>NW_018744284.1:2246741-2846741 GCF_001683475.1 Chenopodium quinoa
TGGAAGCGGTCTTTTGAGCACTCATATGACCACCACAAGGGGATGAGTGGCACATTGAGAGCACATCTTGGAATTCTTCATTAGGAACACATCTTCTCAAGAGTCCATCCACCCCTCTCTTCAACAACATGGGGTCATCCCATATATACTTCTTTGCTTCATGCTTGAGCTTTCTATGTTGTTGAGGAGTGAAATCCGGAGGTATGGCACTACAAGCCAAGTAGCTCACAATATCCGCATACCAAGGCTCCGATTTTGCCTCAAGAGCATATAAGACATCATCCATTAGGGCATCTTCAATTGGCAAATCGTCTTCATGTATTCTTGCAGCTCCTAACCTAGAGAGGTGGTCCGCCACCACGTTCTCGGCTCCCTTCTTATCTCTCATTTCGTAATCAAAATCTTGAAGGACCAACACCCATCTCAACAACCTCGGTTTGGCCTCCTTCTTACTTATCAAATATTTGAGAGCCGAGTGATCGGTATACACTATTGTCCTAGAACCAATGAGGTAGGTTCTAAACTTCTCAAATGAGTGGATAACCGCCAAAAACTCTTTTTCGGTAGTTGTATAATTTCGTTGGGCATCATTGAGAGTCTTGGACAAATAGTATATAACGTGAAGTTTCCCATCCTTTCTTTGTCCCAGAACCGATCCAATGGCCCCGTCGCTTGCATCGCACATTAGCTCGAATGGTAGAGACCAATCCGGTCCTCGGACTACAGGGGCGGTGCAAAGGGCCTTTTTCAACCTGCAAAATGACTCATGACAAGCTTCATCAAATACAAATTCTTTATCCTGTTGCAAGAGAGATGTGAGAGGCTTAGCAATCAAAGAGAAATCTTTTGATGAAGCGGCGGTAAAAGCCGGCATGACCAAGGAAGGACCTCACTTCTCTCACATTTGTGGGAGGAGGAAGCTTCTCGATCATCAATCAACCTTCGCACCATCGACTTCGATGCCCGCTTGGGAGATTTTATGGCCAAGAACAATGCCGTTTTCCACCATGAAGTGGCATTTCTCCCAATTGAGCACCAAGTTGGCACTCTCACACCTTTCTAAACAACGAGATAAATTCATTAGGCACTGCTCATACGTGCCTCCACCAACGGAAAAATCATCCATAAAAACTTCCATTTCTTCCTCGATCATTTCACTAAAAATTGACATCATGCATCTTTGGAAGGTGGCCGGGGCATTACAAAGACCAAAAGGCATCCTACGGTAAGCAAAAGTTCCGTAGGGACAAGTGAAAGTGGTCTTTTCTTGATCTTTTGGGTCAATTGGGATTTGGAAGAATCCCGAATAACCATCAAGAAAGCAATAAAAAGCATGCTTTGTAAGCCTCTCAAGCATTTGATCGATGAACGGTAATGGAAAATGGTCTTTGGAAGTGTTGGCATTTAATTGGCGGTAATCAATACACATGCGCCAACCCGTAACAAGCCGAGTTGGGACCAATTGTTGCTTATCATTGATCATTACCGTCATACCTCCCTTTTTCGGCACTACTTGAACCGGGGATACCCAATCACTATGAGCGATTGGATAGATGATCCCTGCTTCAAGTAGCTTGGAAACTTCCTTTCTCACAACCTCTTGCATGGAAGGATTAAGTTTCCTTTGCCGTTGCCTACACGGCTTAGCACCCTCCTCTAAATCGATCTTATGCATGCATAGGGAGGGGCTTATACCTTTGAGATCATCAAGAGTATAACCCAAAGCCTTCCTATGCATTTTCAAAACATTAAGCAATGAGGAGGTTTGCTCTTCCGTGAGGTTAGCATTGATAATGACCGGAAAAGTATCATTAACATCCAAAAAGACATACCTCAAGCCCGAAGGTAGAGGTTTCAATTCTACCTTCGGAGCTACCTTACCATTGGAGATTTCCTCCTCTTCTACTTGGAAGACTTCATACGGTTGGGGCATCTCTTGGTCGGGGGTTGTCTCTTCTTTCTCATCAAGCATTTCCTCATATAATTGCATCTCCTTTTGATCACCTACCTCATTCTCATTCAACAAAACATTCTCAAGTAGATCATTAGAAGCATGCATATAAGGGTATCTAAACTCATTCATCAAGTTTTCAATTGTATCTATTCTAAAACATTCATTGTCAGAGGAAGGTTGTCTCATCACCTTATTCAAATCAAATTCGATAGAATCATTGTCAACCTTCAAGGTCATCTTGCCTTCTTTGACATCAATAATTGCTTTAGAGGTAGCTAGGAATGGCCTACCCAAGATTATAGGAATTCTTTCATCTTCATCCATTTCAAGAACATAAAAGTCCACCGGAAAAGTGAACTTACCGACTCTAAGGGGTATGTCCTCTACTTTCCCTATAGGCAATTTTGTGGACCTATCTGCTAATTGGAGGGTGATGTTTGTAGGTGAAAGGTTTCCCACATTAAGCTTTTGGTAGACCGAGAAAGGCATTAAACTCACACTAGCACCTAGGTCACACAAAGCTTTCCCCAAATGAACTTCATTGATAGAACAAGGGATGGAAAAACTACCGGGATCTTGCAATTTAGTTGGTAGCTTACTGGAGAGAATAGCACTACAATTTGCGGTTAAGCTAACGGTTTCAACTTCTCTCCTTCCATTCAGGAGGTCTTTTAGGAATTTAGAGTAGTGTGGCATCTCTTTCATAGCATCCACAAAGGGTATAGAAACATGCAAGCTCTTTACTACATCTAAAAATTTTCCAAATTGGACATCAAGCCTAGACCTAGCAAATCTTTGGGGAAAAGGCAACCTCTCATTCCTAGGTTGGAGATTAAGGGGTAAAGATGTTTGATCTTTGGTGCTCTCCTTTTCGAGTTCCTTCTCTTTCTCTTTCTCACCCCTCTCATTCTTTCCGGCACTTCCCTCTAGAATCTCATTCTCTCTTGATGATTCATCCTCAACCTCAAGTCCTATCCTCACATCGGGACTCTTCTCAACATTTAGTTCACTCTCAAGGATCTTCCCACTTCTAGTAGTAATGGCATACATAGACTTGGGGTTGACACCTTGACTAGGTAAAGAAGAAGATGAAGAAGGAGGATGAAGAACTTGGTTGGGCAATTTGAGAGATTTGGGTCTCAAGCATTTTCATGTGTGCCTTGATTTGTTTCTTTTCTTCCTCTTGACTCTTATTATGGTTTTCTTGATTTTTAATGAAATTTTGAAGCATAGCCATCATAGGATCAGGAGGGGCTTCTATTTGGAGGGGTTGAGTAGGGGGAATTTGAGAATGGGGCCTTACTTGGTCAAAACCGGGGGGTCTACTATTTTGTGAGAAAGTAGAAGCATTTTGAGGTCTATTACCCCGGAACCCTGATTGGAATTAAAACGTTGTTGGTTGTTGGAATAGTGTTGTTGGTTTTGATTCCAATTGGGTCTTTGGTTTGAGTAACTTCTTCCATTGTAATTGGAAGAGTTTCCCCTACCTTGGCCTTGGTTATCATAACCACCACCACTTTGATTCCATTGACTTTGATTCCAACCTTGGTTTTGATTCCAACTACGGTTTGGGTTTTGATTCCAATTTGGTCGCATTCCATTATTTCCCTCACGGGGCACAAAATTCATGGCATTAACATCTTCAACATTATCATCATTTTCATGGGGAGGGGGACCTTCACTTATGGACATACATTGTTGAGAATTATGATCATAGCCTCCACATATATCACAAAACATACAACCAGGAGGCATGGCATTGTAATTAGAGGGAGAAGAAGTAGAAGGATTCATACCATGGCCTCCCTTGGGAGAAGGGGAGGAAGCATTTTGGGAACTTGATTTCATGAACTCCTCCATTTGTTTCGCCATCTTTGCCATTTGGTTGGAAAGATTTGTGATGGCATTGGTTTGCTCGACGGAATGTACCGTTCCTTTGCTAGAAGTGGCTTCCCTCTCACCTTCGTACCAATCCTCATAATTGCGCACAACTTCTTCTATGATACTCTCCACTTCATCTTCCCTTTTGTTCATGATTGGGCCTCCGGCTCCGGCATCAAGGCTAGTCTTACTTTGAGGGGAGAGTCCTCCGTAGAATGTTTGGAGAACTTGCCAATTAGGAATCCCATGGTGTGGGCATTGCCTTTGTAATTCTTTGAATCTCTCCCATGCCTCACAAAGAGACTCTCCACCTCTTTGGCGGAAACTTTGAATCTTTGAGCGAGCCTCGGCGGTTTTCTTGTGATTGTAAAACCTTCCTAGGAACGCCGTAGTTACCTCATTCCAAGTCGTGAGGGAACCGGGAGGAACATCCTTGTTCAACCAATGTTCCGCCGCTCCCATGAGTGAGAACGGAAACATCTTCAATCTTATGTACTCTTGGGACACCCCGTTGATCTTGATAGTGTCACAATACTTGAGAAATTCTTTGAGATGCTCATGGGGATTCTCAAATTTCCCACCGGTAAATTGCCTCTTCTCTATCATTGAAATGAAATTAGGCTTTATCTCGAAATTGTTCGCTTGAGTGGTGGGGGCTAAGATCCCACTTTGTGAGGCATAAGGTTCGGGTGCTCCAAGTTGCTTTAGTGACCTTTGATCACCCATGCTTTGTTGATTATGGTATTGGGCAAATGGGTTGGGAGTTAAACCTGCAAATGATTCACGATCCTCACTAGAAGAGGGTGAAGGAGTAGGAGAGCTACTAACTTCCTCTTGGAAAGGGTTTTCCACACTATCCCTAATTTCCCTCCTCAATTGAGCAAGGGTGCGCTCCAGCTCTGGGTCTATGGGCGCCAAAGGACTAGAACTTCGTTGCCTCTGCGCATATACAAAGCTAAGTAGAAAGTGAGCACTGACAAGCAAGGAGTAGTAGGAAAATTAAACAAGTGAACTAGTCTCAACGAAGGGATAAACGTACAATGGAAACCGTGTCCCCGGCAACTGTTGGACCGTCTGGTGACAGGCGGTATTTTAGGTCGTCACTAAGACACCTCTATCAAATGATATTTGTAGTCCTAAACATGCAACTAAAAGAGTATAGAGGCAAGTTAAGGGTCGAACACAGGGAAACGATTAAGCACCGCTATTTATCTCCTAATGTTAATCTAATTCGATCAAGAAGTGTGGTGGGTAAAGTAATGACTAAAGGGGATAGAACAACAATTAAAATAGGTACTAGGGGGAAGGATCAAACATGCTTTGATTTCAACGAAGTTAGGCATCGGAAAATAGGTTTACATGTAACCCAAGCGACTCATACAAGGCAATATCAAGAATACTCTCCAATCACCTATCGGGATTAAGAGCCTTCCTAGCTAACATACGCTCACACTATCGTCGTAAGGCATACAAGCTAAGGTCATGCAATAATCAATCACCTAATGACTATTCCTAAATCGCACTATCGTCACGATTTAGTTCACGTCATTCAACCACAACATGCATATGGCCATAAACATGGAGTGACTAATAAGTATAAGCACAAGGAAGATTTAATCACAAATATTCCAAATTAACCTAGCCTAACATACATCAAACTCAAAGTATATCTTCACCAAACCCCTAGCAACAAGAAACTACTCACTAGTCATAACTACAACTACAATCATGCTAAGCAACATTATAACCAATGAAATGGTAAGAAAGACAAAGTTTTTTCAACTAAATTAACAAGAGTAGAAGCTTTAATCATAAAAGCAAGAGACAATAGAGAAATATACCAAAACCTTCATTGAAATCCAAATAAAGAGCCACACATCATTCAATCTTCAATCTCCAAGCTTGACCATACATCAATGTTGCAAAATTACTTCTTCAAAAACTAAAAGTAAAACTAATGTTGATAGACAATGAGAATTACACTAAAAGCTATATGATTGTTCAATACAAAATTTCTCTATCAAAGACCTAGGAAATTGATATTTTTGAGCTCTCCCCTTGGGTTTCTATGCTGGCCTTTTTTTTTATCTTTTCCCCCCTTTTAACTTGGGCTGAAATCGGGATTTGAATCAGCAGCAGAGAGGCGCGCCCGCGCCCAACAGTGGCGCGCCCGCGCGTTAAATGATGGCGCGGCCGCTCCTAGAAATGCGCGCCCGCTCCAAAGAGGGTATTTAATGGTTGATCCCGCTCATCAGCGCGCCCGCGCTCTCTATAGATGCGCGCCCGCTCCTTTGGTTGCGCGCCCGCGCCATTCGTCTGGTTTGGACTTCTTCCTGTTTTGCCCTTATCCCTTCCATCTCTGAATCAACAGCATACGCCTGCAATCATGGAACAGGAAGGCAAGGCGTGATACAACGAAAGGGGAGGGGAGTATAGACTACCTAAACCACATGAATACACATTACGCGCCACAAAGGTAGAATACTCGAAATAGGAGGATCATAGCAAAAACATACTAAAATGAACTGAATTATTACTAAAACTACTAGAAAAGACTATCCTAAGAGCGACATAAATGTCACTCATCAAATTCCCCAAGCTAGACCTTTGCTCGTCCTCGAGCAAAGCTAAAGGCAAAGAAGATTGAGAAACGATTATCCAAACACAAGCAATATAAATAAAAATAAAATAAAATAAAATAAAATAGAATAAAATAAAAAGAGGGGGGAAGGAATTTACACTAACTCACTTTCGTAGGAATCACGGTTGTTTTTAACATAAACAACAAGCCATTTAAACCTCAAAGTCGCCAATGAGGACGAGTATGCTCTCGTGGGGGTTTCCAAAGAGTTTAACCCACAACTCTTGGCGACATGCTCAAGACAAACCAAAACAAAGGAGCAAATAAAGAAGAAAATCAACTACAAACAAGCATAGATGGATGACAATCTTTCTAGGTACTAAGAGTAAACACATTTTTGGATGCCAATGGTTGATTGAAAGATAAGTTATTCTAAGCATAGAGAACTCTAATATGCTCCACTCCACCCGCATTCCATACATTCTTACCGCGTTCCCTCATCTGGATTCAAATCCACCCTTCAAGGTAGTATCTCATGACTCCACGAAGGAGCCGGAACAAATGAAACAAGGGTGACCCGACATCTTACCAAGTCATGCTCTCTCCATATGCTTGAAATCTAGCTCCCTCCACCGACTAGTGACTCAACCAATCCAAGTTAAAAGGACTTAGGGTTGTAATGCAGGCTAGGAGGTAAGGGTGAGGAAAGAAATAAATAAATAAATAAATAAAAAAAATAAGTATAAATGAAAATTTGGTGGTAAATCCTAATTGTGAAGCAGAAGATGTCGCCAATTCTCATAACAAAGTAGAATATCACCAATTTCCAAACAAAATACATCTTCCCCCAAGCTTATTCAGCACAAACTCACAAAAGTATATACAAAATGCGTAGAACCTCTCCCCCAAGCTTGAAATGAGCAGTGCCCTCAATGCTCAAACTATATACCTTTTTTTTTTTTTTTTTTTTTTTTTTTTTTTTTTTTTTTTTTTTTTTAGAGGAACTTCCATTGTCCTGCTTGTTATTTCAAATTCCACACCATCACCTTGCAACTTTCCGATTTTAAATCATTACAAACTATCATGTCTCAAACTTCACAAGTCATTGGGCGAAAAGTGAAACAAAAGGTCATGGGGTTTGAATGTGTTTATGAACAAAGAGGTGCAGGCTCAATCATGGCTAGCAAGGGGCAAACGCAAAAAGAAAAAAAAAATATAATTTATCAAGAAGCAACAAAAGGAAAGATAAACCTAGAAAAGCAAAATAGTCACCGAAGAAAATGCTTTTATCGTCCTTAGATATAGTTCGGTCGATCTCGGGTAGCTAGACAACAAGTTCTCGATCGAAGCATGCCTTGGTAAGGATCCTAAGCCGCTCATACAATAAGTGGTGGAGGCTTGAACAATAAATGACATGGGTTACAAAAACTACCTTTAGGGCTTTAAATCCCCCAAAGAGGGCAACGCCATCTTACCACAAACAAGTGAATTTGGGTTCGGTGGGCCTTACGAGTTCTAGCAACTACCTTAGCATAGACATATCTTAGAGTCAACCAATGGCAATCCAAGAACGCGGAAACTCTTAATCCTTAGGAATAAAGACATTCAAGAACGCAAGTCAAATAATTTTTTTTTTTTTTTTTTTTTTTTTTTTTTTTTTTTTTCTTTCGCTATAAACTAATCTACCCTTGACAAAATTTCTAGATCTTCACCAAAATCAACATTACGTCAAAATCATCAAGCCGTAAATACATACCTGCACTGGTGAATCGCCATGTTGGCGAATACCAGTAATCATCATTATCGACAGAGAAACGGGGGGCGGACTCAGCGGTATCCATCAAACCGAGAGAAGCGTCCCCAAAGCAGCATCATCATCAAAAAATCATATCAAAAACTCATCAACAGGATTAGTGAACAGGGGCAAGTCAACCAAAGAAAACAGTCATGTAACTCAGTAGAATCAGCAGCATGAAGGTACAGGGAAACAATGAAAGACCGGCAGGCGAGCAAGTAAGAATCCCAACCAAGTCACTCCCTACCAAGAGTATATCTCCAACTCATCAAAATAAGCGTACAAAAACAGGGAGAGAGATATACTCAAGGGCGCAGCCTACTGGCCACTAGAGCCGGGCTCACTAGGTGAGCCAGACCGACGTGGCGGCTCGTCATAAGTGAAGCCACTAGGGGGGCCGAAAAGGCCCAACCACCGTCAAAGCCCGGCGGCCAACCGTAGTGACCTCTGTAAAGATCCTCTTGCCAACTAGGCAAAGGATCAGAGGGAGTGTCCTCGGATTGAGAGTACAGAGGGCGGGGTGATCAGGATGTGCATAGGGGTACGCAGGGTCCCCTCTAAAGTCACACCCGCCGGGCACACGATAATCGTACTGCCCGTCCTCTGGGAAGCTGCGGAGCTCCCTACTAGGCTCGGAAGGACCTTGCCAGTAGGGATAAGTGGGGAGATTGTCCCCCCCAAGAAGGAACAGGGCCGTGCTGAGGCGGCCAATTGGGGTAGTTCACGGGGGGCAATCTCTCCTCTATCCACAGCGGAGTCATAGAGGGCCTGCTGCTGCAGATGGTGGCCTTGCTGTGACTCATAAATTGCCTGCAACTGCCTAGCTATATCAGATAGCTGAAAATGTACCTGTACCTGCGGGTTGCTGGGTAAACGGCTGCTGCTGCTGCTCCTCCTGAACCTCCTCCTCATTACCATTTCAACCTCATCGTCCCCATCGACATCGGGCACTCGCCCGCTATCTCTCAAAACTCTCCACACATTAGGGGACTGACGCGTGAGAGAAGTGAAGTGAGGCTTGGGGAGGAAACAATGGTGGGCTCCTCTAACTAGCCACCTAAAAGCATTGGGGTTCGCCGTGGGGGTAATAAAATCAGAACGGCGAAGCTGGTCCAAATCAAGGTAAATATCCCCACTACTACCTACGGCCGTGCATAGAGGTAGAAGGTCAGTGTAACCTAATTTGGTGGCCAGTCTAGTGACCATCGCCCCGCAGTGTATGTCCCCTGGCTTTTTCCCCTTTGCTATGGCTTGGGAGGTTTGTATGAAGAGGAAACCCAAATTCAACCTCCGAGCATGCTCTGGCTTTGTGGCTATCCATAGGCAAAGGACCTCTTCCTTAGTCAGCTTCCTAGGTCCTGCTTAGGAATGATAGAATACCCTAATAAACGGTGTAGGATCCTAAGGGCAGGGTGCCAAATCTCACTGGCTAAGGAAGTCCGGGTGTAAAACTCATTTTTGCCTGAAATGGAACGCCACCAAGCGTACTCACTATACTCCCCAAAGCTCTCATATAGAGGGTAGTGAATGTCGGCATCGGGTGAAGGTCGAGGGCTCGGTTGAACTCTGCCAATGACATGGTGTGGGGGTTGTTGAAGAGTTGGAAAGAAATTCGATAGTCGTT
The DNA here is from genome assembly GCF_001683475.1 of Chenopodium quinoa. Lineage (NCBI taxonomy): Eukaryota > Viridiplantae > Streptophyta > Magnoliopsida > Caryophyllales > Amaranthaceae > Chenopodium > Chenopodium quinoa. The sequence goes on from NW_018744284.1 coordinate 2,256,577, forward strand.
ATTTTCTAGACTATCCACTTGAAAAGACGAGAAAAACTCTAATGTGGGTTCTTTGTAGGTCATGAATGAGGAGTTTATGAATGACCCTAATCGAAGGTTGTCAAAAAGAATCCACAAATCATCATTAATACCGAGTTTTATCATGTCTCCACGATGGTAGTGTCTAGAAGGTCGCAACTTACGTTTTTTGCATTTCCGAGTGTATGGAGGAGTGGCTTTTGTGTAAAAATTTTAGGGTGGGTAAGGCATTGGGTTGGTCTGACTCTTGGTTTTGGGACGATTGTCCCGACTTTGCAGTTTTTCTCTTCTTCCCAATTCTTAGACTCATGACTGCCCACCTCTTTTTTTTTTTTTTTTTTTTTTTTCACTCCTTTTCGAAGCCAACTCCGGCTATTTCCACCCTTAACCTCCACAAAACTACAATGTACCTGTTCACAAGCAATAATAATCCAACCACGCAACGAATATAGCCTAAGATACTAATCAACAACAACAAGTTCAACAGAATCCAGCAATAATTTCAACAATAATCAACCAAATTTCGCTAATAACCTAAGATAATCAAAATCCTTACTTAAAATTAATCCAAGAGAATAATTAACTAAGGAGATCGAATACCTTTACCTTTATGCGGAAGATTGCTGTTTTGGTGTCGATTTGGTGAAGGATTTGAGTAGGAAGGGGGGGGGGGGTTCGTTGCGGTTGTGCCCTTGATGCCCAATTGCTACCTTTGAAGATGAACAAACGGAGAGGATGATTGATTGAAGCTTGAGGATGATTGATGTGGTTTATATTTTGAGAATGATTGATTTATGAAGGTGGAAGAAGATGATCTTGGCTATGGTGGTGAGGAGCGGCCGCGAAGAGAGAGAAAGGCAAAGAGGGTTTGGTTTATGTTTGTGAGGATTTGGAAATTGCGGGAATATAAGAAGCCACCGTATTTTTTTTTTGATAACCAGAAAGGCGCGCCCGCTCCCGATTAAGGCGCGCCCGCTCCTTAAAGAAAACGCGAGCCGCTCCTATATCGCGCCTAAATCGCTCCAACTTCCTGGAAATCAGAAAAACTACAGCGCGCCCGCGCTAATAATAGACGCGCCCGCGCCTTCTTTAAAACGCGAGCCGCTCTGCAATCGCGGCCAAATCGCTCCTGCCTCCTGGAATGGAAGTAATTTTCAAGCGTATACCAGGCGCACCCGCGAAGAAACCAGGCGCGCCCGCACCTTACTGCTCATGCGGGCCGCGCTTCAGCCGCGATAAAATCGCTCCAACTCCCTGGAATTGGAGAATTTACATTCACAAAAACGGCGCGCCCGCGATGAAACCTGGCGCGCCCGCGCCTTACTGCTGTTGCGGATCGCGCTTCAGCCGCGATAAAATCGCTCCAACTCCCTAGAATTGGAGAAATTTTCATTCATAAAAATTGCGCGCCCGCGACGAAACCAGGCGCGCCCGCGCTTTAATGCTGCTGCGGATCGCGCTACAGCCGCGTTCAAATCGCGCTGAGGTTCTGTTTCTTTAGAATTCATCCGAGCACAAATTTCAAAATTCCTCTCTTTTTAAATTTTTCTGCTTTGCTCTTGCCTTTCTTTCCTCGTGGACACACGCAATCACGCCTGCATCAGAATTGATTGGGAAGAGCGTTAGGTGGATTAGTTCAAGCGATTTGAAAGAAAATAAAATCAAAGAGGTTAGAAACCGGGTTGCCTCCCGTAAGCGCTTCTTTAACGTCACTAGCTTGACGTACTTCACACGGAATCATGGTGATTTGGAAACATCAATGAGAGATAAATTTTCTGGCTTCTCAATTAGCTGACCCTCATAGTATGGCTTGAGACGCTGCCCATTCACTTTGAACGGAGGGTACTTGTCATTGAAAATCTCAACCGAGCCATAAGGAAAGGTTTTGGACACTTGAAATGGACCGCTCCATCTAGATCTCAATTTCCCGGGGAAGAGCTTGAGTCTTGAATTGTAGAGCAGGACCTTTTGTCCTTCCACAAATTCCTTCTTGGAAATTCGAGCATCGTGCCATGCCTTGGTTCTTGCTTTGTAGAGGCTTGCACTGTCATATGCATTCATTCTCAGCTCTTCCAACTCATGAAGCTCTAGAAGCCTTTGCTCACCCGCAATGTGGAGATCAAAGTTGATTTGCTTGATTGCCCAATGCGTTCGGTGCTCCATCTCTACGGGTAAATGGCAATTCTTCCATAAACAAGCTTATAGGGGGTAGTCCCTATAGGAGTCTTGAAGGCGGTCCTATATGCCCACAATGAATCAATGAGCTTACTGGACCAATCCTTCCTTGTTCTAGCAACAGTCTTCTCTAAGATGACTTTTAACTCCCTATTTGTGACCTCCGCTTGACCACTTGTTTGGGGGTGGTAAGCAAGGCCTCGCTTGTGAGATACACCGTACTTTGAAAGAAGCTTGTTGAATGCATGGTGCTTGAAGTGTGAGCCTCCATCACTTATGATTGCCTTAGGAACACCGAATCTTGGGAAGATGACTTTCTTGAACAAATTGATGACCACCCTTGAGTCGTTGGTGGGAGATGCCACGGCTTCCGCCCATTTGGAGACATAATCAACGGCAACTAGAATGTGCCGGTTTCCTTGGGATGAGATGAAAGGGCCCATGAAGTCAATTGCCCAAACATCAAAGATTTCAAGTTCAAGAATAGGATTTTGGGGCATCTCATCGCGCCGTGATATGTTCCCTGTCCTTTGGCACCTATCACAAGTCTTAACAAATTGCCAAGCATCTTTGAATAGAGACGGCCAAAAGAGCATACATTGCAAAACCTTGGAAGCGGTCTTTTGAGCACTCATATGACCACCACAAGGGGATGAGTGGCACATTGAGAGCACATCTTGGAATTCTTCATTAGGAACACATCTTCTCAAGAGTCCATCCACCCCTCTCTTCAACAACATGGGGTCATCCCATATATACTTCTTTGCTTCATGCTTGAGCTTTCTATGTTGTTGAGGAGTGAAATCCGGAGGTATGGCACTACAAGCCAAGTAGTTCACAATATCCGCATACCAAGGCTCCGATTTTACCTCAAGAGCATATAAGACATCATCCATTAGGGCATCTTCAATTGGCAAATCGTCTTCATGTATTCTTGCAGCTCCTAACCTAGAGAGGTGGTCCGCCACCACGTTCTCGGCTCCCTTCTTATCTCTCATTTCGTAATCAAAATCTTGAAGGACCAACACCCATCTCAACAACCTCGGTTTGGCCTCCTTCTTACTTATCAAATATTTGAGAGCCGAGTGATCGGTATACACTATTGTCCTAGAACCAATGAGGTAGGTTCTAAACTTCTCAAATGAGTGGATAACCGCCAAAAACTCTTTTTCGGTAGTTGTATAATTTCGTTGGGCATCATTGAGAGTCTTGGACAAATAGTATATAACGTGAAGTTTCCCATCCTTTCTTTGTCCCAGAACCGATCCAATGGCCCCGTCGCTTGCATCGCACATTAGCTCGAATGGTAGAGACCAATCCGGTCCTCGGACTACGGGGGCGGTGCAAAGGGCCTTTTTCAACCTGCAAAATGACTCATGACAAGCTTCATCAAATACAAATTCTTTATCCTGTTGCAAGAGAGATGTGAGAGGCTTATCAATCAAAGAGAAATCTTTGATGAAGCGGCGGTAAAAGCCGGCATGACCGAGGAAGGACCTCACTTCTCTCACATTTGTGGGAGGAGGAAGCTTCTCGATCACATCAACCTTCGCACCATCGACTTCGATGCCCGCTTGGGAGATTTTATGGCCAAGAACAATGCCGTTTTCCACCATGAAGTGGCATTTCTCCCAATTGAGCACCAAGTTGGCACTCTCACACCTTTCTAAACAACGAGATAAATTCATTAGGCACTGCTCATACGTGCCTCCACCAACGGAAAAATCATCCATAAAAACTTCCATTTCTTCCTCGATCATTTCACTAAAAATTGACATCATGCATCTTTGGAAGGTGGCCGGGGCATTACAAAGACCAAAAGGCATCCTACGGTAAGCAAAGGTTCCGTAGGGACAAGTGAAAGTGGTCTTTTCTTGATCTTTTGGGTCAATTGGGATTTGGAAGAATCCCGAATAACCATCAAGAAAGCAATAAAAAGCATGCTTTGTAAGCCTCTCAAGCATTTGATCGATGAACGGTAATGGAAAATGGTCTTTGGAAGTGTTGGCATTTAATTGGCGGTAATCAATACACATGCGCCAACCCGTAACAAGCCGAGTTGGGACCAATTGTTGCTTATCATTGATCATTACCGTCATACCTCCCTTTTTCGGCACTACTTGAACCGGGGATACCCAATCACTATGAGCGATTGGATAGATGATCCCTGCTTCAAGTAGCTTGGAAACTTCCTTTCTCACAACCTCTTGCATGGAAGGATTAAGTTTCCTTTGCCGTTGCCTACACGGCTTAGCACCCTCCTCTAAATCGATCTTATGCATGCATAGGGAGGGGCTTATACCTTTGAGATCATCAAGAGTATAACCCAAAGCCTTCCTATGCATTTTCAAAACATTAAGCAATGAGGAGGTTTGCTCTTCCGTGAGGTTAGCATTGATAATGACCGGAAAAGTATCATTAACATCCAAAAAGACATACCTCAAGCCCGGAGGTAGAGGTTTCAATTCTACTTTCGGAGCTACCTTACCATTGGAGATTTCCTCCTCTTCTACTTGGAAGACTTCATACGGTTGGGGCATCTCTTGGTCGGGGGTTGTCTCTTCTTTCTCATCAAGCATTTCCTCATATAATTGCATCTCCTTTTGATCACCTACCTCATTCTCATTCAACAAGACATTCTCAAGTAGATCATTAGAAGCATGCATATAAGGGTATCTAAACTCATTCATCAAGTATTCAATTGTATCTATTCTAAAACATTCATTGTCAGAGGAAGGTTGTCTCATCACCTTATTCAAATCAAATTCGATAGAATCATTGTCAACCTTCAAGGTCATCTTGCCTTCTTTGACATCAATAATTGCTTTAGAGGTAGCTAGGAATGGCCTACCCAAGATTATAGGAATTCTTTCATCTTCATCCATTTCAAGAACATAAAAGTCCACCGGAAAAGTGAACTTACCGACTCTAAGGGGTATGTCCTCTACTTTCCCTATAGGCAATTTTGTGGACCTATCTGCTAATTGGAGGGTGATGTTTGTAGGTGAAAGGTTTCCCACATTAAGCTTTTGGTAGACCGAGAAAGGCATTAAACTCACACTAGCACCTAGGTCACACAAAGCTTTCCCCAAATGAACTTCATTGATAGAACAAGGGATGGAAAAACTACCGTGATCTTGCAATTTAGTTGGTAGCTTACTGGAGAGAATAGCACTACAATTTGCGGTTAAGCTAACGGTTTCAACTTCTCTCCTTCCATTCAGGAGGTCTTTTAGGAATTTAGAGTAGTGTGGCATCTCTTTCATAGCATCCACAAAGGGTATAGAAACATGCAAGCTCTTTACTACATCTAAAAATTTTCCAAATTGGACATCAAGCCTAGACCTAGCAAATCTTTGGGGAAAAGGCAACCTCTCATTCCTAGGTTGGAGATTAAGGGGTAAAGATGTTTGATCTTTGGTGCTCTCCTTTTCGAGTTCCTTCTCTTTCTCTTTCTCACCCCTCTCATTCTTTCCGGCACTTCCCTCTAGAATCTCATTCTCTCTTGATGATTCATCCTCAACCTCAAGTCCTATCCTCACATCGGGACTCTTCTCAACATTTAGTTCACTCTCAAGGATCTTCCCACTTCTAGTAGTAATGGCATACATAGACTTGGGGTTGACACCTTGACTAGGTAAAGAAGAAGATGAAGAAGGGGAGGATGAAGAACTTGGTTGGGCAATTTGAGAGATTTGGGTCTCAAGCATTTTCATGTGTGCCTTGATTTGTTTCTTTTCTTCCTCTTGACTCTTATTATGGTTTTCTTGATTTTTAATGAAATTTTGAAGCATAGCCATCATAGGATCAGGAGGGGCTTCTATTTGGAGGGGTTGAGTAGGGGGAATTTGAGAATGGGGCCTTACTTGGTCAAAACCGGGGGGTCTACTATTTTGTGAGAAAGTAGAAGCATTTTGAGGTCTATTACCCCCGGAACCCTGATTGGAATTAAAACGTTGTTGGTTGTTGGAATAGTGTTGTTGGTTTTGATTCCAATTGGGTCTTTGGTTTGAGTAACTTCTTCCATTGTAATTGGAAGAGTTTCCCCTACCTTGGCCTTGGTTATCATAACCACCACCACTTTGATTCCATTGACTTTGATTCCAACCTTGGTTTTGATTCCAACTACGGTTTGGGTTTTGATTCCAATTTGGTCGCATTCCATTATTTCCCTCACGGGGCACAAAATTCATGGCATTAACATCTTCAACATTATCATCATTTTCATGGGGAGGGGGACCTTCACTTATGGACATACATTGTTGAGAATTATGATCATAGCCTCCACATATATCACAAAACATACAACCAGGAGGCATGGCATTGTAATTAGAGGGAGAAGAAGTAGAAGGATTCATACCATGGCCTCCCTTGGGAGAAGGGGAGGAAGCATTTTGGGAACTTGATTTCATGAACTCCTCCATTTGTTTCGCCATCTTTGCCATTTGGTTGGAAAGATTTGTGATGGCATTGGTTTGCTCGACGGAATGTACCGTTCCTTTGCTAGAAGTGGCTTCCCTCTCACCTTCGTACCAATCCTCATAATTGCGCACAACTTCTTCTATGATACTCTCCACTTCATCTTCCCTTTTGTTCATGATTGGGCCTCCGGCTCCGGCATCAAGGCTAGTCTTACTTTGAGGGGAGAGTCCTCCGTAGAATGTTTGGAGAACTTGCCAATTAGGAATCCCATGGTGTGGGCATTGCCTTTGTAATTCTTTGAATCTCTCCCATGCCTCACAAAGAGACTCTCCACCTCTTTGGCGGAAACTTTGAATCTTTGAGCGAGCCTCGGCGGTTTTCTTGTGATTGTAAAACCTTCCTAGGAACGCCGTAGTTACCTCATTCCAAGTCGTGAGGGAACCGGGAGGAACATCCTTGTTCAACCAATGTTCCGCCGCTCCCATGAGTGAGAACGGAAACATCTTCAATCTTATGTACTCTTGGGACACCCCGTTGATCTTGATAGTGTCACAATACTTGAGAAATTCTTTGAGATGCTCATGGGGATTCTCAAATTTCCCACCGGTAAATTGCCTCTTCTCTATCATTGAAATGAAATTAGGCTTTATCTCGAAATTGTTCGCTTGAGTGGTGGGGGCTAAGATCCCACTTTGTGAGGCATAAGGTTCGGGTGCTCCAAGTTGCTTTAGTGACCTTTGATCACCCATGCTTTGTTGATTATGGTATTGGGCAAATGGGTTGGGAGTTAAACCTGCAAATGATTCACGATCCTCACTAGAAGAGGGTGAAGGAGTAGGAGAGCTACTAACTTCCTCTTGGAAAGGGTTTTCCACACTATCCCTAATTTCCCTCCTCAATTGAGCAAGGGTGCGCTCCAGCTCTGGGTCTATGGGCGCCAAAGGACTAGAACTTCGTTGCCTCCTGCGCATATACAAAGCTAAGTAGAAAGTGAGCACTGACAAGCAAGGAGTAGTAAGAAAATTAAGCAAGTGAACTAGTCTCAACGAAGGGATAAACGTACAATGGAAACCGTTTCCCCGGCAACGGCGCCAATTTGACAGGCGGTATTTTAGGTCGTCACTAAGACACCTCTATCAAATGATATTTGTAGTCCTAAACATGCAACTAAAAGAGTATAGAGGCAAGTTAAGGGTCGAACACAGGGAAACGATTAAGCACCGCTATTTATCTCCTAATGTTAATCTAATTCGATCAAGAAGTGTGGTGGGTAAAGTAATGACTAAAGGGGATAGAACAACAATTAAAATAGGTACTAGGGGGAAGGATCAAACATGCTTTGATTTCAACGAAGTTAGGCATCGGAAAATAGGTTTACATGTAACCCAAGCGACTCATACAAGGCAATATCAAGAATACTCTCCAATCACCTATCGGGATTAAGAGCCTTCCTAGCTAACATACGCTCACACTATCGTCGTAAGGCATACAAGCTAAGGTCATGCAATAATCAATCACCTAATGACTATTCCTAAATCGCACTATCGTCACGATTTAGTTCACGTCATTCAACCACAACATGCATATGGCCATAAACATGGAGTGACTAATAAGTATAAGCACAAGGAAGATTTAATCACAAATATTCCAAATTAACCTAGCCTAACATACATCAAACTCAAAGTATATCTTCACCAAACCCCTAGCAACAAGAAACTACTCACTAGTCATAACTACAACTACAATCATGCTAAGCAACATTATAACCAATGAAATGGTAAGAAAGACAAAGTTTTTATCAACTAAATTAACAAGAGTAGAAGCTTTAATCATAAAAGCAAGAGACAATAGAGAAATATACCAAAACCTTCATTGAAATCCAAATAAAGAGCCACACATCATTCAATCTTCAATCTCCAAGCTTGACCATACATCAATGTTGCAAAATTACTTCTTCAAAAACTAAAAGTAAAACTAATGTTGATAGACAATGAGAATTACACTAAAAGCTATATGATTGTTCAATACAAAATTTCTCTATCAAAGACCTAGGAAATTGATATTTTTGAGCTCTCCCCTTGGGTTTCTATGCTGGCCTCCTTTTTTTTATCTTTTTCTCCCCCCCTTTTAACTTGGGCTGAAATCGGGATTTGAATCAGCAGCAGAGAGGCGCGCCCGCGCCCAACAGTGGCGCGCCCGCGCGTTAAATGATGGCGCGGCCGCTCCTAGAAATGCGCGCCCGCTCCAAAGAGGGTATTTAATGGTTGATCCCGCTCATCAGCGCGCCCGCGCTCTATAGATGCGCGCCCGCTCCTTTGGTTGCGCGCCCGCGCCATTCGTCTGGTTTGGACTTCTTCCTGTTTTGCCCTTATCCCTTCCATCTCTGAATCAACAGCATACGCCTGCAATCATGGAACAGGAGGGCAAGGCGTGATACAACGAAAGGGGAGGGGAGTATAGACTACCTAAACCACATGAATACACATTACGCGCCACAAAGGTAGAATACTCGAAATAGGAGGATCATAGCAAAAACATACTAAAATGAACTGAATTATTACTAAAACTACTAGAAAAGACTATCCTAAGAGCGACATAAATGTCACTCATCATCTGGCTGACAAAGGAGTCCTCAAGTCTTATATCTTGAGGTTCAAAGTTACCTTGCAGACTAACCCTGGACATTCGTCCAAAAAGAAGCCCCACTTTGCTAATAGCTTGGATACAGATGAAACTCCGATCTACACAATAACAAGCGGCTTCGCTGGAGGCGGCTCTACCATCCGGGGCAATAAAGACTATGTCAAGTGCCTCGATGGTAACTCAGTCGACGAGGGACAGGCATCCAAGGACTACTTCCCCGAAGTCGTTATTACTGAGAATGACAAGGGAAAAATCAGGAGGCTGCATGATGACCCTATTGTCATCGAATGCAAAGTGGCCAACCAAAGAGTTGCCCGATCCTCATTGACACTGGGAGCTCGTCTGATCTCATCAGTCACAAGTGCCTTGCCAAACTCAGGTACAAGCCCGAGAGTATGCACCAGGTCTCTCATCCCTTACTGGGATTTAGGGGTGGTGTGGTACATCCGGTAGGTCGAATAGACTTACCCATTCGTCTGGGCGAGAAAGGGGATGGACGCCACATGGTGGTCCGGTTCTTAGTTGTTGATGAAATGATGGCCTACAACATGATTTTGGGGCGCCCCACCCTAAATGAATCCAAGGCTATTATCATCCCTTCTCTTATGTTTCTCAAGTTTGAGAAGGATGATGGAACAATCGGCTCCCTACGGGGAGACCAGAAGATGGCCAGGGAGTGCTATCTCTCTGATGTCAAGCCCACTGTGGTCGCACCCGACCCCAGTGGAGAAACTACTGACCTTAACCAAGTCAAGGAAGCCGCGCCTGCTCTGACAGCAGCCGGTAAGAAGAGAAAGGCCAACCAAATGGTGGCCGAGAAATAAGACTACACAGACTTGAACTAGGCATGTCCGAAGGATAGCTATCCTTTCCCAAAGATCGACAGTCTGGTCGACTCTGCAGCCGGCCATGCCTTGATAAGCTTCATGGACGTCGATTCAGGCTTCCACCAGATACCCTTGTGGAAGAAAGATCAAGAAAAGAAGCCAAATGGAACCTGGCGCATGTGTGTAGACTACACAGACTTGAACAAGGCATGTCCGAAGGATAGCTATCCTCTCCCAAAGATCGAAAGTCTGGTCGACTCTACATGATGTACCGTGATCAGGGGTTGTTCTGCTATACCGTGATGCTGTTTGGCTTGAAGAATGCGCCTGCTACCTTCCAGAGAATGATTGATACAGTCTTCATTAATCAAATAGGAAGGAATGTGGAGGCGTACATTGACGATATGATAGTCAAATCCAAACTTCAGACGGACCATCTTACAGACCTCCGAGAAACCTTTGCCACACTGCGGCACCAGGTCATGCTTAATCCCAAGAAATGTGTTTTTGGAGTTGAGTCTAGGAAGTTCCTCGGATTTCTGATTGATCAAAGGGGGATAGAGGCCAATCTAAAGAAAATACAGGCGGTCATAGACATGCAGTCGCCCCGTACTGTAAAGGACGTTCAAAAGTTGACAGGTTGTCTGGCGGCATTGGGGAGATTCCTCAGTCGGTCAGGCGACAAGTGCCTCTATTTCTTCCAAGCAATTAAAAAGAAGACTATGTTTGAATGGGGGACGGATGCAAAGGCGGTCTTCCAAAAGTTGAAGGAACACTTGCATTCTTTGCCAAGGCTAGTCAGCCCTTTGTCAAAGGAAGTGTTATACATGTACTTGGCCGTATCTGATCATGCTCTCAGTGTCGTTCTTCTTGCTGAAAGAAACGGCTGCCAGCTCCCCGTCTATTTCATCAGCCATGTCCTGAAGAATGCTGAGTTATGGTACCCCATGGTTGAAAATTTTGGCTTGGCCCTCTTCATGGCAGTTAAGAAGCTGAAGCCTTACTTCTTTGCACATCCGGTTGTGGTCTACACTGACCAACCAATCAAGCGGCCACTGACAACCATGGAATCATCCGGCCGAATGATTAAATGGGCAATTGAAATTCAAAGCCTAGAAATTACTTTTGAGCCAAGGAAAGCAGTGAAGGGGCAGGCACTTACCGACTTCATTGTTGAAATGACTAGGCCGGCTGATCCAGAAAATCCTAACTAAGTCTGGAAGGTATATGTGGACGGGTGCTCCACCATGAACGGCTGTGGTGCAGGCGTCATATGTCAGTCTCCTGAGGGAGACTAGTATGAGTATGCACTACGTTTCAAGTTTCAAGCCTCAAACAATGAGGTAGAATATGAAGCCTTACTAGCCGGCATGTGCAAGGCGGCCGGGGCAAAGAAAGTGGACGCCTGTTCTGATTCACAACTAATTGTTAGCCAATATCAAGGTGACTATGAAGCCACACATCCGGCTATGATCAAGTATCTACAGGCGGTAAAAGAAGAGGCCAGGACACTTGAAGAATTCCACCTAAGTCAAGTGCCTAGGTTTGAGAATAACTAGGCGGATGCCCTCTCCAAATTGGCGTCATCTGCCTCTTGTGACACACCAAGGTGTGTTTTCTGGGAGGTGATGGAAAAAAGGAGCATTGAGGAGGAACCTATTGGAGTCCTTGATCGAAGCTCAACCTGGATGGATGGCATCCGGGCATACTTAACAGACGGCACCCTGCCGGACACTTACCCAGAGATGATTGTAATGAAAAAGCGCGCATCTAACTTTGAGATTCATAAAGGGGAACTTTTCAAAAAAGGCTATCTACAACCTCTTTTGAAGTGTGTTACCCCAGAAAAGGGCCGAGAGGTCCTCGAAGACTTGCATTTAGGGTTCTGCGCCTCCCACATAGGTGGTAGGACCCTAGCAAAGAGAGCTAGGCGGCAAGGCTACTTCTGGCCTACCCTAGAAGCAGACGCCATGGAGGTGGTGAAAAAATCTGACAAGTGCCAAAGGTTTGGCAAGCTCATCCATCGTCCGCCCACCGACCTAACGGCTATCCATAGCCCGGTACCATTCGCCAAATAGGGCATGGAAGGGTCCCTATACGCCTACAACAGGCGGACGGAGATATATTTTGGTAGCAGTCGACTACTTTACCAAGTGGGTAGAAGCGGAAGCAGTCAAAGGCATTAAAACCAAAGATGTCATCTCCTTCATATGGAGAAATGTCATCACTCGGTATGGGGTGCCCATGTCTATGGTCTTTGACAATGGACCTCAATTTGAGACGCCTGCTCTCAAGAACTGGTTTGGAGACCAAGGGATCTCTCATTGTTTTGTATCAGTGGGCCGCCCCCAAGCAAACGACCAGGTGGAAGCATTCAACAAGTTAATCTCTGATGGCATTAAAAAGAAAATTGAAAGAGTCGGCGGCCTATGGCCTGACGAGCTACCGCATGTTCTGTGGGCCATCAAGATGACTGAAAAAGGGGCGACTGGTGAAACTCCATTTCTCATGGTTTATGGGCAGAGGTTGTTCTGCCTATTGAGCACTATGAGCCGACTCTTCGAGTCATGCTTTATGACGAAGATGCCAACTGGGAAGCCATGCGGCTAGCATTAGAATCACTTCCAGAACGCAGGGACAATGCAGCCTTGTGCCATGAGATCTATCCTCTGAGAATGACGAGAGCTTACAATAAAAGAGTGCACAAGCGGCCCCTAAAAGTAGGGGACTTTGTGTTACGAAAGATGGAAGCAGTCGGTAGGGCCAACGAGCAGGGAAAGCTGACTCCTAACTGGGATGGCCCCTACCGAATCTATGAAGAAGTTAGAGGCGGCACCTACCGCCTGGAAACACCAGACGGCAGGCAGCTAGCTAGAACTTAGAATGTAGATAACTTAAAAAAGTACTACTTCTGAGATTTGTAAATTATTTGTAAACATATCAATAAAGTTTGCAATTTATTTCAATTATTGTGCAAGTCTCCTCAGTGGGAAAATCCACCTGTGCAAAATACAGTCGGCCTTATTTCTTTTAAATACTTGAGTAAAATTGTTAAGTCTAAATAACTTAACAATCTGTTCTTTTCTGAACAATCTAATGAGGCCACAGGCCGGATAATCGGCCTAAGGCCCATGGCTGGATGATTTTTTAAAATTAAATTAATACGTATGTCCCAAGAAAAGAGCAGGCGTCCGACGACATCCATTCGGGTGCATTCGTCGCAGAGAGCATCTCCCATTTGGGTGGCACATTGCTCTATAAACCAAAAACAAAGGGCCCTATGAGTGTTTCTTGACGAAACCTCGCAGTCGTTTGGACTGAGACAAAGATAAACGTACCACTATACTGTAAACACGCGGTAGACAGTTAAAATCTAAGTCAGATACCGCCGGTTATTGCTTGGGACAATACAGTCGGCATAATTTGAGTAAATAGCCAAGAGAAACTTGGCGAATAAAGAGGTACCATGCGGCCAAAGCTGCCTGTTCCTTCTACTCACTCAAATCAAAGTGACAGAGATTGATTAACCCCAAGGGTTAACTCATAGTCACTCCGGCAAACTTGAGATGGAACCTAAACGGTGTGAACCAAGCCGCCTGTTTTTTGGCAAATAGACGGTACTCGACCACTATTCCTCTAAGTTTCAAGCACAACATACGGCCACAGCCGACTATTTCTTCTGATTACTCAAGTGCACGTGACGGAGATTGATCAACCTACAATTGGAATTTAAAAGGTACAAATGAGACCGCCTGTTTGTTGGTAAACAGACGGCATTTGGCCACTGTTCCTATTATACTTTTATTGAAAACATCCATATTAGCGCCTGTTCTGTACAAGCACCGAGCATACGGACTATTTACAATCAACATAATAAACTAAGTACAAAACTTAGTGACAAAACCGAGGTTTGTCGAAGAACTATTTTGAGGTTGAGAGCCGGATAATGCTAAGTGTCCGCTTGTCGAATAGCCGCTTGTCCACCAAGTTTAGGGCAATTACCATAGTGATTGATTAACTTAAAAATCAGTCATACTAAAAAAGTATCAAAGATTTCCAAATCAATCCATCAACCTTAGAAAACCAGGCGCACAGCCGGCTAGGGGCAAGAACAGTTGGTATACCCAAATAATCGGCACTTGAAAACATACAAAAAGGCAAGCTACATACACTTAGCAAAAAGTGAAAAGCAAAAATTCAAAAACTTCAACAATGGAAGAATACCGGTGAAAACAGCCGGATGATTGATATAAATAGTTGGCCAGGTGATCGACTGGAAATGTTAATATTTAAAATTGTCAATAAACCCCGACCCCTTGGTCGGGTAAAGATACAGAACAAGCGGCACACAGGCCGAAGAAAGTTGACATTAAAAAAATTGGAATTCAAGCACCTGGAGGAGGACCTTCAGTGTCGACAGCCGCTTGATTTTGATCATCAACCAGCGGCTGTTCTTTATCGGCATCCGCCTCCTCCTGCGGCGGCTCCTCGTCAGCATCCGCCTCTTGCTTGTCATCCTCTTCCTGGTCCGACTCCCCGAAAGTGGAGTCGGACGCCTCATCATCCGCCTCCTCCTTGCCGTCTTCCTGCCCCATGATCTTCTTGTTGTATTGATCAGTACAGACGGCGAATTGGCTCCCCCATTTTTCATAGCCGGTATTAGGGAAGAGGGCCGCACAGTTCATCTTCATAATGGCGTTACAATCGTCCATCATGTCCTGAACAAGAGCCATCTTCTCCTCGCCAGCTTTCTCATTAAGTTTCTAGGTGACGTTAGCCTCTTGATTCTGCAGGCGGCCCTTGAGCTTGTTCACCAGGGCGCGGAGTCCCTCGGCCTCCTTGTCTGTCTCCTTTAGAGGCGCCATCTCAGCTTTGAGGTCCTTTACAGACTTCTCCAACTCCAAGATCTTCTTCCTGGCCACCTGTAAGTCCTTCTTGACCTACAAAGCGGCGAACGCCTGGTAATACAATATGTCAGTGGTCAGAATCTCGTTTAGAGCTATCTGAAACATAGCTTTATCAAAATCAGAGGCGGCCATGGCTTTCGCAGCTTTTACCTCTTTGTTCTTCTCGATGATGGGTTTGCGGAGACCATACACTCGCAGCATAGACTGTAGCCGGCCAAAAACAGTCGTCAGTTACAGGCGACCAGGCAAATGTTAAAATAAAATGAGAGAGAACTTTTTTACTAAGTATACCTCGGCAAGAAGAGCCGAGATGGCCTCAAGGTTAAGGGTGCCGACTCCCTTAACAGACTTCCTGTCCTCAACAGGGATGGCCTTCAGCATGGCCTTGGCCATCTGAACCAGGTCCGGCTCTTGAGGGGCATCTGCAAGTTAGACCTCAATTAATACGTGGCATGAAAATAGAAAACCAGCCGTTTGAAATCAGAGGACTCAGTTGCTTGATGATACTTTGAAGATTTGAACAAATTATACCTCTCACCGCCTCCTTTTCTCTTAGAGGTCGGCTGCTCCCAGAGGTGGCCGGAGTCCTTGCCCCGCTTTGGGGAGTCCTTCCTTGCCTTTCGGCCATCTGTCTCCTGGCGTTGCCAAGAGTTGACACATCCCCAGTCATCTACTTCCTGACCTTTGGGTTCGGTTGGGAAGAGGAGGAAGGTCTAACAGTGTCGCTCTGTAACAAGTCATTGATTAAAAAACAGGCGATAGATAAAAAGGGAGAGAAAATTGTGCTAAGGTAAGGTAGCTCACCCTAGGCGCCTGTTTGGCAGGCGACTCCTCAGTGGACCGCTTGCCAAGAATGGTTGCGCGGAGTTGGGCGGCTACTTTCTTAGAGGCCGAGATTTTGTCCATAGCTTTGTCTGCAAAAGATGAATCAAATGGTTAGACGCAGAATCAGTCAAGTCTATCAAGACACTCTAAACAGACGGCCCCCTACCTCTCGACATCTCCTCGCTAAGGCTGCAGGCGGCCAGGTATGTCCCTTCGTATAACCAGTTATACTTTGGGATGTAATTTTGAGGGACGAACTCTCTCACCCCAGCCTCGAGGTTCGCCTGTAATATAATTTTGAAGAGCCCTCGGTCAAGGATCTCTTCTATTGCTCTTCAAGGAACATGCGACAGGTCAGATCCGCCTGTCAAGTAAGGTGGATCCCTGTTCCACCTATTGAATTTTTTGTTCTTAACTTTTTCAGGGTGGGAGACTATGTAGAAGGTGTTCCTCCAATCCTTCCACTTTTTCTCCTTCCCCATAGTCATCATGTAGCCCTTGTGGCTAGTCAGCTGGAACCAGCCGGTCCCGCTTGTTTTTAGGGTCCGATTGAGGTAGTTCATGTGAGCAAAAGCTTCAAAGCTTGGCTCCACCTCGTACATCTCATAGCCGGCAACATAGCCCAAGATGTTGAACCATGAGTTTGGGGCCAGTTGCCAGAGACCCATCTGGTACCCGTCTAAAATCCTCTCTACAGCCGGATGTAGAGGAAATCTTAAACCAGCTTTAATGACCGCCTCATAGCAGCCAAAACACTTATCCCTATAGCTGGACTTCTCTGGCCAGACTACCATATCCTCGGCATCCGACACTGTAAGAATGTAACCATGACCCATTACATGGTCAGCCCTAAAACTCCCAATCTTTTCAGACATGGCCTTGCGCCTGCCTTAGGGAACATGGAAAAAGTAGGGGGTATACATTTCTCTTTGGGTTCCACCTCATGGCTTTCTCTCCCTGTATGTAGCCAAGAGTGCTTCTCCTCCGAGTCGCCAGAGTGCCGACTGGAGGTGCTCGGCTCAGAGTCATCGCTCGTTCTCTCGGGCAAAGCAGTCGCCTACCCGGATAGATCAATGATAGGAGGGTCATTCTGAACCTCCTCCCCTGATTCTGCCAAAATAGAATCACTTGGGGTGCTTGGGACGCTAGTTGGCATGTCCGAGATCTCGCTAATGGGCGCGTAGAGTGAGGAGTCGTCTGAATTTGTTATCCTGGCGGTTCTCTTTGTTCTGGCCATGGTGTCCAGCACAGACACATATACAGTCAGACTCTGGGCAGTTCGCAAAGGGTGGTCCAGCATGGGACAGGCGACACTCCTAGTTCTAGATTCAGCCGTCCCCGGTGACCGGCTGATCACTAACCTAGGTCGTGCCGGGTGCTTTTGAGCTACCATTTTTGAAAAAAGAAAAAAACAAAGAGAAAGTGAAAAAGGGAACAGGCGGTTACCTTTGAGTAGAGAAGTCTTGGAACTTTTGAAAAACTGAGCGGCTGTAGAAGCAGGCGGTCTGGGAACAAGCGGTCTGTAAACAAGCGGCAGTCGTCCAAAGTGTCAGAGCAAACGTCCAAAGTTTTGTCTTAAAAAAGTTTCTAGAATGTCTAAATGATTTGGACATCCCCTATTTATAGGGGGGAATTTCAAGGGTCAAAAAAAAAAAGGTAAAAACCGTTAGCCAATCATGGCGTGACACCTGTCACAGACGACACGTGGCATGCCACGTCACCCCTGTGAGGGGCTAATGATTAGGGGATTTTTCCCCGCCACGTGGACCAATGAAGCCCTGCCACGTGTCATCCACGTGGACCTACCAGAGCCCACCACGTGTCATCCACGTGGACCTACCAGAGCCCACCACGTGTCACCTTGTGAGGGGTCCAAGGTGGACCAATCAGGTCACGACACGTGGCAGGCAAAATTGCCAACTAGGAAAGTGGCCTCCCACGGCCCAAATTCCTAGGCAAGGCCCAGTCAGCCCTAGGTTTACTAAAACCTAGTACTGGGCACGTTTTCTAACACCCTATAAAAGGGAGTTGTTTCCCTCTGAGGGACATTCATTCAGAAATACTTAATTCACATTAATTCTCTATCAGAGAAAGTCAAACACCTGACACCTCGAACTAAGCAATTACATATTGCAGATACTCTCCTGGAATCCGAGAGAGACCTTTACTTTCCGCACTTTACTCCTCATACACGTTCTAACTTGATCGTCGGAGGCGGAACTCCCACCAACCAGAGTCTCTGTTGTTTTACAGGTACAGGCGTCTAGAAATCAGTCTTGGAATTGTAACTATCCCGCAGGACATCAAAAAACCCCGAAACACCTGTAATGTAATGTGTAAATTAACAATGTGTTAATTTTAATAATATACCAAGAGTGTTCTTGTCATTCTCTAGGATATACGAAGTATGATTTAAAAAACTTACGTAGCCAAGATAAACTCAGTTTGAATCTGTATTCGAAAGTTGAAGTTTAAGAACACTTAAGTACTAGATTTACGAATTCTATGCGCATGTTGAGAGAAGTTTGCTCAATAGGACATTGTAGAAAACGTGGTAACTACAATGATAAAAGACATCCTATTTGTACTCTTAGGATTGAAGGTTTCTTCAACGATAAAGATGAGACAACTACCTTTTTTATCCACAAAATATGTATCTTTGTGGTGTTAGTTTTGAAGAAGATTGGAGGAATCCCTGCAATTGGTCAATTGCTCGTGGATCTCTTAATGGGATTTAAGGATGTAGTAATGTTGCTGATATTTTTTTAAAAAGAAGTCTTAAAGGACACTAATATTCATTGATTAAATCCATCCAGCATCTACAATTGATGATTAAGGACAAAGAAAATAGATTTAACAAAATCAAACAAGAATTAACTGGGAAAGGACTAAGAATCCGAATACATATATATAACAATTCAGCACATTCTCAATTTGTTGTCTTATACAAGTAAGATATGCTTATTGTGGTGGTAATGTGTAGAGGTTAATATATTTACAAAATCAAGTCGGTGTATTTTGGATGCTATATTTATTTTCATGTTATTTGTTTGAACATCGCAGATGCTGCCAAATTTACTTCAATCTCAAATATAGTGATAGAGGCTCTTGATTCAAATTCTTAAAAAGTTCTAGGTTCTCTACGTGTTCATTTGGACAATTGGAGCAATCTTTCCAACGCCATGAGAAATTTAAAGCATTTCGTTAATGATTTTGAGAAGAAAAAGCTTTACAACATTTTTACTGTTGTTGGTCTCCTTCAATGCATTAAACACATATTGAGAGAACGGTTGTGTTACTTCCCCGTTCTACATAGAAGATGTTAGGTGAGACAAGCGTTTTCTAACTATCATAAATGAAAACGGGTAGGAGAAGTGGAGAATCCACCGTTCTCTATCTTTTAATTTATTTCTCAATTTTTCGGAAAATGATTTCCTTCCTCCAGTCTCTGAATTCTCGCCTGCTATTTCTCTAATATTAAAAGATATGTTTTCTTTTTAAAAAAAATATTCTCAAAATCGTTATAACACCCTAGAAATTTTCTCCTTTTGAAACACCTGTTTACCCTTTTTAAAATACGAAATAGGAAATAACTAAGACATTACCGCCACCGTGATAACGACTAAGGATTTTATCAAAGACATACAGCGGAAGATATGTTTAAAACCTTTCAAAATAAAAACAATGTCCTATAGTCAAATCAAACAAAAGTAAAGTCAATCCCAAACAAACGAAGTCAAACCTACGACTTAGAACCATTGTAGGCCCTTTCAAAACCAAACCAATACTTAAAACAATGCATCAATCTCATCAAGCAAATAATAAATATCTAAAGCAAATAAACCATTCATATTCATAAAAACTAGAACAAGATTCGCTCTTCACTCAAACCCCAACATGAATATGCAACATCAAATGAAAATCTTCTCTTTAAACTGTCCCCACTACTCGCCATAAAAAATGGGTCGTCGTAGGGCCAATGTAAAGACAAGGCCAAACACACACAAAATACAACAATCAACAATGTTGAGTACATAAGCTTAAACGAAACACACTAACATGCATGCAACCTAACATCATTCAACTCACCTTCAACTCCGAGTTCAACTCACAACCAATAATACAAATCATAAGACAATTTAATCATTTATTTAATTTAATTACGCATCGAATGAATTTCCCCCAAATCTGCCCATTAAAAGGGTACTGACATGGGAGCTAGTCGTGCCAATATAAAATAAATCACTCGAAGGTGGCAGAATTCCTACGCATAATAAAAAGAAAAGTACAACATCTTGTACCCCCAATAGAATTTATGGTCAAATATAAAGTTGCATAACTCCCCTCATATGTTCATACTCAAGGTATATATGTTCTTAGAGATTTGGTGCGTAACCTCTTTCACTTTACGCTACTTACATATTTTAAACTTAGCTTGTTGATGGCTCTCAATTAATAAAACAATCAACCAACATGAATCATTCAAGCAATCAAAAGTTCCAATTTAATTATTGAGTAATTAGTGACCACATGTAAACACCTAAAAATGTCTCCCCAACCAAAACCCGATGACGAAACAACCTTCATTGCCTATTTACTCCGGTTCGCGTGATGAATCTAAGAATTACTTAAATAAACCTTTTGTTCTAACCCACTATTATTTTCTAAGCCATTTTAGCCATTTCAAAAACCCAAACCATTTTCTTAGCCCAAAATCCATAAACCTTTACTCAGTTTCCTCTTTTCGTAACTGCAGCTCAAAACAAAGCAAATCTGATTTTTGTGCGTCATAATTTTTATCCAAATTTTAATTGATTGGATAGCCCTTTAAATAAGCTTTCCAATGATAAATTATAATTCAATTCCGATTTGAAACGAAAAATATGATCAAAATACTAAACTCTATCCAAAATTGACGTCGTTTCACTATTTCGGCCATATCTGAAATTATACAAAAGATATCAATCTGATTCCAATTGGGTTAGAAACTAGACTTCCATAGCTTTCCAACGATACATTACCTCCATTTTTTTTTTTTTTTGACACCTTTCTTTTTTCACGCTTGCCAATGCACTATTTTAACGCTTAATATCTCTAAATCTCGACATTCTAAAATTATAAAAAGTGGATTTTAATAAAATATACATTGAGACGATTCAAACAAGATCCCACTTGACTATGTTTTGTCATAGCTATAAATAACAAAAACAGTCAAAGTGTAGTTAGTGAATAGTGTAAAAGTCAAATGGTATCAACTAAAAAAAACAGAGGAAGTATTATTTATCGTATTTCGAGTTCTGCAATAAAAGTTATTATAACCACAAAAACCACAAAACTGCTGGCCCGCACAACGCATTTTCTAAATTATATCTTCTTTTGAAATTCTATCTTCACACGATTTTATACCTCTAAATACTACCCTATTTTCTTATTTTTAAGGAGGCGAATTTGACATCCCAACAACTAATTTTTCAATCCCATATGACCCAAAAGACATAGATGTAAACTTCGGCGTAGAATTTCTATTGTTCTTAGCATTATTTCTAATCCTATTCAAGTACTTCAAAGTCCAAAACAAGTTCTAAAAGCTCCACCTTTTTTACTAAGATGTGAAGGTATAATCCCGAAAGTGAAATCAATTTTTCTAACTCTTTAATTTAATTCTTTTAATTTTTTATTTTTATTAAAGTTAATAACAATTTATTCATGATGTAGTATTCGAAGTTGAACATGAATATTTAATTCTTTTGGTATTATTTACTCTAATTATTTCTATTGCTTTGATTACTAGCATTGATGAGTGACAATTATGTCACTCTTAGGGTAATGTTTTTTCTTTGTTTTAGCTTTTCTTTAATTATTTTATAGTTGTTATGTTCAAATAATTCGTGCATTCATGTCTTGACGTATTTTGGATGAAATTGCGCATGTGCTTGAATGCTTGCCTTTATTGCGTGTTCATACCGTTGCCCTACCTTATTGCTTTCCTTGGTGTTTGTGCTTAGGATTTTAAAGTCAAGAACTACAAAGAAGAAGCCAAGGAAGCACGAGAGAAGAATCAAAGAAATCAAGGTAGAGGGAGCGCATGACTTTGCACGGGCGCGCACAGGCCGAGAAGCAGCAAAGGCAGCTGTCGTGGCGCGGTGCACTCTGCCGTGGCGCGACGTGGCTGCCGTGGTGTGGCAGTGGCTGCCGTGTCGCGGTGCATGCTATCGTGTCACGGCGCCTTTGCCGTGGTGCGACAATCCTCATTTTGTGTGTGGGCACGCAACTCTGTGTGCGGTCGCGCATAAGAAAGCAAATTTCAAAAGCGGAGGCAGAATGTTTGTGCAGCTTGTGCACGGGTGCGCAGCTTCAGTGCACGGACGCGCAGCTACAATGCGCGGGTGCGCAATGCAACAGCAAAGCTGCACAACCCACAAAAGCGCAGGCGTGTAGCATCGTGCGCGGGCACGCGTCGGACCCCTGTTCAGCTTATTTCCGCGGCTCTATATATACGCGAGGCTTGTTTTGTACGGAAATGCATTAGACTTCTTTTTAGATCTTTTTCTCTAGTTTTTAGAGTTAGCTTTAGGAGTAGTTTTTAGAAAGAGAAACCGAGGGTTTCACCATTGTTGAGCTTGGATTTTGAAGAGGAAGATTGATCATCTTACTTGTAGACATTCACCATCAATCAATGAGCAATTCTTACCTTCTCTTCTCTTTTTTTATTGCTTTATTTTGATTTTGATTTGTTGATTGCTTGTTAATCATGTTGATGCTTGTTAATTTGTTGATTAATCTTGTTATTAGCATGATTAGTGAGTAGTTCCCCTACTAAGGGGATGGTTATTATGGGGTAGTTGGATCTTGAACATGTCTTAGGGTTTGGAATTGATTTGTTTGTGATTAAAATGCTTTGTTTTCCATGTTCTACCAACTATTTCGTTTTAGAGGCCTATCAATTGTTGTAATTGAGTGGATTAAACTAGGTTATGGCGATAGTGTGATCTAGAAATGTCCATTAAATGATTTGTTTGATTTGTACCTCGATTTGTGTGGCTTATGACGATAGTGTAAGTTGTGCTTGAGTTGAGAAATCAATTAACTCCGATAGGTGGTTAGGTTGTGCTTTAAATCATCAACATGAGTTGCTTAGTTCACGTTTCAATTCAATTTCATGCTTGATCATGTTTGAGTGAATGCTATTCCTAAACCGTTTCCCTTACTGCTTTATTTCTTGTTTTTGTGTCATTAGACTTTAGATTACTTTCCCCTATCTTGGGCTAGCTTAGTTGTTGATAACATTTGGTGGTGTTGAATCGTTCTATGTGGTTCGACCCCTATGCTTACCTTATACTCGTATTAGGTTTGTTTAGGTTTTATAAATTGTATTTAATTAATTCGTTTGACGACGCGATTATTCCCTTATCAAGCATCATGTTTAGGATTTATTTTAATTATTAGTATCACCATGTTTAGGTGTTGTATTAATCATGTTAGTCATGCCTAGGATTTTATTAATAATTTATATAGTATCATGTTTAGGACGCGTTTAATTTGTCCTCAAATTATTA
The DNA here is from genome assembly GCF_001683475.1 of Chenopodium quinoa. Classification (NCBI taxonomy): domain Eukaryota; kingdom Viridiplantae; phylum Streptophyta; class Magnoliopsida; order Caryophyllales; family Amaranthaceae; genus Chenopodium; species Chenopodium quinoa. The sequence goes on from NW_018744284.1 coordinate 2,279,950, forward strand.
TTTTATTAATAATTATTTAGTATCATGTTTAGGATGTGTTTAATTCGTTCTCTAATTATTATTGAGTTGCTTCCTATTTTTATGCATGTTTATATGAATTATTGCTTTTATCACCGATATTGCATGTTTAATTGTGAATATGTAATTGAAAATCACGCCTAATAAGTTAATTTGGACAATCGGTTGAGGTTCCCTTTTAATCATGTGTGGATGTAATAAGTAATCACAATACTTAGAATTTTATGTGCATTAATATTCAACCAACTTAGTAATATTAGTTTGGAGCAAATTGAATCTTTATTTGTATGTCTTTTGAATCACAAGGATATTTTTCACTATAAAAATCGAGTAGTGGCCAATACGGGCAAAGTTCACTTCCATAACTCACTTCATACCATCATCCCCGATCTTTCATTCGTGGTTCGTAACCATATATATGGAGTTAGTAATTTCATGGATTATGAATGGAGTGTAACATTCATGGATCAAATCGTTTTTGCATTTCGTTTTGTCCTTTCGTGGTTTGCTTTTAATGATCCGTGAACATTTTATAGGTTCCTCCTTTATCGTATAATGTCAAAGCTCACTTCCTGTGATTGCCAAGCATATTCACAACATGCTTAACTAAGTGCGCTTCAATCGACGCCTACATCACATTTAATTTAATGTTGAACCCTTTTTAACTATCTCGGTGTATAATCCTATCCCTCGGTGATCAAGTGATTTTTTTTTTAAGAAATAAAGAAAAAGAATAACATGATTTGAGGATTATTGCATGGTCTATTCACTTCACCTTATTTTTGTTGAATTGAAATTATTATTACGGAACTAAATTATTTATACTTTTACTAAATTAAAATTATTTTTGCTGAACAGAAATTATTTTTAATAATTTTCTATTATATTTCTTCTTTATAGTTACATATTATTGCTGAACTTATTTTTCGTTAATTGACTTATTATATGGATGGATTTAAACTACAGTCAGACTTCAACTATTTTAGGCTTTTAGCTACTCAGAAGTAGGTTAACTTAGGAGGATGTTACGTTGGGATGGCATGTAATTTACAACATTACCCTTTATAGTGTCCTATCAATCGGAGGGAAGATTTTGTACGCTAGATTACTAGTTATTTTTCTAAGTTTTAGTATTCTACCTGAATCTTTAACAAACTGGTGACAGCATGAGGCATTGTTTTTTCTGATTTTCGAACAGTTGTTCCTAATAGAGGGGTACTTGGAAGTCTCAATAACAAAGAAATGGAGGCACAGATGCCAGATCTGAACATTCCAGCAGCCAGAATGACACTGAAAGCATATTTACCTTAATGAAAAACCACAAAATCTCATAGCAGTAACAAAATTCAAGAGTTCAGATTAAGATGGGTTTAGGACCTTCATATCACGAGGTTCAGATTCCAATCCATGTATCATCATCACTATCAGGCAAATCTTAAAATTAATACTGCCATCAAAGCAACAGCACGAAAGAAAATGTCATTCACACTCTTGTTCACCCTCACCATCATTTCTTCTTCAGATTCCAATTTTGTAGAGTTCTTGCCTATGTATATGATTGTGTTTCTCAATGTATTCACCGCCCAAGAAAGCCAAAAAAGTCCAACACCAAACCCAGAAGTAAGAAGATTGGATGTACAGAAAGGAATGCTTCCACAAGCTACTTTATGGATCACAGAGAACATGACAGCAAGTCCAGTTCCTGTGATGCTGGCAGAGACCTGAGTTAATAACAGAGGTAGTGCAGGACCAGCTTTCTTCACTGAATTCGTCACTGACTTCCCATTCCGCTTCTTGTCCACTATGATCGATAAAAGCATCTCACAAGCCTGGAGAGAGTTGATCTTATTGGGAACCGCTGCTCTCTTACTCTTCCTCTTTGAAGAGGGCTTTTGTTTAACTTTCTCAAGACTGTGACCAAAAGCAAGTCAAAACATCGAGATTAATATATCTGATTCAAAGTTTCCTTCTAACTGTCATTTATTTTTTTCTTGAGTTTGTTGTCATCATCCACTGGATGATAAACTAACCAATAAGGATCTAGTCGTGGTCATAAAAGTAACAGTTCAAACCTAGATTGATTTCAAATTAACTGTTAGCATTATTACAAAGCATAAATAATGCTTATAAGAGAGCAAAAACTTGTAGAAATTTGGAAAATGGTTACAGTAATTGAACAAATAGCTGGCTTGGAATGCTAGTTCAAGGTCTATTTTCTATAAAGCAATTGTACAAGCTTTTGTATGGTGCTATGGTTCTTGCATCAAAAAAAATAAAAATAAAGGTGCTATGGCAATCTGAGTTGCATTTGTTACGCATTCTGGAACGCACAAACCAGATCGCAATTTGTGGGTCCATACCGCGTACCTTGTAACCTTGCTCTGAACAGGTTTGGTACTGCATTTTAAGCATGCTGGATTTGGTATATTGCTTTCAACTGGAGTTAGAGTTTTGAAAGCTAAAAGAAATAAGAACATTAAAAAGATGTTCATGCTGCGTTTTGCAGAAGCTGTGTATAATATTTGGCTTCAAAACTCAAAAGTGATACAAAATTGACTTTCAAAGTGTCATGCATGTTCAGATCGGAAGAGATAAATCTTTGATTGTGTAAAACACTGGTATTAAAGGGTCTATCTAAAGAGAGAAAAATCCATACATCATCCCTTTGAAATTTGAATGCGGATACTCTTAACAGGTTTGGTAGCACACTCTGGTTAAGTTGGGATGTCTTCTTTGAATGCAGACACTCTGAGCAGTTTTGGTACTGCATTTTGAGTGGGTTAGGTATTATGTCACGTGCGGCAATTCACGGGCCTTATCTGAGTATCAGTCTCAAGTTCAAATTTTTTACTGCTGCGCCTGATTCAGTTAATGTCCTTTAAGCTCACAGTCACTATTGATGTTAATGTAAGATTAAAACTATTTTCTCATTATTAAAACCTGGAATGGCACCCAAATCTTATCAAAAGGTGGGGGGTGAAAAACACTGATGCTTTTTAAAGTATTACTGATTTAAAGGTTCAACGTCTGAACTAAAAAGCTAGTTTTCAGTCATTAAACAAAGTAGCTACTCATTTTTGATTTAATGTATATATGCTTTATCCAATACATGGCAATTGGCAAAGGCAAGACACCCACAAATTATATGAAGCAATAGGAGCTTGTGAGGCAATGTAGCTACGAGCAGTAAATTAGGACATCACATGTTTTATGAAGTAGGGGACTGTGTGGCTTTGCAACTAGAAACACTAAACAAATTGATCACATTAAATTATGTAGTCTAGGTGATGTAATTTGTAAAAAACAGTCTTATGACACCTGTTAATTTCTACCAATTCTGATAAAAAGAGAATAAGACTGTAAGAGTGCAAGAAGACAAAGCAATACCTCTTGGAGGGAGCAACAGTCAAGGAGTTTAGCTTTGAAGGAGACACGTACGTACGATCCTGCAACTTGCCACCACCATTCCTATAAGAACAGAAAATATCCGCAAATTCAGTGGCAGGATAGCACTTTAGGATGTCAGATTTGGAAGCATATAAACCCAGCCAAAAAAAGATTGGTCGATTTCATCTACAAAATATACTAGGATGGTGATGTATCTGGTTTCTGGTTCAGCAAAAAGTTAACTATTCAAATGAATAAAATATTGAGTTTTAAGAGAAACTACAGAGACCAGCCGAGTCCTATTATTTAGAGAATGGAGAGAGCATATGAGAATTTTCCCTAACCTAATAACGCTTTGCGCACCTTTTTTCATTGCCCTACCCCATTCCCATTCACCCAAAGAAAAAAAGAAGCTTTATAATAAATAAATAAAAAATTGAATATTACGAAAATTAAATATAAACTTTAAAAGAAAAGTAAAACCCAATGTAAAATAACTGGAAAAGGATTACTGCATAAGAATTATTCTGAAGCAACATTCAAACTTTTAGCCTGTAAGGAAGTCCACTGTCATGCTAGATGGCAAATATTCATGTATCCATAAGGGGATTGGTCCCAGACTTTGAACATACCAGATTTAACCCGGGGATAGGGGTTTTGCTTGGCCTCTAACAGTATATTTCAGTTGGTACCTTACTTATTCGTGACACCCTACCATTGTATATAGTATAGAAATTTGAAAACAACAGAGCCACACATAAGACTTCAAAACATGCATACGAAAAGGGATTTCAAACAAAGTTGATGCCATAATTAGAGCATCCAATTCATATTCTCAACATAGTTGGCCACGCAATTGACAATGTAAATAAAGAGCTGTAGGACAACAGCTCAAACTATAAGCTAGCATCACAATAATAACTCTTGAGAAATAGAGATAGCTGAAAATGAAAACTATCAAGCAATGAATCCTCAAACAATAATGTAACCAAGAATTAATGAAGACTTAATAAGATAAAATCACACATACCATCTAAAATAGGGTACAACCTCCTGCTTCCTCCATGCTGACTCCTTTGTATATCTAAATTCTTCTATAACAGACACTAGATCCTTCATATCAGTCACACTACCAACAGCAGAAACTCGCCCATCAGCAAGAACTGATACAGTCGGAGAAGAAAGATTGCGGACTGGGTCAAACTTAGCAAGGTGCAGCAGGGGCATATCAGCATTTGTGGCTTGAATCTTAAAATCTGGAATTATCGAAGAGTCCAGGTAATTCTTTTCCAACTCATTTGATACCAGCATTACAAACGGAAACAACTCATTAGGCATTGTCCATTGTTCTTCTAGGTTGAAGAGATCATAATCAGCTTGCTTATCTGGAATGAAAGCACAATTATAGAATCAGCATCATATTCCGTACAACTTCTTATCCAGCAGACATAGTTCGTCTTATTACAGGCATCAATCAAATGGTTTAATTATAAATAGATGACAGTTGACTACTTCTCTCACATCACAAACATTCCTCACTGCAATTATGCAGACATAATCCTACATTCTTAATTAACATTTTTCCATCGACTTTCACATACAGCTAACCAGCTTACGATTGCTCATCTACAGCAATTGTGCTCAATTGAGTAACCCTCACTCATATAGTTCACGACTAGCTACATAAACAAAGCACAGGCCATCCAAAAACAGCAAGTTCAACATATAGGAGACCAACTATCAAGGGACACGAACCTTGTGCATCGCCAGACATAGACATTCTTCTGATAGGGGCAGCCCTGACGAATTGGCTATATCCATCTAACCCACTCATTGATTTAAACAGATCATCATGCTCGTACGGTGTCAGCGAAAGGATGCTTGATCTTAATGCATCATGCCTTGATCCAGTGGTTGGTATTAAGTGTGGAAAATCCTGTATACAAGCACATGACAAAGCAAATTAGCTTACCACCAATTCACAAAACCATTTAAAGGGAAATTAAGCATATGAAATCCCAATTATCATTCACGAAGCAGCAGTCAATAGCCCAACTACCATTCATCAAATTGGGTTGAATCCAATTATGGAGTACTATGATTACAAGATTTATATTAAGAAATCCAAGTCTAATTGAAATTATATACAGTATAAAAATAACAAATTCACAATTAAGCAAGAAAATCTATTTAAGAACCAAAATCCCAAATACTACAAGAAAATCTATTTAAGAACCAAAATCCCAAATACTACAAGAAAATCAAACAACCCAGATAATTAAACCCAAAAATTATACCGTAAAATTGAAGGTCAACCATAATTCACAATATTCAGAAGAAAACCAAATAACCCAGGTAATCAAAATGTCAATTTTATACTGTAAAATTGAATTAACCCATAATTTACTATAATAAATTTAAAAAATCCCAAAAACCATAACCGAAAAAATATACGAATTAACACCGAAATTAATGAAAATTAAATACCTTGAAAGGCCTAGAATTGGGTTGTTGTTGGTGGAAGAGAAGTCCAGGAGGACAAACATTATAAGTAGAAGCCATTACAGAAATAGAGAGAGAATCTGAGTTCAGAAATTGTAGTTTCTGAGCCCAGAATTCTCTGTTATTTTTGGCGTTGGCTTACGACTACCATGCTAAAATTATCTTACTTACGGACCTCTAACTTCTTTTTTGGTTCGTCATTATTTTTGACAAAATACAATTGGGTTTTTTGAGTGGTGAAGAATGAAAATTCCTCGCTGATAGGTGAGTTTTGGCACGCAACTTTGTCTTTATTTGCCTACCAGGTTAAAATTCCGTGCAATACACGGTTGTTAAATATTTTTAACAATAATATTACAAAATATAAAGTATATAAAAGATATTCAAAAATATTTTGTATAATGGAATATGATTGTCAAAATGAAAAGGAAATACATAAGGTATAAATAGTTATTTAAAAATTTTGAAAAAAAAAATAAAAAAAGAGAGATAGAAGCGAAAAAGACGGGAAAATTTTTCACAAGGTAATGACAAGTGTTATGGAAGAATTTGCTTTTAGTATAGGTTAATATTACCTCTGTTTCATATTATTTGCAACGATTAGACATATTTCCTCTCTACTTTATGTCAAATCATTGCAAATAATATGAAACAGAGGTAGTAGATAGATCTAAGGCCGTGGTTATCCTCTGACTTTTACAGTCTTCAATACTTTGTATACAATTTTGATTATCTACATTATACATATTTTCATCGTTTGGCAATAATCGTAATCCTATGGTGTGCATAAAGTTTTAGAAAATTAGTGAATCGCTAAACATCGCCCGCAAATTACCATATAAAGCCCACAAATATGACTTGGTATGACAATTATGCCCATTTTCTAAAATTGAACAAATCTCGATTTAAAAAATGTGGAGCCGTACTGGCTCGCCGGGGGAGCCCGGACGGTAGGCCGGAGATGCGGGGGATGCTGGAGGTACGTCGTCGTCGACGGAAAACGAGGTAAGTCACCGTTAAAATTCACGGTTTACGTAACGGCGTCTGAAAGAGGTGGTCGTGCAGTGGCGCTGGCGCCTAGGATGGACGCCAGTACCGTAGCATGGGCGTCCAAGCCGGACGCCATAACCATCGCACCGACGTCCAGCCCAGACGCCAACACCACCAGACATGCGTCCTGGCCAGGCGCCAGTCCAGTGGGTGTGGTGGCCCTGCCAGATGCCAGCCTTTTTTTTTTTTAATTTGAAAAATCGAAAATGATTTTTTAAAAAAATTCGAAATTGTTTTATATTTGAAAAATCGAAATGGGTTTTTTTTAAAATTAAGTTTGAAAATTCGAAATGTTTTTTTTTTTAAATTAAGTTTGAAAATTCGAAATGGTATTTTTTAAAATTAAGTTTGAAAATTCGAAATGGGTTTTTTTAAATATTAAGTTTGAAAATTGAGAATGGTTTTTTTTTTAAATTAAGTTTGACAATTTGAAAATGTATTAAAAAAAAATTGGAAATGGTTTTTTTTTTCTTTTTTTTTAATTTATTTCAAATTGAAAATTCAAAACGGTTTTTTTTTTAAATTAAGATTAATAATTTAATGTTTTTATTTATGTTATGAGTAGATTTGTGTTAATGTATACCAAAATATTTAATTGTTTATGTGACTTTTATAAATGATTGTGTTTAAAATTGTGTTTATGTTTTTAATTTTGTGTTAATTTTGTGTAAATATAGAAATTAAATGTATTATCCGTTAAATGTATTTATTATAATATATAATTGATGTAGGATTATGGTGGAGACGAAAATGATTACAGTGGGATCTTTGGACATGATGGTCTATTCGAAGAAGCTCAACAAGCGATTGATTGGGCAAAACAGGTTGCAATTACAACTGGATTTTGCTTGGTAGTAGTAACTCATAAATCTCAACGGGATGGTAGAATGGATCGCATTTTGAGATGCGACTGTTATCGCAAAAGAGAAGAAAGAGATTTTCGTACAGCCACTCGGTTTGATACAAAGCGGAAAGGTTGTGGGTGTGAGTTCAGAGTAAAGGTTCGACAACTGCAGAGTCGTGACGGTTGGGAAGTGATTGGTTACTCTAAATGGGGGTATCACAACCATGAGATGATAGTATATGAAGAGGGTCATCGACAGCTGAGCGGCTTAAGTCCTGCTGCGAAACTAGTTGTGAAAGAAATGAGTGATGCTCAAGTCAAGCCTGCTAAAATATTAGCATCTGTGTTAGAGAAATTTTCAGAAGACCATCCAAACCGAAGACACATCTACAACGTCAGACAGCAACTCAGGTTTGAATGGTCAGAAGAAAGGAACCCTATACAACAGCTGCTACACTAGGCACAATCACGTGGTTACCTGTTCTGGTTTGATTCTGATGAAGATACAGCGGAGGTGACTCATTTTTTCCTTGTGCATCCTGATTGTGCTGATATGATCAAGTCTTGGCCATTTGTGATTTTGATCGACTCAACGTACAAGACAAACAAGTACAAGTTCCCACTGGTTGAGATCATGGGGATGACTCCAACGAACAAGAACTTTCTGATTGGTCATGCAATCATCAAAAATGAGACGGCTCCAAGTTATTATTGGGTCTTGGAGAAGCTGAGAAACTACATCGGGCCTAATGTTCATCCAGCAGCCATCGTCAATGACTGTGAGGGAGGTCTCTTTGCCCCCATTAGGGAGTTGTTTCCAGAGTCGAAGCACTTGTTATGCACATGGCACATCAACAACTGCGTGAAAGTGAAAGCCTACAACCTTTTCAACAAGAATTTGGAAATGGCAGAGGGATTGGTGAATAGTAAGTGGCGAAAGATCCTATAGGATACCACAAAGGAAGTGTACGAGCGAGAATTGGCTAACTTCAGGGATTCGTACCAGTGGTGTCCGGCACTGGTGGACTATGTGATGCAGCAATGGGTCCCCCACAGGAAAAAGTTTGTCAAATATTGGACAAACCAAGTACTTCATTTCGAGAACACTACAACATGTAGAGTTGAGAGCGCTCATAGAGCTACCAAGGACTGGATTGATTCATCGACCGCTGCTTTGGATACACTGTTCGATAGACTTAACAAGTCAATTGAAACTCATAAGAACGGCATCAGGAACTCTCTAGAGGACTCCAGACGACGACATGGTACGATGTATATCCATTTCATATTTAAGATTCTCCATGGTCGTGTGTCGCACTACTGCTTGTGGTTGATTTTGACTGAGCTGAACAGGATGAGGGACTTGGCTGACGAAGTGTATGCTCGGTGCGGGTGTGCTATTTCAGTAACTCATGGATTACCTTGCGCATGCACCATTCACCGCGTTATTACAGAAGAAAGGGCGTCGTTACATGTTGATCAGGTTCATTCATTCTGGCGAACGCTCGTTATTGGTGAGCATGCAGATACTCAAACGGTCGACCGTGAACAGGAGGAGTTGGAGCAGTTTCGTTCGATGTACGACCGAGTGTCCTCCAGTCATACTTCTATTATTCGTGACGCTACTAATGTACTTCATGACATGTTGATTTTGAGGAACCCGAAGGAGTTGACCGTCCTCGAGGTCGCCAACGGCGGAACAGGAGTGCGTTTGAGTATATTCGTGGTCTTGGTCGTGGTCGTGCTCGTGGTTGGACATCGTCATCTAGTCGTAGTCAATCTTCATCGTCTGTGAATATGCCCCTGAGAACTGGTACGTTTGGTATTTTTCATTGCACATTGTTTATAAGGTTACTTCTGCCTTCTTAACTGTGTTTAATTATATGGTGAATAGGAAGAAACGATGTTGATCAGTTTCCGTACAAGGACAGGATACCTAACATCATCATGCCGTACTTGGAAGGGTGGAATGATGTAGTCGGAGATGGTAACTGCGGATTCCGGGTCGTGGCTGATGTTTTTCAAATGGGCGAAGACAACTACGGTTTGGTGCGTCAGTTGATGTACAGCGAAATTGCCTCTAACCGAATTGTTTATCGTCATGTGTACCAGGATGACTTGGATGGCGCTCTGCGGCGTATCCGGTGGGGAGGTGGACCTTGCGGTCAAAATCATTATTTTGACGCGCCCCTAGATCTGTTTGTCGTTGCAAACATTTACAAGTGCACAGTCATGCATTTCGGGCTGGGATTGCATAGTCAAGCTTATTATCCTTGTAGCACGGTTCTCCCTTGGCGTTCGCGTGAGACTGTCACTACACCGGTCTGAGAGGTAGCTATTGCGTTTCTTGGGTCGTCATACAGACATTTCATCCGACTAGACATGTCATCCGATTTTCTAGTGCCACCGATTATACCTCGGAGGTACACCATTCGCACAGCGAGCGTAGAGGGTTGGGATGCGCTATATCATGACCGGATCCACGAATGGAACACCCATCGTCCATACGGTCCACTCCCATCATCCACATCCTCATCCTCATATGCGTCCTCCTCCTGCTCCTCCTCCTGGTCACCCTCCTCAGCATCATCATCGTCATCGTCATCCTCATCCCGACGGTGGATCCGTTCTCTACGAGCCGAGGCCGAAATACCACGGGATCTAACATGTCTATGCCCCGACCTCTCCACTGAATAGCTTCTACTAAGAAGCTCTACATTCTTCCCCGCACCATGACGACCCAGTGAATTCTACAAAAAATTAAAAAATATATAAACATACAAAAGTTTTTTAGAAAAATAAATAACTACCTACACATACAAAATACCAACACTTCCAACATATCGTCATGTTTATAAACATAAAATTAATAAAGATTATAAAAAATCAAAGACATAATAAATAAATAGGACACAAAACAAAAATTTCAAATTATTTCAAATAATTAAACATAGAAAAATATTATACGGCATACACAAATACACACATAATACCCTAATGCATACACAAATACACACATATTACCCTAATATATTACAAAATTTCTGATTTCCAAAAAAAATAAAATTATTTCAAATAATTAAACATAAAAAATAAAAAACAAATATATTACACATACACAAATACACACATAATACCCTAATGTATTACACATTTTAAATAAAAAAAAAATTACACATTAACACAAACAATTTCCACATACTACATCAATTAAGGCATAAAAAATGTTTAAACATCAAACATTAAAAAAATTAAACATTAACACAAAAAATTAAATCTGATTTTATAAAAATAAAATATACAAGATTTATAAAAAAAACACATAAAGTTGATACATATTTAAAAACAAATAAAACACATTAACAAAAAAAAATTAGACATAAAACAAAATTATTTTAAATAAAACTAAATTTCTGATTTTGCCAAATTATAAAAAAAAAAAAAAAAAACAAAACAAAAACAAAAAAAAAAAATTAAAACAGGTGGGGCGCCTGGCCAGGACGCCCACCCACTGGCGGTGGCGCCAGATCCGGTAGCCATAGCCAGTGGGCAGGCGCCTGAACTGGACGCCCACCCATAGGCACAGGCGTCTGAACTGGACGCCCACCCATATGCACAGGCGCCAGATCTGGCCGCCACAGCCAATGGTCTGGCGTCTGGTTTGGACGCCTGTCCGGTGGCTGGGCTTCCAAGCCAGACGCCACGCCACCGGCGTTGGCTGCCGGACCTGACGCCCCGCCACGCGCCACCTTCGCCCTTTTTTTTAAAAAAAAAAAATATTTAAATAATTACCTTGCCACCAGGTCGCCGCCTTTCCTCCGCCGTCGCCGCCGCCACCTCTTTCCCTTGCCGCCTCGACATTGTCGTAATTAATTTTTTTTAGAGAGGTAGATTTTCTGATTTTTTTTTAGAGAGATGTAGAGAGTATTTTTTTTTTAAAAAAGAAAAGGACAATAAAGTCACTTCAACACATATTTGTGGGCTTTATGTGGAGATTTGCGGGCGATGTTTAACAAATCCCGAAAATTATAGGGTGGAGACCAACAGAAAATTTTTTATAATATAAATCATAGTTAGTAAGAGGAAGAAATAATAAAAAGCGCGATTACTTCTGTACTCCAAGAGTACAATGCATAACGTACTCCAAGTTATGTACTCCTCCGGTTTTTTTTTTATTTGTATCACTTTCTTTAAATGAGTGTTTTTTTTTAATTGCATCACTTCTATATATAGTAACTTTATAATATATTTTATTATTTCTCCCACCTACTTGGGCTCCTATTCTGTGCACCCGGGAGTACCTTCTTCTAGGTACACCTAGGGGCATTTGGGCATTTTAGTAATTGATTGATTAGTTTCCCAGCTGGACTTTTCCGATTAGTTGCATTCTACAAAATTACTCCTTCCTTCCGTCCTTCCTTCCTTCGATACTCAATTTCATAATTTTGTTCTTCATAAATTTGCAAACAAGTTACTCGAAAATTCATTTTAATGGCAAATTGATTATAACTCCAATACTAACTCCAATACAAACAATCGAAGATTAATCTCAACAACAAACAGGTATCAATTGAGCAATTTTTTTTTTTTTTTTTTATTTTTTTTTTTTTTTTTTGCAATTTCATGATATCAAATCGTTCAACAAGCTCGGTAATAATGGCAGAATTGATTTAAGTTCATATGATCCATTTCAAACAATCGTTCAACTATCTAATCCACTAGGTAATATTTATCTCCATTTATTAGTTATTAATCTTTTTTTTTTAAAACGAAATTTTCGAATTTTCAAATTTCTTTGCATGAATTTCAATACAAATTTGCATAGCATAATTGATGATGAATTTCTCAAATACATAAATTGCTAATAATATGAGCAATTTTAATTTATAAATTTAACGTTATTGTGCATAAATTGCTACTAAGAAAACCGAAATAATATGAGCAACGCTAGATGAGCAAATTAATTGAACAATTGATTTTCATTTACAAATTATTAAAAACATATAAGCAAACCTAAATGAGCAAATATAATTCAATATTGATTTTGAATAGAAAAGTTTTTTTTTTTTTTAGTATTTGATCAATACTTAATATTCTATTATCAAATTTACTCATTTAGCATCTTGATGATTGTTTTTTCACATATGATAAATGATTAAATTTTATTAAAAAATGTGGTGAGATTTTTATAATCAAATTTACTCATTTATCATCTTCCCACTTAAGGTGTGTTTAATTTATGGAAAGCGTGTAAATAAGCTATCCCTATTTGTGTTGGGTTTAACAAAAGAGTGACGAGCGTTGAGGTAAAGTGCCCAAGATGCGGTTGTGACGAGGAGACTTCATATTCTCTAATCATCAAGTGCCTGACTACTAGGAAGGTACGCGAGGAGGCAAGGTTATACGAGGCGGTGTGTGTTCTAGTTTTGCAAACTAGTAGGTACTTTTATGCATAAAACATGACATGAGGTGGTTGGTGTTTCGGGGGTTTTTAAGGTGTCCTACGGGAGAGTTACAGCACCGGGAATGTACGCCTGACTTCTGTACCTACAAAACCACGAAACTCCGGTTGGGTGGAGTTTCGCCTCCGACGGTCAAGTTAGAATAACTTCGGATGAAATTACGTGCAGAAGGTAAATTGATTCTCTCGGATTCCGGAAGATTCCGCAATTAATATTGCTCGGGTTTTGTGTGTATATTTTCTGAATATCAATAAATGAGGTAGATTCCTCTATTTATAGCAGATGGGCCTGCTCCCCCATTGGGGGTACGATGCCACGTGGCATCCATTGGTTGGATGCCCATGGTGCAGTGGGGGGATGACACATGTCAGATCCCCATAGGTCCACGTGTCCAGGGTAACTTTTACCCTAAACATTTGCCCCTCACGGGTGCTGACATGGCTATGCCACGTGGCACCTGTGACACGCGCCATCCAAGCAGGAAGGGGACGATTCGCCTCCTTCCCTCTCTTTTTTCAAATTTCAAACTGAGGGGGGAGGGTTGGTGAAGGATAATTAGGTCGTTGGACTAACTACCCTCAACCAAACAATATTTATAAACCTACACCTACACTAAACAAGTTTAGTGGTAAGTAGAGGGTCGAACCACGGAGACGACATAAACACTATCAACACCACCACCAATTAAGCTAGGTCAAAGAGATAGGATGGATAGAACAATAAACAAAAATGAGATTTATATTAAGTTAAACTAACACCAAGGGAGAGGGTCAAACATGACAATGATCTTCAATAAAGTTAGGCAATGGAAATGAGTTTACATGCAAACCAAATATCTCATATAAGGCAATACCAACAATACCATCTAACCACCTATCGGGGTCAAAGGCTTTCCCAACTTAACACATGCTCATACTATCGTCATAAGCTGTGAAAGTTAAGGTTTTTGCATAGAATCGATCACCTAATGGATATCCCTAAGTTACACTATCGTCATAACTTAGTTCAATCCACCCAATTACAACACATGATTGGCCATTCACATGGAGTAATTAGTAAAACATGGTTACAAGGTATATTTAATCACATATAACCAACATTTGTCTAGCCTAATACATTCAAGATTCACCACATGCTATCACCAATCCCTTAGTAAAGGGAATTACTCACTAATCATGAACAACTAACACAAAACCCAACAAGAAGAACAAAGAGAAGCAATTAAACTAAACAACTACTCTAATCAAGCAAGAAATTAAGAAAGAACAATAAATGAGATAGAGTTTAGAATGCTCATTGAAGTATTGAAAAGGAATCCAAAACAATGTCACTTTGCATCTTCATCTTCTTCAATCCACCATTGAAGCTCTTCACTTTCTCTCTCTAAAATACCCAAAATTACTCTTAATCTACATTGCAAAGTATAAAAACAAAGATTAAAACTAAATCTAAGCCTAATTTATGTGAAGATTGATGGAGAGATGTTAGGGTTTAACCCCTCCAAGAGGAGAGAGAAAACCCCAAAGAAACCCACCACCAAAACTTCTAAAAAAAAGGAGAGGAAGAAGCGTTTAAAAGACCCGTAGCTGCTCGTGCGCGCCCGCGATATTTGCCTGCGCGCCCGCGCACTGGGATTGGCCTGACAGCGACATTCATTTTCAAACGGCCATAACTTTTGTTCTAGGAGTCTTCTATGGGCGTGCAACCTACCGTTGGAAAGCTCTTTAAGTCTAGTTTCCAATGCAACTTGAATCACCTCAATCCAATTTGTAGATAAAAAGTTATGGCTAAAAGAGTGAACAAAGGTTAGTTTCGGAGTTCAGGCCCTTGAGCGCCCGCGCCTATCTTAGGAGCGCCCGCGCCTATCTTAGGCGCGCCCGCGCCTAAGCCGCGCCCAAATCGCGCCTACATTCTGCCTCCTTCAATATTTTCAACCCCAATGTTAGGCACGCCCGCGCTTGGTTTGGCGCGCCCGCGCCATTCTGAAAGCGCGACCCGCGTTGTCCGCATGGCCTTGCTTGCTTGCTCCTTAACTTCCTTTGTAGCTCTTCAAATGAACTCCAATTCTCCAAGCTCTTCATTCTCTCAAAATCAACTCCAAAAGCCTACAAAACACGAGGAAAAGCACAAAAACATAATAAAGAGAGAAACAGAGCAAAAGGGGTACAAACAAGGGACAAACGTAGAAAAATACGGCGATTAGAGGATCTAAATAGTGGCATAAATGCCACTTATCAAGGATGACGGTTCACCTTCTAGGAACCCCTATAAATAAGCATCCCCCTCCTTTCATTTCTCACTTTGCCATTTTTGAGAGAAATTACTTGAGAGAAAAAGCGAGAGCCCTTGACCCCGCCTGCTTACTTGCGCAAACAGTCGCTCTTTTGGATACCGCTTGAGTTACGCATTCCGCCTCATTAAGGTATCCTTCTGACTCAGTCGGACTTTATTGAATGAATGTTTGATTATGCTGCAACCGGCGTTCGCCGTTTGGAGCTTTTTAGGCAATTTTGTATAAATTGCGTCTATTGAAAATCTCAGCCGGTGTAGTCCGTCTGAGTTATCTTCTGGCACTTATTGAAGGTGCTCTCAATAGACCCTTAGTCGGTTCAAACCGTCTGGGGCATCAAACGAGCAATCTTATAGGTGAGTTGCATTTAATATACCCTCAGCCGGTGTGAACCGTCTGGGGTATCTGAAGCAATCTCATTGGTGAGTTGCATTCAATAGACCCTCAGCCGGTGAAAACCGTCTAGGGTATCTTCAAGCAATCTCATTGGTGAGTTGCATTTAATAGACCCTCAGCCGGTGAAAACCGTCTGGGGTATCTTCAAGCAATCTCATTGGTGAGTTGCATTCAATAGACCCTCAGCCGGTGAAAACCGTCTGGGGTATCTTCAGGAAATCTCATTGGTGAGTTGCATTCAATAGACCCTCAGCCGGTGAAAACCGTCTGGGGTATCTTCAGGAAATCTCATTGGTGAGTTGCATTCAATAGACCCTCAGCCGGTGAAAACCGTCTGGGGTATCTTCAAGCAATCTCATTGGTGAGTTGCATTCAATAGACCCTCAGCCGGTGAAAACCGTCTGGGGTATCTTCAGGCAATCTCATTGGTGAGTTGCATTCAATAGACCCTCAGCCGGTGAAAACCGTCTGGGGTATCTTCAAGCAATCTCATTGGTGAGTTGCATTCAATAGACCCTTAGCCGGTGAAAATCGTCTGGGGTATCTTTGTTCAAACTTTCTTTTGGCCTGCCTTGCTGCCTACCCAGCCAGTCTCACACCGTCTGGGGGGTGAGCAAGCAATCCCCTTCTAAACTGCTGCTGTGGCCCCTGGTCGGTCTTTGCCGCTTGGGGGGCCTCGAAACAGTCTTTTCTTAAACGAGTTTACATCCGGCCTTCAGGCCGCCTGTATTGGCTTCTTCAGTTTGAGCTTTTTGCAAAACTCAGCCGGCTTATGCCGACTGGGGGGTCTTTGCCCGATCTGATAAAAATCCTAGATTATTTGCTTGTCAATCTTCCCCATCCGGCTCTCCCCGCCTGTGATATCTTTGGGCAACATTGGTAATTAATTTCCCTTCTTTTGCCAATTTGCAGTTTGCTCAAAGTGATACTGTTTGGGGTATCTTTGGTCAACAACCGTCTCTCAACTTCTATTCAATCTCAAGGTAACGTCTTGGTTCTTAGCCTTTTTTCGGAGTTCATTTTTGAATCTTTAGTTGTAAATACCTTTAAATAATGACCTCACCCATTACACACACGGCACACCATAATTTAGAGGCCAGCCGGTCTCCTGGTACGGCTGAGTCTAGGACTGGGGGTGCCGCCTCTGGGTATGGGGAGTCTCCTTGTTCATCTCCGAAATCGACCGTCTCTGTCTCTGTGCAGGACGCAATGGCTCGCATAAAAACAACTGCCTTCGATCCAGAGTACAGAGAGGCAGAATTAGGCGAGCTGTCGCCTGACCCCAGTCAGACGGAGGGGACAAGGGATTCCCCGCCTGGCTCCCCAAGCACTCCCAGCGATGGGATTTTGGAAGAGATAGAAAGCGAGGAAGAGGCCGCCTCGCCTTCTAGAGAAGTAATGGAAAACGAGGAAGAAACCGCCTCGCCTTCTCAAATTGGACTGGTACACCAAGAGGGTGCCAGCGACGACGATACCGCCTCCCCATCCGGTAGAGAGCAAAGCGGCAGCAGTAGTAACCTCTTGACACCGGATGCTGATAGTGAGGCGAAGGAAAGGCCTGGTTGGAGTAATAAAGGCGACCCGTACCTCATCACCGTCTCAGCCAAAGATAGGGCTAGTATGGCCAGTAACTTGGAGGACTTTGTGAGGATTCGCCCGCTTGGGGTTGACTGGAAAATAATTGTGCCGCCTGAGATGGGCACTATTGTTTGGGAAGACGAGCAACCTAATGCAGACGGGTATTTTGGCTGCTATGAGGCGGCATTCCTCGCTGGTCTCCGCTTCCCCCTTCATAACACAATAAAGGCCATCCTTCGAGGATATGGCCTGGGTATTTGGCAGTTAACCCCTAACTCATGGGTTAACATAGTGGGTTACATTGTCGCCTGCGAGATGCAGGATATAAACCCCGGCTGGGAGGCTTTCGCCCATATGCATTACTTGAGCAGAAGCCCAGGCGGTTGGAGAGCCTGGTACACCCTAACAACCTATCCCAAGTACCTGATGACGCTAGACAAGCCGTCTAAGTGGTCTGATTGGAAAAACAGGTTCTACTTGGTGTCCGCCCCTACTAAGGCGGTGAACCGGGAGTATAGGGTATACAACCGGAAGCCAGACCTCCTGGGGCATAAATGCAAGAAGCCTCGTATTCCGGATGAGGACTATGAGCGAATAATAGAGTCCAAATTCTTCGAACAGACCACCGTCCCTTTCTCCAATGGAGACTTAATAAGCATACCCAGAAATTGGGTACCTAGGCACGAATTTCTTCGAGACGAGGTGTTATTGTCCGTCTGTAAGCTTAGCACTCAGTTTGACAAATGTAGGTCACATTGGAGACTGCCCCTATCTTATCATTTGTTCCTTGTTTTATTTACTTCTAACCGGATGGGTACTTTTTGTGCAGTGCGTGGATTAGCAATGTTACCAGCTGAGAAGACTCCCGCAAAGTCAGCCGCCGAAATCCGCAAGGCAAATGCGGAGAAAAAACTTGCTGCTCAGGTGGCAAAGAAGGTATATTTCTTTTCACTCTTCTTTCTGCATACATTTCCATTTGGTTTCAATGCCGCCTGACTGCTATGTTTGCTTTTAGGATGGGAGCAAGGTGCCCCATTCAGTTTCAAAAATAATCAGGCCAAGGCCTGGAGAGGAACCGCCTACCCAGAACAAGGCGAGGAAGACCTCTTCTTTGACGGTCCCCAGTCGTCTAACCATTGGGGGTAAATCCCTCAAAAACCTCAGCGTGGGGCTCGACTTGTCCAAAAGGCAACCGGATGCTCCGCTAAAGGAGACGGTGCCTACAAAGGCATCCGGTGCTTCAGCTCCGGCTGAGGGCAGTCACGACCCTCAACCTACCACCCAAGGTACTCTTGACCCCTTCAATCCTTCTTTGCTTGGCAAGCCTGTGCGGGTCAAGTTGCACTCCCAGCTCCAGCCAGAAGACTCTTCTGGCAGCCGGCAGTCAATAGGAGGGAAGTATGTTGCCTTCTCACCATCTGTTTCTGGTGCAGATCACTCCCCTCGCTGGCCAGATGTACAAAGGTACGCTCGGGCCATGCTGAAGGCCATCCCAAAGGAGGAGAAGGAGGCGATCCCAGGGATCCATTCCTTCAACGCCGACCAGGTCCTGGCCGGCCTGTCTGAGGTACATAATCCTTTACTTGTTTTTTAAAGTTATCATGCCGCCTGGTTGCCTCTAATACCGTCTGGGTTTTTGCAGTCAATGCTGCACGTGGAAGGGCTCAAGAAAGCTTATGCCCGCAAGTGTGAGGAGGTAAGACGGGCTAAACGGGATGCGTCTGACGCCCATAACGTTGCCCAGTATTCCATGATTATGCATGAATTAAAAACTAAAGGCATAATCATGAAATAGGCGGACAACATCAAGCGACTCCAGAAGGCGCTCGATGAAGCCGACACCAAGATCCACAACCTCAAGGCGGAAAAGGATAATGCCGAGGCGGAGCTGAAGAAGGTGAACGACTCTTCCAAACTGCTGGATGTGGCTAGGAAGGAGAACACAAACCTCCTTGCTGAGAACGTCCGTCTGAAGGAGGCGGCAGCCAAAGCCAACGACAATTTCAAATCTACGCTGGAGGCTGAACAGAGTCGGCTCATCGAAGAGAATGAGCAAGACTGCATCGCTCGAATGCAGAAGGCTTGGTCCCTGGTCCATCCGGACGCGGAATACACCATTTGGGAACTTGCCTATAAATATGCAGATCTTGCCATTGATGCGCAAGAGACGAACCAGCCGGCTCCGGAGCCTTATGGGGAATGGGTCCAAAAGAAGATCGCGGCCATGCAGCCGGAGAATGGCTCGGAAGGGGAGGAGAACTAAGAGGAGATTGCCCCTCCTGTCCCGGGAACCGTCTTGCAGAGCCAGGATCAGGACCAGGCTCCGCCTCTGCCTTAAGCTCTCTGTCTTCTTATTTTCCGGCCTGCGTGTCGTGGTTCTTATGTATCTTTTTTCACCGGACGGGGGTCCGGTTAACACTTGAACAATATTCCAATGTCAATATAATTTTATGTCGACTGAGTCGGTTATTTTGCAAACCTTGTTCTATTTTTTGCTTTTCGCTGTTTGTATGCTTTTTTTTTTTTTTTTTTTTTTTTGACAATGCCGAATGGGTTTATTATGCTTCCCCTGGGTGGAGTCGCACTCACTAAGCAATCAGTCGCCCATACATTCCCATTCCCAGATTCAATAGTCAACTGAATTTCTGATTGCCGCTTGAGTCGCACTCAGCGAATTAGGGTAACCGCCATATGGAGTCTGAGCCAGCCTTTGCCGGCTGACTATATATTTCTTACCGGCTGGGTTACCTTAGGGTAACAGCCATATAAGATCTTTCCCCTATTGATGGGGAGTTAGATAGAATTTTTTCACCGCCTTAGTTGTCTTGAGGCAAGAAAGGCTACAACTTGAATTGCAATTTCCCCGTCTGGGGTACCATGCGGTAACAGTCTAGTCACGATCTGTTGGAGGTTGGTTAATGGGCGCATAAGCCGGCTAAGTTGCTTTTTGGCAATATTTTGCCGCCTGTATTACCTTAGGGATAATGACAGGCTCATCTTGTTTGCAATAGGTCATTCGGGCGGTCATGGGATTAACCTAGCCGGTTAATGCCGTCCGACGTTTTGACGCTCAGAACAATGTACCACCCGAAAGGGAGATGTTCTCTTCGACAAATTCACCCGGAAGGGCGTTGCCGGATGCCTGTTCATGGGTAGAGCAGGCGGTTTACTCATGTTGGCCATGCGTCTCTAAACGGTAAGTTAGGTACTTAGCATTTTTTGGTTTATGTTTGAGGCAAACGGATGCCCGATCTTTAGAAATACCCGGATGTGTTAGTCACATCGAGACTTTGTTACACAAAAATTGAAATAAAGCATCTTTCATTAATTTACTCTATTTACAAAAAATGACTACATCCTCCTAGAAGTGGTTCTTTTTCATGTTATCCACGTTCCAGGTCCTAGGTAGCTTCCTACCGTCTGGAGTTTCCAGGCGGTAGGTGCCGTCTCTGACTTCGTCATATATCCGATAGGGGCCTTCCCAATTGGGGGTCAGCTTCCCTTGCTCATTCGGCCTGCCAGTGGCCTCCATCTTTCGTAGTACGAAGTCCCCAACTTTGAGAGGGCGCTTGCGTACTCTTTTGTTGTAAGCCCTCGTCATCCTCAAACGGTATATTTCGTGGCATAAGGCGGCATTGCCCCTGCGCTCTAGGAGTGACTCCAATGCTAGGCGCATGGCTTCCCAGTTAGCCTCCTCGTCATAGAGCATGACTCGGAGTGTTGGCTCATAGAGCTCTATTGGCAGAACCGCTTCAGTGCCGTTCGTCAATAGAAACGGGGTTTCACCGGTTGCCCCCTTCTCAGTCGTTCTGATGGCCCAAAGGACGTGAGGAAGCTCATCGGCCCACAGACCACCGGCTATTTCGATCTTCTTTTTTATGTCGTCTGAGATGAGTTTGTTGAAGGCCTCAACTTGACCGTTTGCTTGGGGCCGGCCAACGGATGCAAAACAATGAGAGATCCCCTGATCTCCTAACCAATCCTTGAGGGCAGGCGTTTCAAACTGAGGACCGTTGTCAAAAACCATGGACATAGGCACCCCAAACCGGGTGATGACGTTTCTCCATATGAAGGAGATGACGTCCTTTGTCTTGATGCCTTTGACCGCCTCGGCCTCCACCCACTTAGTGAAATAGTCTACAGCAACCAGAATGTATCTCCTACCGCCTGAGGCAGGCGTATAAGGACCCAAGATGTCCATACCCCACTTCGCAAAGGGAACCGGGATGTAGATTGCCGTCAGGTCGGTTGCCGGGCGGTGTATCAGCCGGGCAAACTTCTGACATTTATCACACTTTTTTACCAAGTCCATGGCATCCGCCTCAAGGGTCGGCCAAAAATAGCCTTGCCTTCTAGCTCTCTTTGCTAGATTCCTGCCGCCTATATGTGAAGCGCAAAAGCCCGCATGCAGGTCCTCTAACACCTCTCTTCCCCGCTCTGGGGTTACGCATTTCAGTAACGGCTGGAAGTACCCGCTTCTAAAGAGTTCCCCCTTGAACATTTCAAAGCTTAGAGCTCTCTTTTTAAGCGCTGCCGCTTCTGAGAAGGCATCCGGCAGGGTGCTGTCTACCAAATAGTCCCGAATGGGGTCCATCCAGGTGGAGCTTCGGTCTAAGGTTCCAATGGGGTCATGCTCGATGCTTCTTTTTTCCATGACCTCCCAAAAGACTGACCTAGGCGTGTCGCAAGAGGCGGATGAGGCCAGTTTGGACAGAGCATCCGCCTGGTTGTTCTCAGACCAGGGCACTTGACACAAACGGAACTCATCAAATGCCCCCGCCTCCTCTTTGACCGCCTGCAGATACTTGATCATTGCCGGATGGGTGGCCTCGTAGTCGCCATTGAATTGGCTGACGATCAATTGAGAGTCTGAGCAGGCATCGACTTTCCTTGCCCCTACCGCCTTGCACATGCGCATACCGGCTAACAGGGCTTCATACTCAGCCTCATTGTTTGAAGCTTGGAATTTGAACCGTAGTGCATATTCGTAAGTATCTCCTTCTGAAGATTTGCAAATTACACCTGCACCACAGCCGTTTGTCGTAGAGCTTCCGTCTACAAATAACTTCCAAACCTGCCCAAGATCTTCCGGCTGAGCCGGCCTAGTCATTTCCACAATGAAGTCCGCAAACGCCTGACCCTTCACTGCCCGTCTAGGCTCAAAAATTATTTCCAGGCTCTGAATTTCAACAGCCCATTTGGTCATTCGGTCGGATGACTCCATGGTGGTCATTGGTCGTTTGAGTGGCTGATCAGTATAGACAATTACCGGATGGGCCAAGAAGTATGGCTTCAGCCGCTTGACTGCTTTGTAGAGAGCCAACCCAAATTTTTCAATCATTGGGTACCGGAGTTCAGCATTTCTGAGGATATGGCTGATGAAATATACTGGAAGCTGCTTGCCGTCTCTCTCAGCAAGGAGCACGGCATTAAGGGAGTGGTCTGAGACGGCAAGGTACATGTATAGAACCTCCTTGGGTAGGGGGCTCACAAGTCTGGGCAACGAGTGTAGGTGTTGCTTTAACCTTTGGAATGCCGCCTCAGCCTCTTCTCCCCATTCAAATCTGGACCTCTTCCTGATTGCTTGGAAGAAGTAAAGGCACTTGTCGCCTGACCGGCTGAGGAATCTTCCTAATGCCGCCAGGCAACCGGTTAACTTTTGGGCCTCCTTGACAGTTCGGGGTGATTGCATATCAATCACCGCCTGGACCTTCTCCGGATTGGCCTCTATGCCTCTTTGATCAATCAAGAATCCGAGAAACTTCCCAGACTCAACACCAAAGACATACTTCTTGGGGTTAAGCATGACCTTGTGCCGCCTGAGTGTGGTGAAGGTTTCTCGGAGGTCCGCTAGGTGATCCGCCTGGAGCTTCGATTTGACTATCATGTCGTCTATATACGCCTCTACATTCCTTCCGATCTGATGGGTGAAGACCGTGTTGATCATTCGTTGGAAGGTAGCAGACACATTCTTCAGCCCAAATGGCATCACCGTGTAGCAGTACAACCCTTGATCAGTGATGAAGGCTGTCTTTTCCTGATCCTTCTTCCATAGGTGAATTTGATGAAAGCCTGAGTAGGCATCCATGAAACTCATCAGGGCATGGCCGGCTGTCGAGTCAACCAGACTGTCTATCTTGTGAAGCGGATAGTTATCCTTTGGATATGCCCTGTTCAGGTCGGTGTAGTCTACACACATCCGCCAGGTACCATTCGGCTTTTTGACAAGTACCACATTAGCTACCCAATCCGGGTAGTAGCATTGCCGAATGAACCCAGCGTCGAGTAGCTTTTTGACCTCGGCGGCTGCCGCCTGTGACCTTTCCTCGCCATGATCCCTCTTCTTTTACCTAACTGGCTTTATCTTGGGATCAACAGCTAGTTTGTGGACAGCTAGATCCGGGCTTACGCCTGGCATCTCTTCCACTTCAAAGGCGAAGAGGTCTTTGAACTCTTTCAGAAGTTGGAGCAAGTTTGCCCCCAACTTTTCAAAAGCAACCGTCCCAATTTTAATTGTTCTATCAGGACGGCTGTCGTCCAGGACGACATCAATGCTTTCACCAGCCGGTTGGGGCCCGGAGTCATCCGGCCTTTCCCCGGCTAGTGATTGCTATTTCATTCTCTTGGCGGGGGCCAGTTGGTCCGCCTTTCTCTTGGTACCGCCTGCCTTAGGCACAGGCCCGGCTTCCTTGTCTTCGAGGTCAGTAGGTTCCTCACGGGGGCCTGCTGCATGGGCAGTCGGCCTAACGTCTGAGAGATAGCACTCTCTAGACGCCTTTTGATCCCCGCTTAGGGAGCCTACTGACCCATCATCCCTCTCGAACTTAATCAGCATGAGAGAGGGGATGATTACCGCCTTGGACTCATTGAGAGTTGGACGTCCCAATATGAGGTTGTAGGCAGTCAGCTCTTCGACTACCAAAAATTTAACGACCATGTGTCGCCCTTCCCCCTTGCCTCCCAGCCGGATGGGCAGGTCTATCCTACCTACCGGATGCACTACCCCACCTCCAAAACCGACTAGGGGGTGGGGAGCCTTGTGCATACTGTTGGGCTTGTATTTCAGCTTCGCCAGGCAGCGATAGCTTATTAGGTAAGACGAGCTCCCGGTATCGATTAGGATCCGGCCAACTCGCTGATTGGCAACTTTACATTCGATGACAATGGGGTCATCGTGGGGTCGCCTGACCGTACCCCTGTCTTTCTCAGAGATGAAGACTTCTGAGAAGACGTCTTTCGACGCCTGGCCTTCGTCCTCTGAGGCGGACAACTTCCTGATGTTAACCTTGGCACCCCTAATGGTGGGACCACCACTAGCGAAGCCGCCTGCAATGGTGTAGATGTGCTCTTCATCTGTGTCAGAGCTCACCACCGTGTTCTTGGACGACTGCCCAACATTTGCAGGGTTACCCTTGGACTTTGTCAGGTAGGACTTCAAAGCCCCCTCATCGGCCAAGCGGTCCAATAGCCGCCTGAGGCTATAGCAGCCATTGGTGTCATGGCCAATGTCCTTATGGAATTGGCAATACTTGCTCTTATCCCGATTCTTGACAGCGCTTTTTAGAGGAGCCGACTTTTCAATAGTCAAGCGGTTTTTTATCTCCATGAGGATGGAGGAGCAGTTCTTGTTGAACTCGTACTTGGGGACGTACGGTTCCAGCTTCTTTTGCTTCTTCTGGGACGACTGACCTGGGCGGTCAGCTGCCCAGACTTCTTTTCTTTTCTTTTCTTCCTTTCTGGCCGGCTGCTGGGACCGACTCTCTTTTACGTCAGACCGCCTGGGTTCTGACGTGTGCTTGACGGCACAGAGCTCCGTCGCCTGTATATAGGCTTCAGCCTCCATTAGGGCCTCTTGGAGGGTAGCGACCCTCTTGCGAACTAGGTCGAACTTGAATGTCGACCCATCCTTCAGACCCTTGAAGAAGTCTGTGTACGCAACTTCGTCAGACAGTCCTTGTATCTGAATTCTCATCAGATTGAACCGCCTGACATAGGACCGAAGTCCCTCCTTGTCACCCTGCCGGATCGCCCCTAGGTCGAGGCTGGTTTTCTTGGCCGGGATATTCATGGAGAAGTTGGACGCGAACAAATATGCAAGCGTCTTGAAGTTATTGATGCACCCAGCCGGCAAGTTGCCGAACCACCGTTGGGCTATGCCTTTTAGCGTTGCCGGGAAACATCGACACCGGGCGGCATCGTCCAACCCCCGTAGGTACATGAGGTTTGTGTACGCATCAAATGGTCTTCTGGGTTGGTGGTGCCATCGTAGGTACCAACCAACACATTCTTAACCTTAGCCGGCTGTGCCGCCTCGGTTATTTCGCGGGAGAAAGCCGAAGGCTGTTCCCCTAGGTTTAGCAGCATGAGCTGCCAGTCCATGGGCTGGACGGTATTTGTCGCCATTCTCCCAAAAGGAGAATGTTGCATGTATGGTGATCCAGCTCCATATGGCTGCTGAGGCACAAATGGAGCCTGGTGGATCACATGAGGAGCAGTACAGACGGACGTGCCGTGCGTGTGGCTCCTTGGGTGAGTTTCTGAATGCTTAATCGAAGAATTACAGAAGCTGTCTGGGTATGTTGACG
This sequence comes from Chenopodium quinoa, assembly GCF_001683475.1. NCBI lineage: Eukaryota > Viridiplantae > Streptophyta > Magnoliopsida > Caryophyllales > Amaranthaceae > Chenopodium > Chenopodium quinoa. Next base: position 2,306,062 of record NW_018744284.1, read on the forward strand.
TTGAAGCCGTCTGGGACATACTCTGACCTCTCTTATCCTCGATAAACAGCCGGGCATCTGTGAAAGTCTTTTTTGAACCATCCGGCTGTATTTGCCGGATGGCTTTTCGCTGCCCCGATTCGGGGAAACGAATCTTTGAGAGGTCAATTAGGGGCCCCTCCCCCCTCTAGGCTTTGGATGAGGAGTGGGCACCCGGTCTTTGGTGGGCTTCTTTATTGAAGCCCTCTTCGCCGACTGGCCCTTGCTGGTACCAGCTGACTTTTTGATGATGTCGGTGATTTCCCCTTTGAAGCTACTCATGAGGTTCATGAGCTCATCTCTGGTGACAGGGGCCGACCCCTCCGCCGCCTGGGTTTGTCCGGTACGCTTGCCGCCTGGGTTGTTGGGGCAAGCCTTGTCTTGACCTCGTTCCCTCTTTTCTTTGGAACGGGTGCGCTTGGAGCGGAAAGACCCGTCTGGGGCCATATAGGTTTCGACATTGCAGTCGTCCCCACTTCCGCTTTCATGATCCGTGTGGACCTCAGGGTCAGCCGTGGGCCGGCTGCCCTCTACGTTTGGTACATTTTCAGATGTCATCCAAGTGGTATTCTCCCCACAGACGGCGCCAAATGTTTCGGGGGTTTTTAAGGTGTCCTACGGGAGAGTTACGGCACCGGGAATGTACGCCTGACTTCTGTACCTGCAAAACCACGAAACTCCGGTTGGGTGGAGTTTCGCCTCCGACGGTCAAGTTAGAATAACTTCGGATGAAATTACGTGCATAAGGTAAATTGATTCTCTCGGATTCCAGGAGATTCCGCAATTAATATTGCTCGGGTTTTGTGTGTATATTTTCTGAATATCAATAAATGAGGTAGATTCCTCTATTTATAGCAGATGGGCCTGCTCCCCCATTGGGGGTACGATGCCACGTGGCATCCATTGGTTGGATGCCCATGGTGCAGTGGGGGGATGACACGTGTCAGATCCCCATAGGTCCACGTGTCCAGGGTAACTTTTACCCTAAACAGTTGGCTTACAAGAAATAAGGTAAGTTTGTATGGCCTAGTGCTTGTGAAGGATGGAAGTAGTGCACTAGGTCCCTTATTTAGCTTCATTACCCATGTGTTTCAAAGGAGCCAATATGGGACCTAAGGTAAATCTTTTTTTTTTTTTTTTTTTTTTTTTTTTTTTTTTTTTTTTTTGTGTGTGTGCAAATAAAAAGTTATATTTTAGTCTTCGGAATCAAGCAAATAGTTTAATACTTTTGTTGAGCATAAGATTGTTGTTTATTACTTGTGTTTTTATTAACTATATAATGTGACAAGCATCATTGGTTAATGCTTTGCTTTTTAAAAAAATTGAATTCGAGTGCGTACAATATAGGCAACACGAAGTGTACGAGTCACTAGGCAACTTTGAGTATAGTTTAGGGTAAAGAAACTTTTTTTCTTGTTATTAAGTGAAAAATCTCAAGGTGAGATATGTTTCATTAATGATTTGAGATGATTCTATATATTGACAATATTTCTCATAACACTAACCTATCTAACTCAATTGGTAGAGCATTGTGTAAATGCACAAAGGGAAGTAGGTTCGAATCCCACGTAGGTTTATTAATTATATTTAAATGCAATTGAGCAAAACTTCTAAAATTTGAGCAAACATGTAATTGAATGTTTTTTCTCATTCGAGTCCAATAATCATACATATATTCCATTTGTGTAAAACTAATCACAATAAGCAAATTTTGCTAGATTTGAATTAGCAGTTGAATTATTGCTTTTGCTCATTTTTGCTAATTGTCAAAATGAGAAAAACTTGTGAAAGGACTAATACTTTCACCTGAATCGTTTGCTCATTTGTGATGATTTTTTTAATGAGCAAAACAATTTTATCCATTTGTGAAATGAGCAAAACAATTTTGTCCATTTGTGAAATGAGCAAAACAAATTTATTCATTTGTGAAATGAGCAAAAATATTTTGCTCATCTTTGAAATGAGCAAAAGGAATTTACTTATCTTTGAAATAAGCAACAATATTTGCTAAAATGAGCATTAATGTTACTTATATGAAGATAAGGGTAATCATAAATCAGATGAAATTATATATTTTGACTATAACATCTTATTATGTACACCCAATTGAGTACAATTATAAATATTTTAAACTAGTAGTCTATGTAGGATTTGAACCTACATCTTTTGTGCAATGTAGGAACACTGTGCTCGACCAATTAAGCTAATAGGCTAACAATTTAAACTAGTAAATGCTTGGCTATAAACTTCATTCAAAGCAGGTGTAATAATAGTCTGATAAGCCATTCTGATGAAGATACAATAATAACTAATAAGCCATTCTCATTCTCATCTGTTTCCTTTGGCATCTAATACATACAAATTACTTTTTCTTTGTTTCAAAGAACCTGAAAACCTCCATTTATAAACATGAAAGAGGAGAAAAGCAGCACAGTATCAGTATGGAAGACAGTGAAGCCCTTTGCGAATGGAGGTGCCTCTGGTATGCTTGCTACTTGTGTCATCCAGCCCATTGATATGGTCAAGGTACCCTTTTTTATATTTTATTTATTAAATGGCCTACATACTTTTGTTACAGTTGAATATGTTATTGATAAAATTACCAAAATAGAAAAAGGCAGAAAACTATTGTGGTTTCAAAATTAACTAACACGCACACCATTACAGCTTTATTCCACTTTAATACAATGTCTTTACACTACCCATTGATCACTAACTTGATCTTAAGGCATTCTTCATTCCTCTCCAAATTATAGAGTTTTTAATCTTAATAGTAAATTCTAACAAATTTACTATCCCCAACATCAGAACATCACAAATTCCAAATTTTCTACGGAGTATAAGCACACCAAAACCCCCAGTTTTGGACAATTTCATCACATTTTATCATGCCATACCAATTTGTATTACCTATATCCTCTAGTCTTCTACTATGAAACTCAGTTTTAACTAACATCACCTTATATAACTTAGTATTAATTGAATAAATGCTCAAATAAATAAAATGCACAAATGAGCAAACCTAATAAATACAGAAAACAACAAATTAAAACATAAAAATGTTTAAATAAAAATCAAATGAGCAAACAAAAATATAAAGGAGCAAACAAACATAAAATGAGCAAACAAGCATAAAATGAGCACACACAAAAAAAAAGCGCAAAATGAGCAAAAAAGGAAAACAATTACACGCAAAAAAAAAAAAAGAGCAAATTGAGCAATTAATGATACATTAATGAAATTTAAATAGAATTTGAACACAATTAAGGACAAGTTAATGAAAGTTAAACAGAAATTGAGCGAAAAACATAAAATGAACAAATATCAAACAGAAAACCCACAAAATATTGAGCCAATGAGCACAAAAGTTTTATACGAAGTACAATTAATGACACAAAAATACATGAAATTTAATACGAAGTAAAATTGAACAAAAATCATGAAATTCATAATTATGTAACCCAAAATACAAACAAAAATTGGAAAAAAAAAAGAGAGGAAACTTTACCTAGATTCCACCATTGTTGCAACTAAACACAATTCGAAGAAAAAAAAAACGGAAAAATTTAGATAAATAACTCTGCAAATTGAAGACAATATACGCAATCCGAAGCATAAAAATTGAAATGTAGATGAAAATTTCTGGAAATTAAAGACAGGAAGAGAGAGAAAGAAAAAGAAAGAGAGAGAAAGAAAGAAAGAAAGAAGAAAAACGAAGAAAGAGAAAGAAGAATGGAAATATTACTCATATGTAACAATGAAACCTTTAGATATCACGTGCAGGTAGCATGCAAGTAAAATTACAGTTAAAACCTTGGGATTACCGTACACCCAGGTATATAACATTAATTTTACACCTACTTTAAACCCCACTCAATCTCATGATCCCCACTATTCTCTCTCTTACATACTTTCATTTTCATAGTCCTGATATTACTTTAATATAATAAATTATTCATCCACTCATATTACTCCCTCCGTTTTTAAATATTTGCTCCATTTCTATTATTTGCACTATAAATTTGTGCTACTTTAACAAATGTTTGTGATTTATACATAAAAATACATATCGTCTTGTGGGTACTTGTTAAAATCGTTTTAATGAATAGATTATTAATTTTCAATTGTTAGAATTTATACTTATTGATAATTAAAGATATTATTGATAAAAAAAAATTAGCATTGACATACTTGCCCAAGAGAAATGGAGCAAGTATTTAAAAATGGAGGGAGTATTATATAATAACAAATTCACTCTCCTAAAACTCCGTGCATTTGCAAATGATGCAAAAGTTAAGGTCAAATACGGTCCCTAATATAAACTAACATATTCGTAGCATTTTAGTCCCTCAACTATTGAGTGAGGCAATTTGGTCCCTTAGACACCAAGGATTACTATTCCTGGCCAAATAGTTTAGGAACCTTGTCTTTTCATCAATAATTTAGGGACCTGCAATGCTTACTTAGCAATATTTTAGAGACTTTGTGTGCTTAATCATCAATAGTTTAGGGACATCCCTAAAAAATGCTTATAATTACATGAAAAAAATGCTGACAAACTAAATTAGTTAATAGTTACATGAAAAAAATGCCGACTAACTAAAAAATTCTTATAATGTATGTTTTTCATATTGTTTTTTATCATCCACAAATTCCATATGCTCAAAAAATTTGTTACGAGTGCATTACAAACTCAAATACCAGGTACCTACACATATAATTATCTCAATTAGGTACTGTAATATGAATGGACTATCAATTGTGGCAGTTTTGTTTGTTCTGTATGTTATTAAAAAAACATAAAGAGTAATTATATTTGCAGTTACATAGGGACGTTGTCTGCTTAGTCATCAATAGTTTAGGGACTTCCTTAAAAAATGCTTATAATTACATGAAAATAATGATGACAAACTAAATTAGTTAATAGTTACATGAAAAAAATGCCGACTAACTAAAAAATGCTTATAATGTATGTTTTCATATTGTTGTTGATCATCCACAAATTCCATATGCTCAAAACATTTGTTACGAGTGCATTACAAACTCAAATACCAGGTACTTACACATATAATTATCTCATTAGAGACTGTAATATGAATGGACTATTTTTGCAATTGTGGCAGTTTCATTTGTTCTGTATGTTATTAAAAAGCATAAAGAGTAATTATATTTGCAGTTACAATTGATGGTGTCAACTAATTAATCAACAATAAAAAAATTCACATAAAAACTCTACAAAATTCTAACCACACCTCACATAAGTTCATACTATTGTCAAAATAAAACATCATAGATAAGCATAATTTAAGTAAATCAACAGCAAAACATTTTACATCAAAAATCTATAAAATTCAAACCTTGGAGCTCGTATTAGCTTTGCGGTTTTCCTCCTTGTGATCAAATGATTCTCAAATTCCCATCAAAACAAAACAATGGAGCTCATGTTTTTTTTTCTTTGAGTTTGAAGATGAAAAGTCACTTTCGATAATCTGTTTTTTTTTTTCCCAAGATATCCACTTTCCAAAGTCTTCTTAAGTACGAGTAAATTAAAAGGTCCCTAAACTATTTTTTTTATGACTATTTTTGCCAAGTCAGCCGTGTAGTACCTAAACTATTCTCTAAATCAATTAATTTGACAAGTCCCTAAACTTTATTGTAATAAAATAATATTAAATTTTGCCAAATAATTTTAAATGGTCCCTAAACTATTGATGACTAGGCAAAGTACCTAAACTATTTGGCCGAAAATAGTACTCCTTGGTGGCTGAGGGACCAATTTGCCTCACTCAATAGTTGAGGGACTAAAATGCTACAAATACGTTAGTTTAGACCTTAACTCAGTAATGCAAATAAAAATAAATAAATAAATAAATAAAAAACAGAGGGAGTACATTTTTTGTTATTCCAATGTGACTTACTTATTATTTCATTTGTATATGTGTTATTTTTAAAATAATTATATATATATATATATATATATATATATTATTCCATATGGACATGCTATTTAAAATATTATGCATCATTTTACTACATAAAATTCTTATGTTAATTAGAATATTACCTACTCCGAACAATATTTTTCATGTAGGTTTTAAACATAATAACACAAGTTTTTAGCAAAATAGTTTAATGTTCAAACAATATAACAAAAGGATTAAGATAAAAAAAAATTAAATAATACAAAGTTTAAGCAAAAACAATAAGATAATATTTTAGCAAAATATCATACGATATTTTTTAAAATAACATGTTTAAACAAAATAACAAAGGGAAAAAATATAAAAATAACAATATTGTTAAGTAGAATAGCATTAGATTATTGAAAGAATAACATAAGGTTAAATACAAAATAATACAATGTATAAATAAAAAAAATAGCACAATTTTATTAATATAAAACAAGGTTTGATCAAAATAACTCAAGGTTTTTGTATAATAACACATGATTTTAACAAAATAACACAAGATTAAAAATACAAGCTTAATTTAAAATAACACAAGTTCAACTTAAAATAATACAAGTATTGAAAACAGTCATTACAGTTCAAATAAATATTTCAAAATAACATAGGCACAATTTAAAATAACAAGATTTAATAACTTTCAAATAACACATGTTTAACTTAAAATAACATTATCTCATGACGTTTGACTTTATTATTTGATGTTAAATTTCTGTAGAAATATAAATTGTAATTATAAATGTCAAAGTTGTAATTGAATATATTTGTAAAAAAATACTCCGTTCGTCCTTTAATTAAAGACATGTATTCCTTTTTTGGCAAATCAAAATTAAAGATTTTTTTCTACTTGAGAATATTCTCCACTTTTTGATGAGTTGTCATCATTTTTTTGTATTATTAATGTTTTTTTACATCAATTTCCAACACTTTCTCTCTCCCTCTCTTCAATTATTCTCAACCACTTTTTTTTTTCTCTATCTCTCTCTAACCCCACATGCACTTATGTACTTCCACCAACTTTTTTAATTTCCGTAAAGTAGGTCTTAAATAAAGAGACGGAGGGAGTATTACACAAAGTATTGGGCGAGTTAGCTTTGTAATTGCAAAAAACTAATTTCATAAACCTTAAAAAAAAAAAAAATCAAATTCAACATTGGCAGAAAAGGAGTCATGAGGTATCGTCGAAATCAAAGTAATGATCGACGACGACGTATTTTGCGGGAGTAGAGTTGTTGAAAAGCAGGTAAATTAAGCGGGTCGAAAAAAGATTCCTCCTGTTTCTTCTAGGTTATCATCGACTTGTGCATTAATGGTTCAAGAAATGGTTCAGAAACCAATTTGGGAGATTGATGATTGGGAATTTGCTGGCGGTGTTGAACAATTGATTTCATTAAACCCAGATTGGTTTTAGGACCCATTCCTACTAATAAAGAAACTAAGGAAGCTACCTCTAACCCTCTGTAACTTTATAAACGCTCTTGTCAGTAATTATTCTATTTTCTTTTAATTTATTGGATTTATGTTGTTTTTATGACTTGGAAAATAATATATCTATTTTAATACCATAAAATATTTATCTTTATACACTTGTCATATATTCGTAACTAATTGAATGATAACTTTAATTTCTGGATGATATGATTAAATGGATGGATGACACTATTAATTAGATGGATGACATCCGAACCTGCTTGGATGATATCTTAAATTTCTATGATTAATAGACTAGATGACATGGTTAATTGTCTAGATGATATCCAAACCTACTTGGATAGATGATATCTTTAATTTATAGGCGGGATAACATTATATATACTACATCCGTTCCTGAAAGTTTGACTCACTTACTATTCATGTGGTCAAAATAAAATAACTTTGACCACATGTTATGATTTATATAGTAGATTTAAATTAGTATGAGGGATCTTATTAGATTTCCCCTATCATAATTTTTTCAAATATCAACTTATTACAATTTTCACTTATACATAGACGAATATATTCATGGTCAAAGATGTTCATTGGAGACCGCGCAAATGTAAAGTGAGTCGAACTTTCAGGAACAGAGGGAGTATATGATATGACTAACTACTTAGATGATATTGGTAACTACTTGGATGATATGATTAATTGTTTGGATGATATGATTAAGTGTTTGGTTGATATGATTATCAAACTATACATATCCTTCAACAAATTATACATATCTTCTTTTGAATAATACATATTTTTCAATAAATTATACATATTCTCTAACATTTATAGTACATATCCTCTATTAAATAATATATATCATCTATCAAATAATACATATCCTCCAACAAACTGTACATATCTTCTATTAAATAATACATATCTTTTAACAAAATATATACATATATCCTCCAACAAACTATACAAATATTCTTGAAAAAAAAAAAAACTATACATATTCTCTATCAAATAATACGTATTCTCTAACGAATTATAAATATCCTCAACACATCCTCCAACAAATTGTACATATCCTTTATCAAATAATACACATCCTCTAACAAACCCATGTTTAATTCTCTTTTGATTTTAATATATATGTCCTTTATTGAAATAATGATATCATTTTTTTGCCCAAAATATATCCTCTATTGAAATAATGATATCCTATATTAAATAATATATATCCTCTATCAAATAATACATATCATCCTACAAACTATACATATATCCTTGTAAAAAAATAAAAAATAAAAAAATACATATCATCTATCAAATAATACATATCCTCTAACGAACTATACAAATCCTAGTACATATCCTCTAATATACAGTCATACAATAATACATATCCTCAACATAGTACATACTCCAACGAATTGTACATAACCTCTATCAAATAATACATATCCTCCAACAAACCCTTATTTAATTGTTGTTGGGCTTTTTTTTTGCTTCTTTTTTTTTTTAGGCTTGACTCACGAATCTATTGGTGAGGCAAGCCTCACGCAATACCTTCTCAAAATATTAATAATTGAATTCAAATTCAAATATACTTACCTATTTTGTTTCAACCTTTTTTGTTGTGCTTGATTTGTTCATTTTCTATGAATTCATGAATGTCAACCCATTTTGCATGATGATGTGAAATTGAAAATTCACATTCAATGGAACAATTTTGTGCTTGTTTGTGGTAGTTAATGTAAATTTTGGATGAAATTTAGTGGTTTTTGTTGAATGAAAGAAGTTTTCAATAAAACAAAAATGGAGGTTTGAGAATTTGGAGAGAGAAAATTTAGAGAGAGAAAGTGGAGAGAGAATGCATTTGAAATTATGATTTTTTTTGGCTCAATTTCATTATATATAGTCTCACATTTACATGTTTTTTTTTTATTTTTTTTTTTAATTTTTATTTTTTATTTTGAGGGGATGTTATTTCACGTTAATACGTTATAATAGGTGGAATACCATGAAGATGGTACTCCACGAGTACATAATACTAATTGAAATTATAAAATAATAGTGGGTCTTACCAAACAAGGAAATGTTGCAATTATTATAAACCGAACGTAAAATAAAGTGTTGCGATTATCACGAAACGAAGAGAGTTTATACGAAGTACTATTTACGTCTCATAATAATTGACACGTTTTTCTAAGATAAGATGTTAGCATTTGTTATCGTTTTTCTAAGTTCTACTCAATTTAACTTTAATCCCTATATGGTACTTGGTAACTTTTTATTCATTTTTATCAACTACAACTCCAATTTGTGTGGCCTTATTATATCATCTAAATTCCTTACTCTATATATCTTTCCTCTATAATGCATAAGTAATCACATGCATGATCTCATTTTCACTTTTTTTGGTTTCTGTTGCTACAATAGAACTTATGAAAATGGAGGGAGCACCACCATATTTTTTAATAATGTAATATCAAATTTTTAAATGAACATTAAAATAAAATTTCATATCATATTTATTTAATAATATCATATCAAATTGTATATATTTGTGGTCAAACTTGTGCAATGACATGTGTGTTTAAATTTGACTGTGTCAATTTTTTGAGACAGGGGAATATTTAATATGATTTGAGTAAAAATTCTAAGAAAAAATTAATATTTCAAAAATTTATTTTCAAGGTGAATCCAACAACATCTACATGAAACGAGTATAAATTTGACTTATAATAGTATATTTTTACAATAAAAGTTTTTTAAACGTGTCAAAGTCAAAAGGTAACAATCGAAAGTGAACGAAAGGAGTACCTTGTTTTTGCTCTAATTTGTGAGTATTAAATTTTAAACATTTTTGTCAAATAATATCTTGAAATGGATTTTTTTTATTTTTTTTATTTTTTTTAGCTAGGTATTATTTTTACTATAGAATTTAATTCAAGGTACTATTTGACAAAAAAAATAAAATAAATAAAATCAATAAGTACAACTCACATTTGGAGCAAAAATGAGGTACTCACTCTACTTCGTAATAATAGCAACACTTTGACTTTTGCACTATTCATATGCTTACCTTAACTATACTTTTTATCAACATATTAAAAACATATATTGCCATATAAAATATTTTTTAATTAGTCTTCACGTATATTTTCATTAGATCAAGCTTTTATACTTCTTAATTATATTTAATTACTAATACTACACTCGTTTTATATTATTTGCAACGATTTGACATAAAGTAGAGAGGAAAAATGTCTAGTCGTTGCAAATAATATGAAACGAAGGTAGTATTAAAGGTTAAAGTCGTGCATCGCCATGTAAGTCGGTTAAAGTGTTGTGATTATTATGAAATGGAGAGAGTATTGTTTTTTTTTTTACAAGGCCAACTAAAAATTGACCGAGGGAGACCTCTTGGTGCAGTGGCACAAGAGGTCACCTCGCGTCCTCAAAGTGCGAGGTTCGATCCTCATCAGCAAAAAATCACACCCCTACCCCTCTAGGACAATGCCAACTAGGTTTCTTATTATAGGAGCCTTTAGTTGGGGCCCGATTAACCTTAACATGTTAAAAAAAAAAACCTTAGAATTGATTTTGGAAAATTATTGCTGTAAAGCTAAGGGTTTTATCTGTTATTATTGTGACATCATAAAATTCGTTTTAAAATTACTTTAATACCCGATCCAAATATGATGTACTAGATTTAAACCATGCACATGTCTCTATTAATAATTAAATTTAGATTTATTATTCAAATGAATGATCATCCTCATATCTAGCATATCATGGTTGAATCGCATACTTAAACCCGCGTTTTGCAAGATTAACATTATTTAATTAATGCAGGATAATAATACAGAGTATTCTTAAAAAATTGGTTATTGATTGGATCCTACTTATAATGATCACCGTTCATCACATTCATTAATCTCATGATGTTCAACTTTCGGAATACGCTTCTTTACTTGTAAAAATTGTTGGTAATACTCTCATAAAATTGATTTTTTTTATATATATATAATTTTATTTTTTTTTTATTTATTTGGATTAATACTGTTTTTTAATCCCAACTTTGCCCAATTTATCTTAAATAATCGCAACTTTCGATTATTCTGCAATAATCCCAACTTTAGGGTGTCTTTTCATTCTTCGGTCCGGATTACCGGTTACTTGAAGAAAGGGTTAAAAAAAATTTTTAAACCATTTATTTGACACGTGTTGCATGCTACTTGGTTTATCAAAATAAAAATAAATTAGTTGTTTTCTCTCTCCTCCCCTTTGTTGTTCATCCATAGCTATTAGCTGCCATGGCAACCACCACCAATCAACCTACCTCCCCTCACCATCACCCCACCGCAGCACCCCTCCCCTTCCCCTCCCTTTCCTGACCGCCCCTCCCCTCCCCTTTCCCCTTACCTTTCCGACCACCCCCTTCACCCTTTTCCGACCAACCCTCCCATTCCCTTCTCCCATACCCACCTAAAACCAGCAACCCTGAAACTCTAACCACCCTTGAAACCCCGAAACCACCACCCCTGAATCCGACCATCATTTGCGACCCACACAACAAAGCCACCCCCCAACCAACCACCACCAACAACCCACAATCGGCCACCCAACCTCCCCCTCAACCCACCACCAACAATGAGGACCCACAATCGGCCACCCCTCAACTTACCATCGTTTGCGTTTTCCGGCAATTGGAGGAGAAAGAAAGTGAGGGGGCTGTATTTTTGGTGGTTTTGGGGGTTGGAGAAGTGATTTCGAAGGTTAGGGTTGTTGTTACAGGTGGTATCGGGGGTTATGAGTGGCGGTTTCAAGTTCGTGGGCTTTGGTTATGGTGGTTTTGGGTTTTATGGGTGGCGGTTTCAGGGCAAGGGTTTTGGCTATGGCTAGTTCAGGGGATGGGGGAAAGCAGAGTGGGCCGATTTTGCGGGGGCAGGGCGAACCTGGGGAGGTTTTGGGGGCTGGGGCTACGGAGATGGTGGTTTTGGGTGAGTGGCCACCGCCAGCGATTGTGGGCTGGTGGTGGCTTGGTTGGGTTTTTTTCTATTTTTTTTATTGAATTTTTCTTTATTTTTTTAATATTTTTTTTAATTTTTTGAACCAATTACAACTTGACACGTGTCAAGTGACCTAGAATAAGAGGTCATTGACTTTCGTTGACCGGTTTGGGATTGAAGAAAGAAAACGCAGGTGAAAGTTGGGATTATTACAGAATAATTGAAAGTTGGGATTATTTAAAATAAATTGGGCAAAGTTGGGATTAAAAAACAGTATTAATCCTTTTTATTTATATATATATATAGGATTGACATTTATATGTGTGGGATTAACATTAGATAGAATTGACATAAGATGAGTTTATATGTGTGTAATACGTATGGGATTGACACTAGATGGGTTTATCTAAGATTGAAAAAAAAATGTTGTATTTAAAGTGGTGATAATTTTTTATCATTAAATATGATAAAATTTGTAATGTACTCCAATACTTAATCCTTTTAATTTAGTCGAATAAATGATAAATGATGAAATTTTTAATTTTATTTTTTTATTTTTTTTATTTTTTTATTTTTATTTTTTTATTTTTTTTTGTTGTTGTGCAAGATAATAGGAAAGGATTAATTTTTAGTTCAAAAATTTTTATATTATTTTTCTATCTAAGCCAAAATTAAAATCTTATATTTATTTTTAGTTGAATGTAATTTTAATCAGATTAGTTTTTTTAATGTGTATGTTACCATAATAACTTTTCATATTTCATTATTAATTTTTATCTTGACCATTTTTTAAATTTTAATTAAACTCAATTTTTATTTTGTAAGTTTAATACTACCTCCGTTAATAGTTATCTGCAACATTTACCAAAAAAGGGTGCTAACTATTATTTGCAACAAACTTATTTCTTTCCTATTTTAGTAACATTTTTCTGTCAAAATGACCAAAATACCCTCACTTAAATGTTATTAGCACATAATACTCCACATAATTACATCTTATTATAATAGTCTGAATTAATTATCTAAATCTTCACACCTAAATAATCAGATTATCTTTCTCTCCTTCATCTTTCTCTCTCCTCCTGGATCTTTCTCTCTCCTTCTTCTCACCAACCACGCCAAACACCCAACACCATCTCCACCCTCTCCATCTCTGCAGCCCAACAACACCTCAAACCACTGCCAGCCAACACCACCTTTGGCAGTAGCCCTGCACCACCACTGCTTCCTCCAATCGCCACCAATCACACCTTCAGCCACCCAAACAGAGCACCCTTTTACACCGATTCCCCTGCCTCAAACCACCATTTCCGCCCACTAACAGCAGTCGTGCAATTCCGGCCCTGCCAATCACCAATTCGCACCATAGCAGCCCCTTAATCTCTCACCTCGCTGCTCCTCATCTTTTTCATCTCTTATCTCTCATTATCAAATTCCACACCATCCTTTAAGTGGATTCCAGATCTGGTTGTTTGTGGGTGGTTTGCGTGATTCGTGGGTGGATTTGGTGGGTTGTGGGTGGATTTATAGGTTCGTGGGGGTGGTTTGTGGGTGGGTTTGGTCGTTTGGTGGTTCGTAGGTTTGGTGGATTTCGGTGGTGAATCTGGGTTTTTAGATTCTGGGTGTGGTTTTGGTGGTTCGTAAGGGTTCAATTTGTGGGTTTCGGTGGTGGTTGTGGGTTTGTTGGTTCATGGGTTCGTGGGTTGTGGTGGTGGTTGTGGGTTTTGGTGGTGTTCGTGGGTTCTTGGGTTTTGGTGGTGTTTGTGGGTTTTGGTGGTGTTCGTGGATTTCGGTGGGGGTTTGTGGGTTTTGGTGGGGGTTCGTGGGTTTTGGTGGTGGTTGTGGGTTCTGGTTTTGGTGGTTGTGAGTTTCAGTGGTTTTGGTGGTGGTTGTGGTTGTGGTTGTGGGTTCAGGTTTTGGTGGTTGTGGTGGTGGTTGTGGGTTCATGGGTTTTGGTGGTGGTTAGTTGTAGATGTCAGTGGTTTTGGTGATTCTGGGTTTTGGGTTTGCTGGTTTTTGTTAATTGTGATTTTTTTTAGTTGGATTAATACTTAATTACATGCCCTTATATTTCAATAATCATGCTTTAAAAGTTTTTCCTAAGAGTCTGTGCTACCCCCTTTTGTTGCAAATTACTGTTTACGGAGGTAATATTTTTAATTATTTTTTTTAATAGAATAGTGAGGGGTCATCAAGATCGGCAAATTTGCCTAAGAGTCTGTGCTACCCCCTTTTGTTGCAAACTTGATTGGTCATCAAGATCGGCAAATTTGCAAGACGAATCTTCTAAATATGCACCACTATACCAACACACCCGCAATTCCACAATTTTGCAAGACAAATCTTCCAAATTTATATCCCTGGACACACGAAAAATAAGCAAAACAAACAATACTAAAAATCCCACCATAAGGGAAACAAATAAACCCTATATGGAGGGACTGACTATAATCACCATACTGTTGGTGATCTTTATTGGCTAAAAACATTAAATTGAAAAAGAATTTGGGGCTTACTGTTGATAAAGTCGATGGCAGCCCCTAAGTTTTACTATGGAGGCTAGGTTTGAAGAGAGAGAATAAAGAATTTTTTAAGGGTCTAAAATCATACGTGACACTCTAAAATCTCTGGAAAAAACCCTCTTTATATATAAACTAGTTTTGTTCCCCGTGCGGTGTCCGGGTTGTTTATCGAATTTTAAGATAAAATTTTTATCTTCATGCCAAATTTTAAAATATATCATTGATACAAAATTACTTAGGAATAGATGTGCTTTTGTGACGATTTAAATTATATAATAGACATGTAATGACTAATAATAATCTTGGTGAGAATTTTCGATTAAAAAATTATTAAAAAATTAGCAAAGTAAGCTTGAAATATTAGAAAGTTCTAAAAGTTGCCAAAAAATAAATAAAATAAAATTTGTTCTAAGCCTGTTAGGTTGATCCCAACCCGAAACTTTGGGCTCGGGTTGAACATTTCTTGACTCGTCATCTGAAGTGACTCGTGTTTCGGGGTTTTCTGATGTCCTGCGGGAGAGTTACAATTCCGAGACTGGAACCGGACGCCTGTACCTGCAAAACAACAGAGACTCCTGGTGGTGGGAGCTCCGCCTCCAACGGTCAAGTTAGTACTTGATTAAGGAGTAATTAATGCGGAAATTAAAGTGATTGGGTCTCTCTAGGTGAGAGTGTTTAATGTGAGTTTTTAGCGTAATCAGCCTGTAACTCTGTGTGTAATCAATGTGTTTTTTCTGTAATCCCCCCTTAATGAGGATTAAGGGAGGTATTTATAACCTTGGGAAACGTGCCAATCCTAGGTTTAGGTTAACCTAGGGCTGATTGGGCTTCCCTCGGAAGTTGGGCCTAGGTGGCCGGTTTCTCCATTAGGCATGGAGTATGCCACGTGTCATGACATAACAGGTCCAAGGTGGACGAATAAGCGTGTGCCACGTGGCATGCCCTGACAGTTCCATCTGGGGGACACTTGGCAGGACCTGATTGGCCCACGTGGCGCATTCCGATTGGTGGGAGTAAAATCCCCTAATCATTTGCCCCTCACAGGTGGCACGTGACTGGTCACATGTTACCTGTGACAGGTGCCGCACTGTAACAGGCGACGGCCTGCTACAGGTGTCAGTCGGCGAAAGGCCGAGAGATTTTCCCGCCCAAATTTTGAATTCTGAAAGTGACCCTTCGCCTTCTCACTTCGCCTATATAAGGGAGAGTTGTCTTGAGTCATTTTCACACTTGAGAACTTTGTGAGAGAACATTCGGACCCCTGAACTTGCTCTGACATTTTGGACCTTTTCTGCCTACCGCCTGTTCTGACAAGCCGACTGCACAGGATTTTCAGCACTTCATCAATCGTCACTCGTTCAGGTAACTGTCGGTTCTCTTACTCTTAATTTTCTTTTTATTTTTTGAAATGGCACCACGGAAGCACACGACACGACCTAAGTTAGTGATCAGCCGGTCACCGGGGACGGCTGAATCTAGGACTAGGAGTGTCGCCTGCCCTTTTCCGGACCCATCTTTGCCCTTTATACAAAGTCCGACTGTATCTGTGTCTATGCAGAGCAGGATGGCCAGAACGAAAAAGACTGCTAGGATCTCAAATTCAGACGACTCCTCCCACAGGGTGCCGATTAGTGAAACATCTGACCAGGCGCCAGATGTGGAAGTGAAACAAGGCGGCCTGAAAGCCGGCAATTCTGAGGGAGGAGTCATAGTGACCCCTTCCCATTTAACAGTTAACAATTCTGCTCCTTTTCAAAGAGAGGAGGCGGGCCCCTCCGGGAGAGGGGAGGAGTCGTCCTCTTCGGACTCGTCAGAGGACGATTCCGAGTCTAGCTCTTCTGGCCATGCTTCTTTGGACACAGAAGAGAAAAACAGCCGCCTGCAAGAGGCGAGGCTTTCTCACGCAGTTGAGAAGGGGGACAATTGGGCGGAGCCATCCGCCTCTTACCGAGAGCAAAATACCCCCTACTACTGCACGGTACCTCGGGGCCGGATCACAGTCATGCAAGAGAAAGTGGAGAGCTTTATCGCAAACCACACAATGGGCCCCGACTTTTTAGTGTTTGTGCCGGATCCAGAAGACACAGTCGTCTGGCCGGCTGGTACCAGTTATGATACACCTGCTTTGGCTACTACGAGGCGGCCATCAAGGCTGGGCTGCGCTTCCCATTACATCCGGCTGTTCAGCGGATCTTGGATGGGTATGAGTTGGGGTTATGGCAGTTAGCCCCAAACTCCTGGGTCAACGTACTCGGCTATGTGGCCGGGTGCGAACTGCACGGGGTGGAGCCGAGCTTCGAGGCTTTCGCCCATATGAACTATCTCAGCCGGACCCCTAAGGCAGGCGGTACCGGCTGGTATCAATTGACAAGCCACAGGGGCTACCTCATGACGAGAGGTAAAGCAAACAAGTGGAAGGACTGGCGGAGCACCTTCCTCATCATTGAGAGCTCAGACACTGAGCTGAACAAGCGCTTCAATAGGTGGAACAGGAATCCGCCCCTTCTTGCAGGCGGCCGTAGCATGCCGCCTGTTCCCCCCAAGGCTAAGAAAGAGATCCTTGATAAAGGACTCTTTAAAGTAGAGTCGAGGGTCGACTCTACTTCAGGGGTACGAGAGCAAGTACCCCTGCACTGCGTCCTGAGCTTCAAATGGCTCTACGACGAGTACTTTTTGGCCGCCTGTGGCCTCAGCAGTCGGTGCTCAAGAGGTAGTCGGCCTGTCGAATACTCTGTTGTTCCATACATTTCTTGTTATGACTTTTATTAACTTTGCTGTTTGTTTTTGCAGCTGACGCCATGAGCAAAATTACCGCCTCCAAGACTGCGGCGGCCATGTTGCGGGCCTCCATCATGCAACAAGCTTCAACCGACTCCCCCAAGAAGGGGGCACCCTTGGTGAGTTCCGAACCTTTCACCCTCTTTTTGGAGTTGTGTTTATGCATATACTGACTTTTTTCTTCTTTTTTAGACGGGTGCTCCAAGAGCTTCATCTTCCCAACAGCCGGACCCCAAGGCCCAGAGGACGACTGTTGCGAGCTCTCCTGGTTCTGCCAGGAAACATGTGGCGGCTGAGAAACAGCCGGCCACTTCTTCTAAAACTCCAACTGGGCCGCCTAGAAGTATGAAGTTGTCCTTGTAAATTTTAGACTTGCTCCCTTTTTTACTAGGTCTAATCCGTTTGTTTATGCTTGATGCAGCCGGCCCTCAGGAGCCTGACTTGGTAGAGGTGGCCAAGTCTATGATCAGGGTCGTTCCTCCAGCTGAAAGGGAGGCGGTCAGGGGTGTCGGCACCCTTGACCTAGACGGGATTGCAGGGGTCCTTGCTGAGGTATACTTAGCATATTTTTGAGTATTTGAATTCCAGGATGCCTGTTTTATTTTTGTTTGGAAACTGACGCCTGTTCCTTTGTACTTAGGCCCTGCTCCGAGTGAACGGCCTTCGCAAGCCGCTTGACCGGAAGAACAAAGAGGTAAAGGCTGCAAAAGCTATGGCCGCCTCTGACTGTGATAAGGCAATGTTTCAAATTGCCCAAAATGAAGTTCTGACCATTGATATTCTTTATTATCAGGCGCAGGCTACCGCCGCTGTTCGGGCTCAGTTAGAGGCGACCCAGAATAGGAATGGCGAGCTGGAGGCGACCATCACCAATCTCAAGGCCGAGCTGAAACCTCTTCGCCTAAAGATGTACTCATACGAAGCCTTGGAGAAATCCTTGGCCAACGTAAAGGAACGCCTGGTGACCCAGGAGAAGAGTCTTACTCAGGAGCTCTCGAAAAAGGCCGAGCAAGAGAAGAAAGAGCTGGTCCGGGAGATGATGGAAGACTCCGCTCAAATCCAGCGCATGACTTGGGGCCGCCTCTTCCCCAATGCCGACTTTGCCTCATGGGAAAAAACGTACCGCCAGTGTTCTGATACATATAATCAAGAGATCCTGGCGGCTGCTGAGGAAGAGGCGTTGGAGGAAGCGTTGGAGGAGGAGGAGCCGGTAGTGGCGCTTGTGCCGCTTGGGGGTAATGCATCAAAAAAGGATGCAGCTGAAGCCGAGTCCAGCAAGAAGAGTGCTGACCAGGCGGCAGCTGCTAATATTGAAGATCTGCCCCCTTCTTAAGCTTTATGTATTCTTTCCACGGCCTGCGTGCCGTTTGTTTTGTATTTACCCGGCTAGGGGGCCGGGGCTTTGAATATTTTGCCGGTCTTTAATGACCGGCTTCTTTTTACTGAACTTTTGTTTTGCTTCAAATTTGTCTAAGTATTGAATATTCTAATATCCAATTGTTCACTAGACCGACTGTTTTACATGGCCGATAGTTGCAGACAGGTACGGATTGTTAGTCACGCCGCCTATGCCCCTGGACGACTGGTTGTTTGTTTCCAGGATAGACGATCAGTCGGCCATTTATCCAATCGGTATTCGAACTATTTTAAAGACTGGATCCTTTTTAGGCAGGCGGTCCTGTCATTTGTAAATTTAACCAAGTAGGAAAGGGGTCTGACCAAGTGAACATGATTGTTACTTAGTTGCCAAGGAACTTAGCAGAGGTATCAAGCGGTGGGTACCGGTTGTTCCCCTTTATTCGCCAATGTTTGTTGTCTTTTAACTCATAAGTTGTTAACCTAGCAGGAGTAGTGGTTGAGGGCCCCTGTTTGCAAAAAAAAAAAAACAGGCGGACGACTCATACCTTTTAGGCTCCATACTAAGTTTGAGGGAGTGACTATGAGTTAACTTTGGAGTTACTCAATCGCCGTCACTCCTGCTTGAGTAGTAAAGGTACCAGGCGGAGGCCGGCTGATCCTTTTGATTCACCAATGTTTGTTGGCTATGAGGTTACCTAGTAGGAATAGGGGTTTGAGTGCCACTGTTTGCCAAAAAACAGGCGGTCTACTCAAACCTTTTAAGTTCCATACCAAGTTTGAGGGAGTGACTATGAGTTAACGTTGGTGTTACTCAGTCGGCGTCACTCTTGCTTGAGTAGTAGAGGTACCAGGCGGCGGAGGCCGGCTAGACCCCTTGATTCGCCAATGTTTGTTGGCTATTAACTCAAGAGGTACCCCCTGCATTTATCCCAAGTAATACAGGCGGTCATCTGACTCAGATGTCAACTGCTACCACTGGTTTGGTTAGTGATAGAGTTATCCTTGTCTCAAAAACGGCTACGTGGTTGCCCTTGGGGACAGTCGTATAGGTGCCATGTAATTAGTTTATAGAGCAATGTTCCACCCAAAAGGGAGCTGCTCTCTGCGACGAATTTCATCCGGAGGGATGCCGCCGGACGCCTGCTATGATGTTGGGACAGGTCGTATTAGTTTTGAAGATTGGATCAGTTGGCTTGGCGCCTGGTCTGATCATTCGGCCTGTGGCCTTGGTAAGTTCTTGGTGAACGTAGGTGCTAAGTAAAAGGAGGGTAGCCGCCTGTTAGGCACAGGGTCGGCCAGGCCCTAATCTTTTTAGCTAAGTATAAGGGGGGTGGCTGTGTGTTTGGAACCAGTCGGCCCTCTTCTATGGAGAGTAGCCGACTATATGTCCAGACGGCATGCCCATATGGTGAGAATGGAGAGTAGCCGTCTGTAAAGGTACAGACGGCATGCCCCTCTGAAGATAGAGTGAAAAACTCAATGGAGAGTAGCCGACTGTAAAAGGTACAAACGGCATGCCCCTCTGAAGGTAGAGTAAAATACTCAATGGAGAGTAGCCGACTGTAAAGGTACAGACGACATGCCCCTCTTAAGTAAGAATAAAAATTAAACATGGAGAGTAGCCGACTATTTGTTAGTAGGCGTGCCCCTCTTAGTACAAAATTGAATAGTAAGTATGCACTTTTATTAAGTAGCTCTTGACTATTTACATCATTCAAAAGAAATATTTCTTAAGATTGTCTACATTCCAAGTTCGAGGCAACGGTCGGCCGTCTGGTGTTTCCAGACGGTAGGTACCGTCCCTGACCTCTTCACAGATTCAGTAGGGTCCTTCCCAGTTGGGAGTTAGTTTACCAGACTCATTAGCCCTACCAACTGCTTCCATTTTTCTAAGTACAAAGTCCCCCACTTTGAGTGGACGCCTGTGTACTTTTTTGTTGTATGATCTAGTCATTCTCAGGCGGTAAATTTCATGGCGCAAGACAGCATTGCCCCTCCTTTCAGGAAGTGAGTCCAATGCCAGGCGCATGGCTTCCCAGTTTGCCTCTTCGTCATATAGCATTACTCGAAGAGTCAGCTCGTAGTGTTCTATTGGAAGAACGGCTTCCGCACCATAAGTTAGGAGGAATGGAGTTTCTCCAGTCGCCCCTTTTTCAGTCGTCCTAATGGCCCAGAGAACATGTGGTAGTTCATCCGCCCATAGGCCGCCTGCTCGTTCAATCTTTTTCTTGAGACCGTATGAGATGATTTTATTAAAGGCTTCTACCTGGCCGTTTGCTTGTGGACGGCCGACAGATGCAAAGTAGTGTGCAATTCCTTGGTCACCCAACCAGCTTTTGAGAACAGGCGTCTCAAATTGGGGACCATTATCAAAAACCATAGACATGGGAACCCCGAACCGAGTGATGACATTTTTCCAAATGAATGAAATTACATCCTTCGTCTTGATTCCCTTTACAGCCTCCGCCTCTACCCATTTAGTGAAGTAGTCGACGGCAACAAGTATGTACCTCCTTCCGCCTGTAGCAGGCGTATATGGACCCAGAATGTCCATGCCCCACTTAGCAAACGGTAGTGGGCTATGAATGGTAGTGAGGTCAGTAGCCGGACGGTGAATTAGTTTGCCAAACCTTTGGCACTTGTCACATTTTTTCACCATCTCCACTGCATCTGTTTCCAAAGTAGGCCAAAAGTAGCCCTGCCGCCTTGCCCTTTGAGCAAGCGTCCTACCGCCTATATGGGAAGCACAGTAACCAAAGTGAAGATCGTCTAGTATCTCTCGTCCCTTTTCTGGAGTAACACACTTTAAGAAGGGTTGAAGGTACCCATTTTTGTGAAGTTCTCCCTTTATTATTTCAAAACAGGTTGCTCGTTTTTTCAGTGCTGCCGCCTGTTGATGATCATCCGGCAGGGTACCATTTGTCAGATATGCCCTGATTGGATCCATCCAGGTTGAGCTTCTGTCTAGGATTCCAATAGGGTGTTCCTTGATGCTTCTCTTCTCCATTACTTCCCAAAAAACAGTTCGAGGAGTATCAGAGGAGGCGGATGATGCTAATTTTGACAGTGCATCCGCCTGGTTGTTTTCTGATCTCGGCACTTGGATCAGATGGAAATCCTCAAGGGAGCCGACTGCTTGTCGGACTGCCTGTAAATACTTGATCATTGCCGGATGGGTTGCTTCGTATTCGCCATTATACTGACTCACTATCAATTGTGAATCGGAACAGGCGTCTATTTTTCTTGCCCCTGCCGCCTTGCACATGCGGATCCCAGCTAGTAAAGCTTCATATTCTGCCTCATTGTTTGAAGCCTGAAAACTGAAGCGTAAAGCATACTCGTACCTGTCGCCCTCTGGCGACTGACATATGACGCCTGCTCCACAACCATTTGAAGTAGAGCTTCCGTCCACATATACCTTCCAGACTTGGTCTGGAACTTGAGAGTCAGGAGGACGAGTCATCTCAACAATAAAGTCAGCAAAGGCTTGCCCCTTCACTGCTTTTCTAGGCTCGAAAGTAACTTCGAGGCTCTGTATTTCTATGGCCCATTTGATCATTCGGCCTGACGACTCCATGATGGTCAGTGGCCGCTTGATAGGTTGGTCTGTATACACGACGACTGCATGTGCCAAAAAGTAGGGCTTCAATTTTTTAACAGCCATGAAGAGTGCAAGACCAAATTTCTCCACTAGGGGATACCTCAATTCGGCATTTTTCAGTACATGACTGACAAAGTAGACCGGGAGCTGACAGCCGTCTCTTTCAGCAAGGAGAACAGCGCTTAACGCATGATCAGAGACGGCCAGGTACATGTAGAGTACTTCTTTGGGCAAAGGGCTGACCAGCCTCGGCAAGGAATGCAAGTGAACTTTCAATTTCTGGAAGGCGGCCTCAGCATCCGGCCCCCATTCAAACCTTGCCTTTTTCTTAATTGCCTGGAAAAAGTATAAGCATTTGTCGCCTGATCGGCTTAGAAATCTTCCCAAGGCCGCCAGACAGCCTGTTAACTTCTGAACCTCTCGGATGGTACGAGGCGACTGCATGTCAATGACCGCCTGCACCTTCTCAGGGTTCGCCTCTATTCCTCTCTGATTGATAAGGAATCCGAGAAATTTCCCAGACTCAACTCCAAAGACACATTTCTTGGGATTGAGCATGACATGGTGCCGCCCGAGTGTGGCGAAAGTTTCTCGGAGGTCCGACAGATGATCTTTCTGAAGTTTAGTCTTGACAATCATATCATCAATGTATGCCTCGACGTTTCTCCCAATCTGATCAAAGAACACAGTGTTTATCATTCGCTAGAAGGTAGCCGGGGCATTCTTAAGACCAAACGGCATGACCGTGTAACAGTATAACCCCTGATCAGTGACGAAGGCCGTCTTCTCCTGATCTTTCTTCCACAAAGGAATTTGATGGAAACCAGAGTAGGCGTCCATAAAGCTCATCAAAGCATGGCCGGCTGTTGAGTCGACCAGATTATCAATTTTAGGCAGAGGATAACTGTCATTGGGGCACGCCTTGTTTAAGTCTGTGTAGTCCACACACATTCGCCAGGTGCCATTCGGCTTTTTAACAAGCACCACATTTGCAACTCAGTCTGGGAAGTAACATTGCCGAATGAACCCTGCATCAAATAATTTTTTAACTTCGGCGGCTGCCGCCTGACTTCTTTCTTCGCCATGGTTCCGCTTCTTCTGCCGTACCGGCTACTTTTTCGGATCCACGGCCAGTTTATGTACCGCCGGATCAGGACTAATGCCTGGCATTTCATGGACTTCGAATGCAAAGATGTCCTTGTATTCTTTCAATAGTCTGTGAAAGTCGTCACCAAGGTCTCTCAGAGCAGTCGTCCCAACTTTGACTGTTCGCTCAGGACGTGAGTCGTCTAAGATCAAGTCCGTATGCTCACCAGCCGGCTGAGGGCGGAATTCATCTGACCGCTCCTCTGCCAATGATTGTTATTTTCTTTCTTTTCTTGCGGTCCCTGTCTGGGATGCCTTTCTCTTCTTGCCGCCTACTTCTTGAATAGGCGCACTCTCCTTGACTTTGTCAAGGTCTATTTTCCCACCAGTCGACCCAGTGGCCATAACAGTGGGCTTGACATCCGAGAGATAGCACTCTCGGGCCATCCTCTGATCTCCCCTTAGGGAGCCGACTGTTCCGTTATCCCTCTCAAACTTGAGCAACATAAGAGATGGGATTATAACAGCCTTGGAATTATTCAGGGTTGGTCGACCCAGAATCATGTTGTAGGCCGAGAGTTCTTCTACTACCAGGAACCGGACTACCATGTGTCGTCCTTCCCCTTTGTCGCCCAGGCGAATGGGTAAATCCACTCGTCCCAGTGGATGGACGACTCCTCCTCCAAACCCTACTAAAGGGTGGGAGGCCGGATGTATGCAATCAGTCTGATATTTTAGTTTTGACAGACATTTGCTACTGATGAGATCTGAGGAGCTTCCAGTATCTGTGAGGATTCGGCCAACTCTCTGGTTGGCCACTTTACATTCAATAACGATAGGGTCGTCATGCGGCCCTCTTACCCCTCCTAGATCTTCTTCAGTGATGACAATCTCAGGAAATGAATATTTGGACGGCCGTTCTTGGTGAACGGAATTTACATCTAACCGCCTGATATTGTCTTTGTTGCCCCTAATAGTGGGGCCGCCTCCTGAGAAGCCGCCTGCAATGGTGTAGACGACTGCATCATCTGTATCGGAGCTGTCGGCCTGTTGATTCTTTTTGGCCGACTGCTTTTTTGAGGAAGTGTTCCCCGTAGATTTCTTGACATAAGTGTCAAGATCACCTTGCTCAGCCAGGCGGTCCAGATACCGCATGAGACTGATGCAGTCATTGGTGTGATGACCAACATCATCATGATAAGCACAGAATTTATCTTGGTTCCGGTTGTTTGCAGAACCCTTCATGGGGACCGGCTTCTTAATTGAGATCCGTCCCTTGATTTCTTTTAGGATAAACTGGTTATCCTTGTTAAACGCATACTTTGGGGAGTATGGTTTGAATTCTTTTTTCTTTTTCTGGGCCGGCTTTTTAGAGGAATCAGCCGCCCAGACCTCTTTTCTCTTCTCATCTTTGTTTGACGACTGTTTCTGTCGTCCTTCTCTTTTGTCGAACCTTTTCCCGTCCGACTGTTTTACCGTACAAAGATCAGTCGCCTGTATATAGGCTTCCGCTTCAATCAAGGCCTCTTGAAGAGTCGCCACCCTCTTTCGGACCAAGTCAAATTTGAAGGTCGACCCGTCCTTGAGACCTCTGAAAAAGTCAGTATAGGCTACCTCATCCGGTAACCCTTGAATCTGTATTCTCATCAGGTTAAAACGCCTGATGTAAGAACGAAGACCCTCCTTCTCGCCCTGCTGAATTGTTCCTAAATCAAGGGTCGTCTTCTTTGCAGGGATGTTCATGGCGAAGTTGGAGGTGAATAAGTAAGCAAGCGTCCTGAAGCTATTTACACAACCGGTCGGCAGGTTGCCGAACCATTGTTGTGCGATTCCTTTGAGAGTCGCTGGGAAACACTTGCACCAGGTGGGATCATCCAACCCTTGAAGGTACATCAGGTTGGTGAAGGCCATAAGATGGTCTTCTGGGTTAGTAGTGCCGTCATAGGCGCCTACTAATACATTTTTCACTTTGGCCGGCTGAGCGGCTTCAGTAATTTCCTTGGAGAAAGTCGATGGCTGTTCACCAAGTCTAAGCAACCGTAGCTGCCAGTCCATAGGTTGGACATTTTTTGCTGCATGTCCACCAAACGGAGGTGGCTGCAAAAAATACTGTTGTTGCGGCACAAACGGTAAGTTTGGTACCGCCTGGTCGCTATGAAAGTCGGACTGACGGGAGGTGCCGCCTGACTGACTCTCATGATACAACTGCGTATGCCTCATCGAGGTATTTCGCAGACTGTCTTGGAAGTTTGAAGTAGAGGCCGACTCTGACAATCGGTCACTCTTCTTCTGCTCTAGCAGTAGCCTAGCGTCTGTGAATGTTTGCTTCGACCCGTCCACCTGAATATGACGAACAAGTTTCCTATTTCCTGTAGGAAAACGGAATTTTGTGAAATCAAGGGCAGGTGGCTCCCGCTTCCTAGATTTAGGATGAGGAGTCGCCTCTCGCCCTTGAACTGGCTTCCTCTTCAGTGAAGTGGAGGGTTTCTTAGCCGACTGCTCCTTGAGTGGAGCAGGCGGCTTCTTGTTGATCAACTCTTGAATCTCTCCCTTGAAGTCCCTCATGAAGGTCATGAGTTCGTTCCTTGTGATGGGAGCAGACCCATCAGTCGGTTGTTGCCGAACAGGCGGTGCGCCTGCTGGCTCACTTCCAGTTTGAAGATGTTCCCGTTCCCTCCTTTCGGTATGACGGGTACGTCGGGCCCTTAGGGTCCCGTCTGAAGCTGTGTGAGCTTCAACTTAAAATTCATCCTCAGTATCGTGGTCCGACTAAACTTGAGGGTCGTCTAGGGGACGCCTCTCTTCAGGAGTCGGTACAGACTTGGATGCCATCTCAGAAGTACTCTCCCCACAGACGGCGCCAAATGTTTCGGGGTTTTCTGATGTCCTGCGGGAGAGTTACAATTCCGAGACTGGAACCGGACGCCTGTACCTGCAAAACAACAGAGACTCCTGGTGGTGGGAGCTCCGCCTCCAACGGTCAAGTTAGTACTTGATTAAGGAGTAATTAATGCGGAAATTAAAGTGATTGGGTCTCTCTAGGTGAGAGTGTTTAATGTGAGTTTTTAGCGTAATCAGCATGTAACTCTGTGTGTAATCAATGTGTTTTTTCTGTAATCCCCCCTTAATGAGGATTAAGGGAGGTATTTATAACCTTGGGAAACGTGCCAATCCTAGGTTTAGGTTAACCTAGGGCTGATTGGGCTTCCCTCGGAAGTTGGGCCTGGGTGGCCGGTTTCTCCATTAGGCATGGAGTATGCCACGTGTCATGACATAACAGGTCCAAGGTGGACGAATAAGCGTGTGCCACGTGGCATGCCCTGACAGTTCCATCTGGGGGACACTTGGCAGGACCTGATTGGCCCACGTGGCGCATTCCAATTGGTGGGAGCAAAATCCCCTAATCAACTCGACTCAAAATGACCCGTGACCCGACCCAATTGACGGGTCTACATACAATAATAGAATCATATTAGATTGTGAAGTATTTTATTTCAATCGATTAGAATATATTATAAATGATTGTTGTACGTTTTAAACCATTTACTTCGCTTCAAAAAAATTATGATATAAAAAATAAATTTATATCATAACTAAAGAGAGTTATAAATCTTATAGCCTAATATTTTTGTTTGAATAAAATTATAATTTAAATATTGGTATTTTATTGAAATAAAACTCTAAACTAACCATTTTATCCTAAAAATCTATCCAAATTAACTTTTTTATCCTACAAAGTCCATCTAAATCTATCCAACTTTTTTTATTCAAAAATATATTCAAATATCCTACGTGTCAAAAGAATGTTATTTGTCGCCAACGTGGCGCGACACTTGGCAAAAAGTTGAAACGTTGGCGAAAAGTTAGAACGCCAAGTGTCGTCTTGTGGCCTGGCTAAAAGTTTAGCATTATATATCAATTATATGATTAGATTTGACATTTAAGTTAAATTATAAATAAAAAGATCACTATTTAATTGATAGTTATATAGTCTTTAGAATTTTGTAGATCTTAAGACTGCAACAATAACAACTTTTAAGAACAATGGTGATAATATATATATATATATATATATATATATATATATATATTATATATATATATATATATATATATATATTTTACAAGATTAATTCATGGGAAACAATTTGAAATAACATAACATAAATATGGAGAAATCCAAGTTACTCAACTTGAGTAACATGGATTGTTACTCAAGGGCCATAAAGGTCACTTCCCCTTCAAAAGTAAGGGTAAATGAGTCAAGAGAATTGGACTGGGGTTAACTTGGGGTAAAGGGTCGTTAACCAAAGTTTTGTATTCCCGTTTTAGTACAGTTAGGGTTTGCAATTGTCTGTAGATGAATTCAATTGACGACGATTGAATTAAAAAAACTAATCCGACTGGATTCATTTTGTGAAGAATTCGAATCAGCAACATCAAATGGTTCTTCAAGCTATCGAAGTCATGTTGATGCAAGTACTCGACACTTTATACTTCATCCCAGTGATGTTTAATTGTGCCAAAATCTAGTTTCTTTACTTGTTGAAATATAATTTATGAATGTAAGGTTTTATAACTCGAGCATTTTACTTTATTAGCATGTACTTGTTGAAATACAGTGTTAGTTTCATAATGTTTTATAGTTATGCTGATGAAATTGTTCAAGAAAAATGTTGGAGTATGATTTTTGTTCTGAAGTGTTGTAGCTAAGGTTAGGGTAATTAAAATGTTTTTAAAACTTCTAGGCTGATAAGATACTGTCGCTCTAGTTTTAGAGTTGTGTAACATATTATTCAGGAACTGCATAATGAATGAAATGATTGTTGTTATAATTCTGTTGTGTTTAATCCATAGGTGATAAATGATGATCACATTTCTTTTGTCCGGTTATTAGGTGTTGATAATTCTGTGGTGAAGGGTCAAACATCAATTTATTAGGTGTTGTTACATCTGGGATGAATGATCAAGCATCAAATTTTCCTGATCTGTTTAAGGTAAGCAGTCCCTTCAAAGTCTGTATGTCAAAGTTTTGTTGGTGTTGGAGTTATTTTTAATAATAAATGAACCTATAGGATGATAATTTGAGCGCTGGAGGCGTTGTCAAGGCCAAAGGCCAAGTTCTTATGGAACTTGGTAAGTCTGAAAGGAGGGTAACTATTATGCTGTTCCTATTGTCATTTATATTACATATTATCACATTATATGCTATCTAAATAAGCATATCTCAAACTCAGGCACCCAATATGAACTGTCGTATTGAAAGTTTTGGGAGGATTTGTCAATCATTTGATGAGCAACGACAACGTTGGGTTAGGGAAATGGGGTTTGGATCTTTGTTAAATCTTGTTGACGTGCACCTACCTAGGCAGTTGGCCTATTGGTTAATGACACGCATTGATCCATTTGGTAAGGTGTTAAGGAGTCCGGATGGAAGGCTTCTTAAGCTCTTTACTAATCAAGTTCATTGGGTTTTGGGAATTCCTAATGGTGGTAAGGAAATACCAACGTGGAAAAACATTACGAAAGAAATGAAGGAAAAAGTTCAGTGGATTCAATTAAAATACAGGAAATCTTGGGAGACAAGAGTAATAAAAGTGGGTAGGGTATACACTTTAAATGGGATTCCAGTGAATTCAACTATACTAGATAGGTTAGAAGGTTCTTGGCAAGATGATGATGAGGAGGAGTTCAAGACTGTATTCCTTTTAGTTGTTTTGGAGATGGTGCTATGTCCAACGCACTCTCCTAGGCTTGCCTCTGATCTTATCCCTACATTGTCTTGTGCAATGGTCACGATGGAGTATGATGGGTGCGAACTGGTGTTGGTGAAGTTGCTGGACAGTGTGGTCTCATTTGCTCGCCGGTTTTACCGTAAAGGGTATGCTGGAGGTTGTGGCGGATGTCTAATATTCATTGTGGTAAATAATTTTGAAACTAGTTTTGTTTTTTTTATGTTGTATTCTGTGAAACTAACTGTAGTAACTCTGCTTCTGTAATAGATTTTATACTTGGACGGATTGCGTAGAGATCCCTTGAGGCGGGGCATTTTCCCGAGAGTCAAGGTGTGGGACATGAAACATATTTGGATAGCCAGCAAGGAAGATCGGTTGGAAACCGGTGGAGATTTTGGCAAACTAGGGGTTTGTACTACTATCTATTTCATATAATTATTCAACTATGTTTACTGTCCTTAACTGGTTTTCCATATCACAGTTGTTGGATGTTGCATATGGTGAGGGTCATCCGAAGGAAGCCTGAGACACTAAAGGACCTGTTTGTAGATTGCATGTAAGTCAAGCTATCCATTTGGATGTCTCTTACTAATCTTAATTGGTGGATAGTAGATGTTTATGTCCTTGGTTCCATCTTAGGATGCTGCTGATTGTTATGTGCCATACAATACCAAACGGCGGCCACGACGCGGTCCCCCCAAAAAAAGTGTGCACCAGCCAAACGTGGTGTATTACAAAACCAAAGCAAATAACAAAGCTCATGACTTAGAGGACTCCAGACCTGTGAAGAGGAAAAAGAACCAAATATTCAACCCTATCATTGTTTCTGAGTTACTGTTTGAGACCATTCAAAATGGCCCATTGTCTAGTATGGCAGGGGGAGTAAATTATGGACCTCACTGGAATGACTTTCAAAGGCAGGTGTTACATTTCAATTTCCAAACTGTACTTGACCATGTCCCATTGTTCTTGGACTTAAATTTCAAAATTTGCTAAAAATATCAAATTTTGTTATAGGTGGATCAGTGGATACCCTGCTGCGGCTTAAATCGCTTACGTCAATGGTAATATTCTACGATTGATAAAGTTCTTTTGATTGGTGTAATGAGTTGAATTACAGTACTTATAATTGTCATATGATCAGGTCTTAAGATGGACTTGATACATTTGTACATTTATCACTATTTCAAATACTTTTTTGACGCATAAACATATCCTCTCATGCAGCGAGAAGTATTGTCCTTCAGAGGTGGAGTGTAATCTTTCCCAGTTACCAAGTTGTCCATATTGGGGTTCATGGAGAATTTGACTTCCCAAGTGCTGGGTCTTGTTTCTGAGGTATGGAAAATTAATGTGTGTCTGCTTTTCACTGTGTTGTACTTACAAATGAGTTTATTGTGGTGACTAGGTTATTCCTACCTTTAAAATAATTTTGTTTCTTTTCAGTTGCACCAGGATGATGTTGTTGGATCATCTAGTGAAGTTGGTATTTCAGATACGCCTCCAGTCATGTTTCGCATATGTGTTGTAGTTAAATTTGCAATTCCTGCAGAATATCTTTTTTCTGTGGTAGATTCTTCGTCAACGACCCTAAAGCATAACTAAAAAATAGTAAGGACATTTGTACTTGTTATGATAGTGTTGCTTACATTTACCCCATTTAATTGAACGTCCATTGTTGTTATATTAATACAAGTTTTATTACCAAAATAGATGGAGGATGAAATCCACATGACGTGCATGAAAGGCTTAACACTGTGCCACTTAACAAGGAATATGCTGATTGTGAAAAATATCACCTCCTAAAAAATTTTCCCCTATTTACAAGTACTCAACTTTAAATAAGTTCATAATCCATTGTCATATTGTAGTCGGGTTACTGGTAAACTCTATATCTTTGTATCACTATTACAAGTATAGTTAGACTAGTCAAATGTTATGTATTGTACGGGTTATATATTGGATTTTATGTCGTTATATGGTTAGTTGTCTAATCCAATAGAATGTTGTACAATAAATTGCTCACAAATTACCTGTAATTTTATCAAGGGGCAAATTCATGTTTATAACAATGAAATACAACAAACGTTTTTCAAGGGGCAAGCCAGTACTTTTATCTCAAAAAGTCAGGGTAGTTGTGACTGTAACAAGGGGCAAGACGCTGTTATGGTCAAATTCATCTTACTTTCTCTCTCTTCAATTAATATTTGTCATTCGCCTTTTTAATTGTCAATAGTGTCTCTCTCCCTGTTCGAGTTCTCACCTTTTGGAGCTGGGTAATAACTACACCATTGGAGCTGGTCAATATCTACACCATTAGTGTTCGACCCTTTTGACCATGGCCTTCCCTTCTTTTTCTAGTCTTGGAGCTGGTCATTATCCTTGAACCCATCAATGATGTTGCACAGTTAGTAGACGTATTAGGTTGCGGAAGCAGTAGGAAGAATATCGGGCACTTATTTGGGGTAAGTTTCTTAAATTTAAGGATTTAGAAAATATATTGTTACTGTTTATTTGATTCTGGAAAAGGATGCTGCATATGTTAATGGGAGTTTATTATTTAGCCAATAAGTTAGGGTTTGAGTTGAATTTGATAATTGAATGAATATTGAATCTGGGGGTGAGATTAATTAGTCAATTAGTTACGGCTTTATCGGATAATTTGCCTTTGTCTGAATCTGATTAATTTTCCCCCTTGTAGTTAGGGCTTGTCGTGTTAATTGGTTTCAAATTAATTGGGTTCGAATTTTGATCAGCCAAGCTTTGTTGGGGTAATTGGTTTTCACAATAATTGTTTGCATTACTTCTTTTTTTAGGACTGAATTGGAATTTATCATGGTGGTGATATATTTATTTTTGGCCAAAGTTGCAGGTATGGTAGGTTTATGTGCATAATTGGAGCTATAGGTCACGTACAGGAAGATTGTTCTTGTGTTCATCTTGAGTTGGTAATAACTTCCTGTGTTTGTTTTTAGTTAGAGTGAATTTACTTTGATATATGGAGTGGTAATGTGTTATGAAAAATTTACACTTGCTACTATAGGAACTAGGTAGGTATACAAAAAGGAAAAGGCATAATGATGAGCAGGGTATGCTCCATACATGATTATTTAAGTTAGCTTATCGAACATAGGTAATTGCCTTTTAATAGCTAACTGTTTTATGAAAAGGGTGTGAGGATGGTGAAGCTTGGACCACTATATCTAGAGGTTTTTAAGGTATAGATGAGCTTAGCTGATAGTAATTGGTAAACTTTAATTACATTCGATTTGTTGATTATTTTTTAGGATAATTACTTGACTGTTGGTGGGGCAGTGAAAGCAAAGGGTGAAGTATTGAAACATTTTTCTAGGGGTAGCTGTAAGGTATTTGTTGAGATTTGGTAAAGTTATTGAACATACTGAAATGCCCTATAGATTTTTGATGTCACACTTTGTGCAGGCACCAAATTTGACATGCCATATAGAGTCATTTGGTAGAATTTGCCAAAAGTTTGATGTAAGACGTAAGAGATGGGTATCTGAAATGGGATTTGGGGGCCTATTGCATCTTGCTTCGTTAGGCATGCAATTGCCAAGGCAATTAGCCTACTGGTTGCTGACTCGTATTGATCCTGTTAGTAAGATTCTAATATCTCCAGATGGGGAAGAATTTAGTTTGTCTGCAAATCAAGTGTATTGGGTGCTTGGAATCCCAAATGGTGGGAAGACAGTTCCGACAAAGAAAAACATGACCCCTGAATTGAAAGACAAGGTTGAAGCATTATTAAGAAAATATTGCTAATCATGGAAAACCAGGTGCAGTAGATATGAAGATCGGGTGTACATTACTAAGGGTATATCTGTCAATTCTAGTTTGATGGAAAGAATTGAGGGTGAATGGTTAGCTGATGAGGAAGTCGAATTCAAGACTTTATTCCTCTTATTGTCTTTGTACATGGTGCTATGCCCAACATAATCCCCAAGACTGTCGGCGGATCTTGTTCCAGCGTTAACTTGTGCCCAGGAGTGCCTGGATTATGACTAGTGCGGGTTGGCTGTGGCAAAGTTGTTAGGTAGTGTATCAACATTTGCTCGGCAGTTTTATGCCAACGGTTTTGCTGGAGGATCTGGAGGGTGCTTCTTATTTTTTGTAGTAAGAGGTTTAATTGTTTGAAGCTGGTTATAACTTATACTGTTTAGTGTTCAAAATTCTTTTAATGAATATAAATTGTACATTTTATTAGGTTATGTACTTGGACCGGCTGAATAAGGTGTCGTCACGTTGGGGTGTATTTCCTAGGCTGAAGGTCTGGAATATACAAGAGATTAGTTGTGTTGCTAGGCTTGATCATCACTCTATAACTGGGGTCTTTGGCAAGCTCGGGGTAAGTATAGTGCTTTGCAATGTGGCTACTGTTTTACAATGTCATGGCATATGTATTTATGCAGGTTAATGTCATATGTAGATGATAGATGTTGCGTATAGAGAGAATTATCCTAAGGAGGCTAGAGATAGTAGTGGTCCGAGTTTGATAGGCTGTCAGGTGTGTACATTACAATAACCATGGGTTGAGTGAATATAGTTTTGTGATGTTTCAGAGAAGATTTTTTCTTTTTATTTTTGCAGGATAACGAGGAGACATATTACATAATTCAAGCCCCGAAGCTAAGGCGGATCAGAGGCGTGGGAATCCCTTGTTTTGTCAGCAATCATGTATGTGCAGAATCAGATGTCACAAGCTACGAAACTATCGCTAGCAAAACAATTTTGGTGATCTAGTCTTATATACAATCAATTTATAAATGGTGGGTAGAGAAACATTTGTCAGACTAGCATTAAGTGTAACCATTTATATGAAGCGGCTGTTGTTTAGGGTAAAAGTTACCCTGGACACGTGGACCTATGGGGATCTGACACGTGTCATCCCCCATTGCACCATGGGCATCCAACCACTGGATGCCACGTGGCATCGTACCCCCTATGGGGGAGCATACCCATCTGCTATAAATAGAGGAATCTACCTCATTTATTGATATTCAGAAAATATACACAAAAATCCCGAGCAATATTAATTGCGGAATTTCCCGGAATCCGAGAGAATCAATTTACCTTCTGCACGTAATTTCATCCGAAGTTATTCTAACTTGACCGTCGGAGGCGAAACTCCACCCAACCGGAGTTTCGTGGTTTTGCAGGTACAGAAGTCAGACGTACATTACCGGTGATGTAACTCTCCCGTAGGACACCTTAGAAACCCCCGAAACATTTGGCGTCGTCTGTGGGGAGAGTACCACTTGGATGGCATCTGAAAATGTACCAAACGCAGAGGGCAGCCGGCCCACGGCTGACCCTGAGGTCCACACTGATCATGAAAGCGGAAGTGGGGACGACTGCAATGTCGAAACCTATATGGCCCCAGACGGGTCTTTCCGCTCCAGGCGCACTCGTTCTAAAGAAAGAAGGGAACGAGGTCTAGACAAGGCTTGCCCCAACAACCCAGGCGGCAAGCATACCGGACAAACCCAGGCGGCGGAGGGGTCGGCCCCCGTCACCAGAGATGAGCTCATGAACCTCATGAGTAGCTTCAAAGGGGAAATCACCGACATCATCAAAAAGTCAGCTGGTTCCAGCAAGGGGTTGTCGGCCAAGAGGGCTTCAGTAAAGAAGCCCACCAAAGACCGGGTGCCTACTCCTCACCCAAAGCCTAGAGGGGGGGATGGGCCCCTAATTGACCTCTCAAAGATTCGTTTCCCCGAATCGGGGCAGCAAAAGGCCATCCGGCAAATACAGCCGGATGGTTCAAAAAAGACTTTCACAGATGCCCAGCTGTTTATCGAAGATAAGAGAGGTCAGAGTATGTCCCAGACGGCTTCAACGTCGACATACCCAGACAGCTTCCATAATTCTTCGATTAAGCATTCGGAAACTCACCCGAGGAGCCACACGCACGACACGTCTGTCCGTACTGCCCCTCATGTGATCCACCAGGCTCCATTTGTGACTCAGCAGCCATTTGGAGCTGGATCACCATACATGCAGCATTCTCCTTTTGGGAGAATGGCGACAAATACCGTCCAGCTCATGGACTGGCAGCTCAGGCTGCTAAACTTAGGGGAACAGCCTTCGGCTTTCTCCCGCGAAATAACCGAGGCGGCACAGCCGGCTAAGGTTAAGAATGTGTTGGTTGGTACCTACGATGGCACCACCAACCCAGAAGACCATTTGATGGCGTACACCAACCTCATGTACCTACAGGGGTTGGACGACGTCGCCTGGTGTCGATGTTTCCCGGCAACACTAAAGGGCATAGCCCAACGGTGGTTCGGCAACTTGCCGGCTGGGTGCATCAATAACTTCAAGACGCTTGCATATTTGTTCGCGTCCAACTTCTCCATGAATATCCCGGCCAAGAAAACCAGCCTCGACCTAGGGGTGATCCGGCAGGGTGACAAGGAGGGACTTCGGTCCTACGTCAGACGGTTCAATCTGATGAGAATTCAGATACAAGGACTGTCTGACGAAGTTGCGTACACAGACTTCTTCAAGGGTCTGAAGGATGGGTCGACATTCAAGTTCGACCTAGTTCGCAAGAGGATCGCTACTCTCCAGGAGGCCCTTATGGAGGCTGAAGCCTATATACAGGCGACGAAGCTCTGTGCCGTCAAGCACACGTCAGAACCCAGGCGGTCTGACGTAAAAGAGAGCCGATCCCAGCAGCCGGCCAGAAAGGAAGAAAAGAAAAGAAAAGAAGTCTGGGCAGCTGACCGCCCAGGTCAGTCGTCCCAGAAGAAGCAAAAGAAGTTGGAACCATACGTCCCCAAGTACGAGTTCAACAAGGACTGCTCCTCCATCCTCATGGAGATAAAAAACTGCTTGACTATTGAAAAGCCGGCTCCTCTAAAGAGCGCTGTCAAGAATCGGGATAAGAGCAAGTATTGCCAATTCCATGTGAACATTGGCCATGACACCAATGGCTGGTATAGCCTCAGGCGGCTATTGGACCGGTTGGCCGATGAGGGGGCTTTGAAGCCCTACATGACAAAGTCCAAGGGTAACCCTGCAAATGTTGGGCAGTCGTCCAAGAAGACGGTGGTGAGCTCTGACACAGATGAAGAACACATCTACACCATTGCAGGCGGCTTCGCTAGTGGTGGTCCCACCATTAGGGGTGCCAAGGATAACATCAGGAAGTTGTCCGCCTCAGAGGACGAAGGCAAGGTGTCGAAAGACGTCTTCCCAGAAGTCTTCATCTCTGAGAAAGACAGGGGTACGGTCAGGCGGCCCCACGATGACCCCATTGTCATCGAATGTAAAGTTGCCAATTAGCGAGTTGGCCGGATCCTAATCGATACCGGGAGCTCGTCTGACCTAATAAGCTATCGCTGCCTGGCGAAGCTGAAATACAAGCCCAGCAGTATGCACAAGGCTCCCCACCCCCTAGTCGGTTTTGGAGGTGGGGTAGTGCATCCGGTAGGTAGGATAGACTTGCCCATCCGGCTGGGAGGCAAGGGGGAAGGGCGACACATGATCGTTAAATTTTTGGTAGTCGAAGAGCTGACTGCCTACAACCTTATATTGGGACGTCCAACTCTCAATGAGTCCAAGGCGGTAATCATCCCCTCTCTTATGCTGATTAAGTTCGAGAGGGATGATGGGTCAGTAGGCGAAGCGGGAAACAAAAGGCGGCTAGAGAGTGCTATCTCTCAGACGTTAGGCCGATTGCCCATGCAGCCGGCCCCCGCGAAGGAACATACTGACCTCGAAGACAAAGAAGCTAGGCCTGTCCCTAAGGCAGGCGGTACCAAGAGAAAGGCGGACCAACTGGCCCCCGCCAAGAGAATGAAATAGCAATCACTAGCCGGGGAAAGGCCGGATGACTCCGGGCCCCTGCCGGCTGGTGAAAGCACTGATGTCGTCCTTGACGACAGCCGTCCTGATAAAACAATTAAAGTTGGGACGGTTGCTTTTGAAAAGTTGGGGGCAAACTTGCTCCAACTTCTGAAAGAGTTCAAAGACCTCTTCGCCTTTGAAGTGGAAGAGATGCCAGGCGTAAGCTCGGATCTAGCTGTCCACAAACTAGCTGTTGATCCCAAGATAAAGCCAGTTAGGCAAAAGAAGAGGGATCATGGCGAGGAAAGGTCACAGGCGGCGGCCGCCGAGGTCAAAAAGCTACTCGACGGCGGGTTCATTCGGCAATGCTACTACCCGGATTGGGTAGCTAATGTGGTACTCGTCAAAAAGTCGAACGGTACCTCGCGGATGTGTGTAGACTACACCGACCTGAACAAGGCATGTCCAAAGGATAGCTATCCGCTTCCCAAGATAGACAGTCTGGTTGACTTAACAGCCGGCCATGCCCTGATGAGTTTCATGGATGCCTTCTCAGGCTTTCATCAAATTCCCCTATGGAAGAAGGAGGAAAAGACGGCCTTCGTCATTGATCAGGGGTTGTACTGCTACACGGTGATGCCATTTGGGCTAAAGAATCCGCCTGCTACCTTCCAACGAATGATCAACACGGTCTTCACCCATCAGATCAGAAGGATAGTCAAATACAAGCTCTAGGCGGATCACCTAGCAGACCTCCGAGAAACCTTCACCACACTCAGGCGGCACAAGGTCATGCTTAACCTCAAGAAGTGTGTTTTTGGTGTTGAGTCTGGGAAGTTTCTTGGATTCTTGATTGATCAAAGGGGCATAGAGGCCAATCCGGAGAAGGTCCAGGTGGTGATTGATATGCAATCACCCCGAACTGTCAAGGTGGCACAAAAGTTAACCGGTTTCCTGGCGGCATTAGGAAGATTCCTCAGCCAGTCAGGCGACAAGAGCCTTTACTTCTTCCAAGCAATCAGGAAGAGGTCCAGATTTGAATGGGGAGAAGAGGCTGAGGCGGCATTCCAAAGGTTAAAGCAACACCTACACTCGTTGCCCAGACTTGTGAGCCCCCTACCCAAGGAGGTTCTCTACATGTACCTTGCCGTCTCAGACCACTCCCTTAGTGCCGTGCTCCTTGTTGAGAGAGACGGCAAGCAGCTTCCAGTATATTTCATCAGCCATATCCTCAGAAATGCTGAACTCCGGTACCCAGTGATTGAAAAATTTGGGTTGGCTCTCTATAAAGCACTCAAGCGGCTGAAGCCATACTTCTTGGCCCATCTGGTAATTGTCTATACTGATCAGCCACTCAAACGACCAAAGACCACCATGGAGTCATCCGGTCGAATGATCAAATGGGCTGTTGAGATTCAGAGCCTGGAAATAACTTTTGAGCCTAGACGGGCAGTGAAGGGTCAGGCGTTTGCTGACTTCATTGTGGAAATGACTAGGCCGGCTCAGCTGAAAGATCTTGGGCAGGTTTGGAAGTTATTTGTAGACGGAAGCTCTACGACAAACGGCTGTGGTGCAGGCGTAATTTGCAAATCTCCAGAAGGAGATACTTACGAATATGCACTACGGTTCAAATTCCAAGCTTCAAACAATGAAGTTGAGTATGAAGCCCTGTTAGCCAGTATGCGCATGTGCAAGGCGGCAGGGGCAAGGAAAGTCGACGCCTGCTCAGACTCTCAATTGATCGTCAGCCAATTCAATGGTGACTACGAGGCAACCCATCCGGCAATGATCAAGTATCTGCAGGCGGTCAAAGAGGAGGCAGGGGCATTTGATGAGTTCCGTTTGTGTAAAGTGCCCCGGTCTGAGAACAACCAGGCGGATGCTCTGTCCAAACTGGCCTCATCCGCCACTTGCGACACGCCTAGGTCAGTCTTTTGGGAGGTCATGGAAAAAAGAAGCATCGAGCATGACCCCATTGGAATCTTAGACAGAAGCTCCACCTGGATGGACCCCATTCGAAACTATTTGGTAGACGACACCCTGCCGGATGCCCCCTCAGAAGCGGCAACACTTAAAAAGAGAGCTCTAAGCTTTGAAATGTTCAAGGGGGAACTCTTTAGAAGGGGACACCTCCAGCCGTTACTGAAATGCGTAACCCCAGAGCGGGGAAGAGAGGTGTTAGAGGACCTGCACGCGGGCTTTTGCGCTTCACATATAGGCGGCAGGACTCTAGCAAAGAGGGCCAGACGGCAAGGATATTTTTGGCCGACCCTTGAGGCGGATGCCATGGACTTGAAACGCCTGCCCTCAAGGATTGGTTAGGAGATCAGGGGATCTCTCATTGTTTTGCATCCGTTGGCCGGCCCCAAGCAAACGGTCAAGTTGAGGCCTTCAACAAACTCATCTCAGACGACATAAAAAAGAAGATCGAAATAGCCGGTGGTCTGTGGGCCGATGAGCTTCCTCACGTCCTTTGGGCCATCAGAACGACTGAGAAGGGGGCAACCGGTGAAACCCCGTTTCTATTGACGTACGGCACTGAAGCGGTTCTACTAATAGAGCTCTATGAGCAAACACTCCGAGTCATGCTCTATGACGAGGAGGCTAACTGGGAAGCCTTGCGCCTAGCATTGGAGTCACTCCCAGAGCGCAGGGGCAATGCCGCCTTACGTCACGAAATATACCGTCTGAGGATGACGAGGGCTTACAACGAAAGAGTACGCAAGCGCCCTCTCAAAGTTGGGGACTTCGTACTACGAAAGATGGAGGCCACTGGCAGGGCGAATGAGCAAGGGAAGCTAACTCCCAATTGGGAAGGCCCCTATCGGATATATGACGAAGTCAGAGACGGCACCTACCGCCTGGAAACTCCAGACGGTAGGAAGTTACCTAGGACCTGGAATGTGGATAACTTGAAAAAGTACCACTTCTAGGAGGATGTAGTCATTTTTTGTAAATATAAGTAAATTAATGAGAAATGCTTTATTTCAATTTATGTGTACCAAAGTCTCGATGTGACTAACACATCCGGGTATTTCTAAAGATCGGGCATCCATTGCCTCAAATGTAAACCAAAAAATGCTAAGTACCTAACTTAGCCGTTTAAAGACGCATGGCCAACATGAGTAAACCGCCTGTTCTACCCATGAACAGGCTTCCGGCAACGCCCTTCCGGGTGAATTTGTCGAAGAGAACATCTCCCTTCCGGGTGGTACATTGTTCTGAGCGTCAAAACGTCGGACGACATTAACCGGCTAGGTTAATCCCATGACCGCCCGAATGACCTATTGCAAACAAGATGAGCCTGTCATTATCCCCAAGGTAATACAGGCGGCAAAATTAAATCTTGTTGGGCAAGCGGCTATTGCCAAAAAGCAACTTAGCCGGCTTATGCGCCCATTAACCAACCTCCAACAGATCTTGACTGGACTGTTACCCCATGGTACCCCAGACGGGGAAATTGCAATTCAAGTTGTAACCTTTCTTGCCTCAAGGCAGCTAAGGCGGTGAAAAAATTCTACCTAACTCCCAATCAAAAGGTAGTCAATCTCATATGGCTGTTACCCCAAGGTAGCCCAGCCGGTAAAAAATATATATAGTCAGCCGGCATAGGCTGGCTTAGACTCCATATGCCTGTTACCCTAATTCGCTGAGTGCGACTCAAGCGGCAATCAGAAATTTAGATTATTGAATCTGGGAATGGGAATGTATGGGCGACTGCTTGCTTAGTGTTTGCACTAAACAATCACCCACCCAGGGGCATGCATAATAAACCCATTCGGCATTGTCAAAAAAAAAAAAAAAAAAAAAAAGAGCATACAAATCGCGAAAAGAAAAAATTAGAACAAGGTTTGCAAAATAACCGACTCAGTCGGCATAAAATTATATTGACATTGGAATATTGTTCAAGTGTTAACCGGACCCCCGTCCGGTGAGAAAAAAAAAAGAGAGATACATAAGAACCACGGCACGCAGGCCGGAAAATAAGAAGACAGAGAGCTTAAGGCTGAGGCGGAGCCTGGTCCTGATCCTGGCTCTGCAAGACGGTTCCCGGGTCAGGAGGGGCAATCTCCTCTTGGTTCTCCTCCCCTTCCGAGCCATTCTCCGCCTGCATGGTCGCGATCTTCTTTTGGACCCATTCCTCATAAGGCTCCGGAGCCGGCTGGTTCGTCTCTTCCGCATCAATGGCAAGATCTGCATATTTATAGGCAAGTTCCCAAACAGTGTATTCCGCGTCCGGATGGACCAGGGACCAAGCCTTCTGCATTCGAGCGATGCAGTCTTGCTCATTCTCTTCGATGAGCCGACTCTGTTCAGCCTCCAACGTAGATTTGAAATTGTCGCTGACTTTGGCTGCCGCCTCCTTCAGGCGGACGTTCTCAGCAAGGAGGTTTGTGTTCTCCTTCCTGGCCACAACCAATAGTTTGGAAGAGTCGTTCACCCGCTTCAGCTCCGCCTCGGCATTATCCTTCTCCGCCTTGAGGTTGTGGATCTTGGTGCCGGCTTCATCGAGCGCCTTCTGGAGCCGCTTGATGTTGTCCGCCTGTTTCATGATTATGCCTTTAGTTTTTAATTCATGCATAATCATGGAATACTGGGCAACGTTATGGGCGTCAGACGCATCCCGTTTAGCCCGTCTTACCTCCTCACACTTGCGGGCATAAGCTTTCTTGAGCCCTTCCACGCGCAGCATTGACTGCAAAAACCCAGACGGTAATTGAGGCAACCAGGCGGCATAATAACTTAAAAAAAAAAAGTTAAGGACTATGTACCTCAGACAGGCCGGCCAAGACCTGGTCGGCGTTGAAGGAATGGATCCTTGGGATCGCCTCCTTCTCCTCCTTTGGGACGGGCTTCAGCATGGCCCGAGCGTACCTTTGTACATCCGGCCAGCGAGGGGAGTGATCTGCACCAGAAACAGACGGTGAGAAGGCAACATACTTCCCTCCTATTGACTGCCGGCTGCCAGAAGAGTCTTCTGGCTGGAGCTGGGACTGCGACTTGACCCGCACAGGCTTGCCAAGCAAAGAAGGGTTGAAGGGGTCAAGAGTACCTTGGGCGGTAGGTTGAGGGTCGTGACTGCCCTTAGCCGGGACTGAAGCACCGGATGCCTTTGTAGGCACCGTCTCCTTCACCGGAGCATCCGGTTGCCTTTTTGACAAGTCGAGCCCCACGCTGAGGTTTTTGAGGGATTTACCCCCAATCGTTAGACGGCTGGGGACCGTCAAAGAAGAAGTCTTCCTCGCCTTGTTCTGGGCAGGCGGCTCCTCTCCAGGCCTTGGCCTGATTATTTTTGAAACTGAATGGGGACCTTGCTCCCATCCTAAAAGTAAACATAGCAGTCAGGCGGCATTGAAACCAAACGGAAATGTATGCAGGAAGAGTGAAAAGAAAGATACCTTCTTTGCCGCCTGAGCAGCAAGTTTTTTCTCCGCATTTGCCTTGCGGATTTCGGCGGCTGACTTTGCAGAACTCTTCTCAGCTGGCAACATTGCTAATCCACGCACTGCACAAAAAAGTACCCATCCGATCAGAAGTAAATAAAACAAGGAACAAATGATAAGATAGGGGCAGTCTCTAATGTGACCTACATTTGTCAAACTGAGTGCTAAGCTTACAGACGGACAATAACGCCTCGTCTCGAAGAAATTCGTGCTTAGGTACCCAATTTCTGGGTACGCTTATTAATTCTCCATTGGAGAGGGGGACGGTGGTCTGTTCGAAGAATTTGGACTCTATTATTCGCTCATAGTCCTCATCCGGAATACGGGGCTTCTTGCATTTATGCCCCAGGAGGTCAGGCTTCCGGTTGTATACCCTATACTCCCGGTTCTCCGTCTTAGTAGGGGTGGATACCAAGTAGAACATGTTTTTCCAATCAGACCACTTAGACGGCTCGTCTAGGGTCATCAGGTACTTGGGATAGGTTGTTAGGGTGTACCAGGCTCTCCAACCGCCTGGGCTTCTGCTCAAGTAATGCATATGGGCGAAAGCCTCCCAGCCGGGGTTTATATCCTGCTTCTCGCAGGCGGCAATGTAACCCACTATGTTAACCCATGAGTTAGGGGTTAACTGCCAAATACCCAGGCCATATCCTCGAAGGATGGCCTTTATTGTGTTATGAAGGGGGAAGCGGAGACCAGCGAGGAATGCCGCCTCATAGCAGCCAAAATACCCGTCTGCATTAGGTTGCTCGTCTTCCCAAACAATAGTGCCCATCTCAGGCGGCACAATTATTTTCCAGTCAACCCCAAGCGGGCGAATCCTCACAAAGTCCTCCAAGTTACTGGCCATACTAGCTCTATCTTTTGCTGAGACGGTGATGAGGTACGGGTCGCCTTTATTACTCCAACCAGGCCTTTCCTCCGCCTCACTATCAGCATCCGGTGTCAAGAGGCTGCTACTGCTGCCGCTTTGCTCTCTACCGGATAGGGAGGCGGTATCGTCGTCGCTGGCACCCTCTTGGTGTACTAGTCCAATTTGAGAAGGCGAGGCGGTTTCTTCCTCGTTTT
Source organism: Chenopodium quinoa (assembly GCF_001683475.1). NCBI lineage: Eukaryota > Viridiplantae > Streptophyta > Magnoliopsida > Caryophyllales > Amaranthaceae > Chenopodium > Chenopodium quinoa. The sequence goes on from NW_018744284.1 coordinate 2,349,888, forward strand.
CCATTACTTCTCTAGAAGGCGAGGCGACCTCTTCCTCGGTTTCTATCTCTTCCAAAATCCCGTCACTGGGAGTGCTTGGGGTGCCAGGCGGGGAATCCCTTGTCCCCTCCGTCTGACTGGGGTCAGGCGGCAGCTCGCCTGATTCTGCCTCTCTGTACTCTGGGTCAAAGGCAGTCTTTTTTGTGCGAGCCTTTGCGTCCTACACAGAGACAGAGACGGTCAGTTTCGGAGAAGAACAAGGAGACTCCCCGTACCCAGAGGCGGCACCCCCAGTCCTAGACTCAGCCGTACCAGGAGACCGGCTGACCTTTAAATTATGGTGTGCCGTGTGTGTAATGGGTGAGGTCATTATTTAAATGTATTTACAACCAAAGATTCAAAAATGAACTCCGAAATAAAGGCAGGAACCAAGACGTTACCTTGAGATTGAATAGAAGTTGAGAGACGGTTGTTGACCTAAGATACCCCAAACGGTATCACTTTGAGCAAACTGCAAATTGGCAAAAGAAGGGAAATTAATCACCAATGTTGGCCAAAGATACCGCAGTCGGGGAAAGCCGGATGGGGGAGAATGACAAGCAAATAATCTGGGATTTTTATCAGATCGGGTAAACACCCCCCAGTCGGCATAAACCGGCTGAGTTTCGCAAAAAGCTCAAAACAGAAGAAGCCAATACAGTCGGCCTAAAGGCCGGCTGTACACTCGTTAAAGAAAAGACTGTTTCAAGGCTCCCCCAAGCGACGAAGACCGACCAAGGGCCACAACAGCAGTTTAGAAGGGGATTGCTTGCTCACCCCCAGACGGTGTGAGACTGGCTGGGTAGGCAGCAAGGCAGGCCAAAAGAAAGTTTGAACAAAGATACCCCAGAAGGTATACACCGGCTGAGGGTCAATTGAAGGCAACTCACCAATGAGATTGCTTGAAGATACCCCAGACGGTTTTCACCGGCTAAGGGTCAATTGAAGGCAACTCACCAATGAGATTGCTTGAAGATACCCCAGACGGTTTTCACCGGCTGAGGTTCTATTGAATGCAACTCACCAATGAGATTGCTTGAAGATACCCCAGACGGTTTTCACCGGCTGAGGGTCAATTGAAGGCAACTCACTAATGAGATTGCTTGAAGATACCCCAGACGGTTTTCACCGGCTGAGGGTCTATTGAATGCAACTCAACAATGTGATTGCTTCAGATACCCTAGACGGTTTACACCGGCTGAGGGTCAATTGAAGGCAACTCACCAATGAGATTGCTTGAAGATACCCCAGACGGTTTTCACCGGCTGAGGGTCTATTGAATGCAACTCACCAATGTGATTGCTTCAGATACCCCAGACGGTTTACACCGGCTGAGGGTCTATTAAATGCATCTCACCTATGAGATTGCTTGTTTGATGCCCTAGACGGTTTGAACCGACTGAGGGCCTATTGAGCACCTTCAATAAATGCCAGAAGATAACTCAGACGGACTACACCGGCTGAGATTTTCAATAGACGCAATTTATACAAAATTGCCTAAAAAGCTCCAAACGGCAAACGCCGGTTGCAGCATAATCAAACATTCAATTAAAAAGTCCGACTGAGTCAGAAGGATACCTTAATGAGGCGGAATGCGTAACTCAAGCGGTATCCAGAAGAGCGGCTGTTTGCGTAAATAAGCAGGCGGGGTCAAGAGCTCTCGCTTTTTTTCTCAAGTAAATTCTCTCAAAAATGGCAAAGTGAGAAATGAAAGGAGGGGGATGCTTATTTATAGGGGTTCCCAGAAGGCGAACCGTCACCCTCCCCCCTCAGTTTGAAATTTGAAAAAAGAGAGGGAAGGAGGCGAATCGTCCTCTTCTTGCTTGGATGGCGCGTGTCACAGGTGCCACGTGGCATAGCCACGTCAGCACCCGTGAGGGGAAAATGTTTAGGGTAAAAGTTACCCTGGACACGTGGACCTATGGGGATCTGACACGTGTCATCCTCCCATTGCACCATGGGATCCAACCACTGGATGCCACGTGGCATCGTACCCCCTATGGGGGAGCAGACCCATCTGCTATAAATAGAGGAATCTACCTCATTTATTGATATTCAGAAAATATACACAAAAAACCCGAGCAATATTAATTGCGGAATCTCCCGGAATCCGAGAGAATCAATTTACCTTCTGCACGTAATTTCATCCGAAGTTATTCTAACTTGACCGTCGGAGGCGAAACTCCACCCAACCGGAGTTTCGTGGTTTTGCAGGTACAGAAGTCAGGCGTACATTACCGGTGCTGTAACTCTCCCGTAGGACACCTTAGAAACCCCCGAAACAGCTGTAATATGATTGTTTCATAAAAATTTGTGGAAGTAATAATATTGTATTTGCTGATAATGTCACAAGTTTGTCATAATAATACACCGATACATTAATAGTAATGTTAAGATTACAATCCAAAATGAACATTAGAACATTAGAATTAGGATGCAAGGTTTCATCTAAAATAATGTCATAGGCTTGAATCCAAAATAAGAACGTTACAGGGTTGATTGCAAAATGAGAATGTTACAGTTTAACATTCTTCCTGCCTAACATCCTTGATGCCTAACACCCTTCCTGTTTAACAATTTATTGCCTTCCTCTAATGCGCGTCTTTAAGTTAGCAAACCTACATACATACGAGCATATTCGAACATATTACCTGAACATTCTTACACACCTGGTCCCTAGTATAACAATATTCACATTACATTAGACTAATATATAATTAATGCCAAGGCTGGAGAATACAGGAATGTAAGAACATAAATATTATCTTGTGCACAAACAAGAGTATGTAGACGAGAACACATAGGTGATGGTAGAATACCTGAATGACACCTTGGACACCTTGGTATGAGGCTCTGATTGGTAGAAAAGATACAAAGGATGAGGATGCACATGTTATGGATGGGGAGGGGAAAGGGGTCGACCTCGACCTCATCTTCCGTTAAGCTTGGAATGAATTCCCTTTCCTCGTCGTTGCTAGGATCCACTAAAATGTAATGCCTTGGAACAACATAAAGTTTTATTGGTCTTTCCAGATCTAGCGATTGTTGGGACTCCCAGAATATGTTCAGCTGTATTTGTTGCTCACTGCTACTAGCGGGAACTAGTTTCATAGCGTTTGTCCAACTTCTTGTTTCTATATTCACTGTAGCATACTTAAGTTCAATCGTTTCAATTATTCGTGGTATAACTGGGGGTGGGTCCAGAATGCATGCAAATTCTGGAGGGATTACATCCAAAGAATCCTGTTCACCGAGTTTGTTCATCATCCAGAAAAATAGCTGCTTCACTAGGGCTATTAGAACGACCAAATCAGAAATATTTGGGAGGTGAACCGGAAGCAAATCCCCATGATTAGACATCATCTTCATATCCTTCCACTCATCCGGTATCTCGGCCGGATTGCAAATAATCTGACGAAGTACCGCCGCAGGAACTACCCTCACATCTTCTTGTCGAAGTGTCTCCATCATGAATTGAATTTTGTTTGGATTGGGGTCTGAAATGCTGGTGGTAGGGAGAGTCAGATCTGAGACATGGGTGTTCCAGGTTTAGACTACCTGTTGGGTGGGTGGGATCTAAGGTGGTGATGCTAATGGATTGGGCCTGCTTGTTGGTGTTGATGATGGAGACGGGGTTGCCGAAAGGGCACCTACTGACCGAACGGGAGAAGGGTTATAGGTTTCATAGTTCAACACCATGTTATTGGGCTTTAGAGAGGGAAGAAAGACAACGTTTCGAGTGACTTAAAATGAGAAACAAATGACATCAAGAACTAGGGCTTACAAGGATGTGTTATTGGGCGCTATTATTGTGGGCTGTGTTATTAGGCTTGTATAGGCTAGTTCACATAAAGATGTGCTGGGAGGTGGGTTTTGTATATTGAGTCTTGTATGGTAGGCTATCCGACGGCTTTTGGGCTGGGCTTTATTCATAATTATGATCCACTGTTAATTGAAATCCATGGTTTTTAAATGCCCCCTTTTAATGGGCTTGTTATGAAGAATTTAGAAACGGTGTCAGCACATTCCAAAATGTCATTGTATTAGCATACTGGGCTCTAAGTACATATTAACCATTTCAACCAAAGCCTTTACATTAAGTCCAAACTAAAAGGTTTTAATATGAAATAAACAAAACAAAATACAAACACATCTATTGACCACTACATCACTTAGCAATACACCTATGATGTTACAATGTTCCAAACATTAGTTGATTCAAGCCATAGTTCGTTTTGCGCCAACACATGCTTATCCCGGAAAATCAGCAACACTTCTCCGATGGCACCATCTTCTGACCTTCCCAACATTCTATAAAAGTGTAAATTGTTACAAATGAAACGACCCATACGAAGCGAACACCTTGTCTCCGTTAGTATAATAAAGTCAAGCATGCGGAGCTCAAACATATGCTGAAGTTGCGGTAGGAATGACGTCCTTGCCACATCCCTGCAATTCCATATCATGACCCTCATCCCTTTGCCTTCATCAGGGCAATTGGTTATGCGGAGCTCAAGTGTCACATTCCTCCCATCAAGTTCATTGCCATTTAACCAACGCCAATTTGCACAAACTTGTGACAACCGTACCATATCCTTAGTGGTGAAAATCTTCAAATCATTAGAGTAGCTATTGATCTCCATTTTATGATTTTCGGCTCCGAGAGAGCATGTTCCATTACAAGAGTGGGCAAAATAGAGCTTGAAGTTACTATATTTTGCACGCACCTAGGGATAACATGTTCCATGCCAATGCCTTCTGCCCCCCCCCCCCCCCCCCCGTTTGCTATAATATTTTGTTGGATTGCTATCTCCAAAGGCAATGGCAGAAGAGCTAAATCTGACAGAAGTGGTATATGGGCCGAGACGATGGAGTTTTTTTTCAGCATCAGCAGGTCACCCTTAGGACGATGCCCAAGGGCTACCTACTTAGCCACAGTAGCTGCAGTTAGTAGCTTTATGCTCAGTTTATGGTCATCTACGCCCTTATATGGCAGAACTAGAGCCAATAATCCCTTCCCCCTTTGGTTGAAACCACCAACAGGTCGTGGTGGCCTATAGGTAATAGTGAGTGTGCTTGTTCGTAAAAGAGTTGCTTGTACCAACCTATTCCTATACAACACAAACTTGTTTTTTACCCTCGTTGTTGATCCAGAACCCTTTCCCCTTTCTTGCCTTAATATTGCTTGCATGTATTTGCAAGCAATTTGATTTGGTCCCACCATCTTTTGTTTGAGTGTTCATTGGTTTTGCCTTGGGGTTTATCTAATTTTTTTTTATGGGATATTCTCTTTGGTGTCCTCGTGGTTTTAAAAATTCTACATGGAAGATAAACTTTTTTTGGACTCTCTTCAGTAGCACCAAGGTTTAGAAAAATTGACCATAGTGGCTTTTTTTATATTTATGGCTAACCTTTTTAGTTAAAATGGTTAACTTTTGGTTTTTTTATTAAAAAATTATTTAAATTATATTTTAAAATAATAAATTAAAAAAATAAAAAAAAATAAAAAAAAGACAAAAAAATTCCCAAAAATTCCCAGCCACTCCACAAACCCTAACATTGCCAGAATCCGGCCAGCCACCAAAACCCGACCACCGAAACCACCTCCCAGCCCAACCCCCGACCACCGAAACCCAGCCCCTACCCACGACAACCCCACCAACACCCACATCCGGCGTCCTCCTCCTGCCGGTTCAGCCCAAGTCTCCGACCCTCACCCACCTACATCAGACCCCCTCCCCTACCGCCGACACCGCGCTTTCCCCACAACAAACAATCACGCAGGGATTTCGGTTGTTGCGGGCTTATGGGGCTGCTGGGTTGCAATTCTTGATTGGTGGCTGTTGCGCGCTGCTTTGGTTGTTGGTTGTTGTTGGGGTTGCGCCATTGCGATGTTGGTTGTTGTTGGGGTTGTGCGACTTCGTGTGCTGCTGTGGTGTGAAGAGATGCGGGCTGGGCGGCTATGGTGGTTGTTTGGTGGAGATAAGGGCGAAGGTTGTGGGTTTTCTGGTTTCTGTGGTCAAGAGCTGGCTGGGAGGTGGTTTTAATGGTCGGGAGTTAGTGGCTGGCCGGATTCCGGCAAGGTTAGGGTTTGTGGGGTGGCTGTGAATTTTTGGGAATTTTTTTGTTTTTTGTTTTTTGTTTTTTTACTTTTTTTATTATTTTTTTAATTTTATTATTTTAAAATATAATTTAAATAATTTTTTAATAAATAAAAAATCAAGGGTTAACCATTTTAACTAAAAAGGTTAGCCAAAAACCTAAAAAAGGTCACTATGGTCAATTTTTCTAAACCTTGGTGCCACTGAAGAGAGTCCAAAAAAAGTTCGTATTCCATGTAGAATTTTTAAAACTACGAGGCCACCAAATAGAATATCCCTTTTTTTATTTTTCCTTATTTTTTGGATTGTGAGTTGGTGTGTGTGTGATAATGTTTACAAATCTTATATAGAGGAGATATATGATGTGTGGTAGCGGTAAAATGAAAATTGTTTGGCGCCTTCTCATGCTTGGGCCATTGGCTTAAAAGCTTGGCGCCTCTTGTTATTTAGGCCCTGGTTGGCGCCATAGTTTTTACCTCCAGGCGCCCTTCAATTTTTTAGCCTTTTTCAAATATATTTTACACATTTTAGAGGAACTATAGTAGTTGGGCTAATTGTGCGCTGGGCCTATGATCCAATAAACTTATTGGCTTGTTAAAAGGGCCATTACACTGGGCCCTTGCTACTAACAACTATTTTTGTTAAAAAAAAAAAAAAAAAAACTTTACACACATAATAACAACTCCGATATTAATAACATATAAGATGTTTTATACTAATCCAAAAGATGATTTATACTAATCCAAAAGATATCCGTACTACTTCCTGCGTTCCTTTTTTAGATGACACAGTTTGACTTTTGCACTATTCACAAACAACACTTTGACTAGCGTTTGTGATTTGTAGCTACGATAAAACATAATCATGTGGGATCTTGTTTGAATCGTTTTAATGTATATTTTATTAATATCCACTTTTTATAATTTTACAATATTGATAATGGGAGATATAACTCGTGAAAATTGTGTGTTGACAAACGTGATAAAAGAAACGTGTCATCTATTAAGGAACGGAGGAAGTATCTAGTACTTGGACAATATTACCTTCACACTTAGTTTATCTGAACCCAGTCTCCGAGCAATCACATATTTATTTACACCAGATCGGAAGGACCAATGTCAATGAACCTCTTACTTGGCTGTTGGTAACAAATTTGTACACAGTAGTCAATAAATTTATGAAACCAATTAATTAAATTGAAGAATGCGAAACAAATTAAACAGCTTGAACATACTAGTAGGAATGAAACAGGGGTCTTACTATGACATTGACAGACATTATATGGCCGTACAATGAGTTTTTCCTGCATGAGAAATAAGGAGATGCACCCTTTGCTCAGAAGAGTACCACTCCCCCTATGTCCGAATTCGGCCCGACAACCTCCATTGTGTAATTTTCTTTAATCTCACTGGCTACATATTTCAACATAGGCTTCTTCACCCTTGCCTCTGTCATAATTACTAACAATGGTGAGTATTTCTCATGAATCACCGAGAAATTGTCGCTAAATGAAGGCCTATGGACATCCCTTGCATTCCAAATCACCACTCTTCTCCCATTGTCGAAAGTTTTTGGCATGAAAACTTATTTGCTCTCTCTGACCCCCACGCTCGAAAGTACCTGTTTCCTTTTACCTTGGTCTTACATGAGTGCATATCGAAATATATTTGCGAAATTGGTTGGTTCACCACCATCACTTGCACACCTGCATTCTTTGCCCTTAAGAATATTTCCCTACGACTAGTTGGGAGATCGTACTGGATTATGTGTTCAGTATTAATTTCAAATCGCAAATCAAAACAAGGATGACGTCTTCAGGTATCAACTCCGGACTGAAGGGAAATTGTTGCAGGCATAGCCATTTCACAAATATTCCCACCTCCTTGTGTAAGTAACCATCAAGATCGGGTAACAGGGGGAAATAAGCTGGCCTGTATTTCCCATCCGATTTCATTGTCCGGAATGGATTCCAAAAGGGGCGTCGTTATATGCATTGTAACACAATTCTTCTCGCAAAGTGGCAAAGTTTGTACATGGACCTGATTGAACTCACTATAATCAAGTGGGTTGCGGAAGAACGGGGTGTTGTTGACACTAATCTCTGGTTTGGTAAAAGGAATGTACCGATTGAAATACATAATAGGGTTAACAGGGTGGAATTTGATTTTATGGCGGCTTGTATTTGTGATCTCCGAACTGGCTAAATGAGAAACAATTGAGGTGCTTTTTTTGGAATACATGATCTCCCTTTTTCATAAGCAACAATGGTGTTTGAATTGATTTTAATTGAATGGGGCAGCTTTAACTCTGTAATTGTGGATGGTTTCTTTGGGAAGACTCGTCAGATGAAGCGTTTTTTTTTTAATTTTTTATATTTATTTTTCTCTCAAAAAAAAGTACAAAATCTAATTCTAATACTCCCTCTGTTCCAGTTTACTTGCAACATTTTGACTGGATACGCATGCCGATGCACATGTTTAACCGTTAATATCTTTTATTATATACTTATATAAGCTATAAAAAGTTTATATTAAGAAACTATACATTAAAATAGACCCAACAACATCTTACATGATTACATTGACTTTTATATAATAGCTAAAAAAGATGGTCAAAATGAGATGTGTGAATAGTGCAAAAAGTCAAAACGTTGCAAATAATTTGGAACCGGGGGAGTATTTGATATTGATGTGGCTAAATGAGTTGACTATTCAACTTTTATAGGATGGCGTATGGTATGTCTATGGGCACACGTTGTAGCAATAGTGTAATGTTTAGTACTTGGATTTCCCCCTTGGATTTACATACAATTTGTGTTAGAGTAAAATTATAATTGAATTTCTGTTAATTTTTTTAGATTTAAATTTCACAATTTCAATGTTGTTGTTGACGAGTAAAGAGTAAATCTGACATTCAAATTTGTGTAAGAGTATAATTTATAATTGAATTTGTGTCTATGTTTGTTATATATTATTTTTGGTGTTGATGAGAAATGTACTAGTGTGAAATGTTAAATACACTTTTGTATTAACATATTTTGAATTTGTGAGTATAATATGTAATTTTCTATTTAGTGACTTACACGATCGCAAATCCTAATCTTAACAACTAACACTTTTTGATCATTATTCTGTGTACCTTAATTATATGTATTATACAATATAATTTTTTCCATATAATTGGGGTTAGTAAGAAGGGTACAATGATTGGGCTAGGAATTGGGGTTAGGGTTAGGTACATGGTGTACAGGTTACAAGGGTGATGAGGGTTTAGGGTTATAAGGGTTACTTTTGTCACATAATTTCATTAAATATTACTACTTCTTGTTTAAGTAATGGAACCAGGAATAAAAATAATTACTTTTTTGAGGTTATATATGAGGAAGGATTATAAGAGTTAATAATGGTTTAGGGTTACAAGACTCGCAAAGGAATGCATGAAGGATTACAAGAGTTAAAAACGATTAAGGGTTACAAGGCTGTCGCATTCGGTAATGTGTCACGACACTTCTCGTATGAGAAAGATTACTAGCTTTGCCACGATCTAAATCGTAGTAGGACGATTAGAAAGTTGTTCAATGATGAAAAAAATTACTTCCTTCGTTTTTTTTTTCTTTTTTAGTCGCAACACTTTTATTTTCACGGTATCCTAGGCAATTTTATTAATTAGAGGAAGTATATTAGTGTTGCATCTTTAGCAATTAATTCACTAAATTATGTAAATTTTTGTTTTATGTAATTTTAGTGGAGGTGTTATATGTAAATTATAATAGAGGGGAAATTTCTACAACAATACATAAACAAAAAAATTGATGGTGTAAGGGATAGAACCCATAACCTGGCAGAACTAATATTAACCATCTAGCCACTGCACCACCGCTCCTTGTATATCATTGGTTGCACTTAAATAGCTATGTTTTTTTTTCCCTTACAAATTATGGGGACAGCTGGAACCACCAATGGGAAGATCATTTCCCACAATCTGCTACATGAGTAGTACAATTTGTTTACAATCATCTAAAGTTGAGTTACCCAAGTCAGTGGAGTCATATGGTCGAGTTTAACTAATTTGAGATGAGTAGTATAATAATTTTGTTTTTTTCGTATAATATGTAAAATTTGTAAACATATGGAGCTTATGTAAAATACCAAAATTAATGTCAACGCCTAACGGACACGTATTAGATATTATAATAAAGGAAAATTAAACGGGAAAATACCGATTAATATAGCTTATATTTTGAGTACAAAAGTAACATAATATTAATGATTAACCTTCATTACATTCCGAAAACGCCACTACAATTCCAAACCAAAAGCTTACAGACTGTCATTGCCAAACAAAAGAGTACATAATGTCTTGCTAAACACAATATTAGTAGGAAGATCCAACATACATTTACAACAGTTTGTAGTTCAATAATTTTTCACAAATTTATTCTCTTTATAAAATGCATGATAAGATGCTCATATTCTTTAAACTTTTTAATATTAAATTTTAGGTTGTACCCATATGATATACATAGTACAAATGCTAATTTAAAATAAAAATTATGTTTCTAACAATAATGTCTGCTTAATTTTCTATAAGTAGTTGCAAAAGGTTTTATTGAGTTTGTGGAGAAAAATCGTGTTACATTGAAATACTATTTTTCTCAATATAAAGATATAAAATAATATTTTACTTGAATATATATGGAAGAAACCTACTTCCTCCGTTCTTTTTTACTTGACTTGTTTATTTTATCACTCTTGCCAATACAAAATTTTAACAATTAATAACTTTAATTCTCTATAAGTATAGTAAAAATTTAAAAGTAATATATTATGATAATACTTTTTAAGACGAATTTAAGAAGATCCTACATGAATATGTTTTTCCTTACATATTATTCACAAAACACGGTCAAAGGAGGGGTGGTGAATAGTGTAAAAGTCAAAGCGGGTCAAGTAAAAAAGAACAGAGGAAGTATTTAATTACCAGGGCAGCTAACGGGCGTGATGCACGCGCCATACCTAACCATATTTGGAAGTTGTTTCGATTTGGCCTTAAAATTACAAACTTAGTTGTTGATATGTAAATTTAGGTGTATAAATGTCCAAGACAACTAACATTAATGATAGAAAATAAGTAAATAAACATATTTTAGGGTATAATTGTCCAAACACTTTTCATTAATAATAACTTGTAAACATTAATGAGGGTATATATGTAAATACACATTTGGAAGGGTATAATTGGTATCACACTATTTATAAGAGTAATCTTATACTTTTTATAAGGTAAGGATAAGGATAAATTAGGAAGGAAATTTAATCTAAAACTCTATCTCAACTACCTGCCCCTACAGTTAGCGCATTGGTCATTTCACATACTTAAACAATTTTAAGCAATCGGCAAATTACCAAACACTTTTATACAACCATCTAATACAATAAGTTAGTAAAATCAACAGATATAATCATCTAGTCAAAATTAGCTAACACAATCAGTTTTAGCTTTTCATCAACACGACCATTATTTGACTAACTTATTCGTGTCATTATTCTGTATTATTTTAATAAATAACAACAAAAATGTCCAAATAAATCACCTTTTGTGATTTAATGTTTTATAGTTTCAAAAAAATACTCTGTAGAAAACTAAAAATAATAATCTTAGGGCTTGTTCGTGATTTATATTCTGTTTTTTGTTTATTTGAAAACAAAAAAACCCAAAACATGAAACTAGGAAATTTTGTATACATTTTCTGTTTTCAGTTATAAGTTTGACTACTTTTTGATTTAATATATGATATATATCATATGATATTTAAAATGATACTCGAAAAATTGAATACTACAATATCTATCTATCTATCTATCTATACTTAGTATTTAAAAATACAAACCAAAAGGACATGTGTCTTCCTTCATTCCCTTTTACATTTCTTCATTATACAAACCAAAGTGCCACATGTCTTCCTAGGTACCTTTCTTCATTCTCTTTCTATGACTCTAATACATGTTTTTATTTTTCCTTATGTTCTCATAGAACTTCTCTAGCTTCCCTCTTTATTTCTCAACAACTCTTTATTTTCTGTAATAACCTCAACTTTAATTCAACAAATTGAATTTCTTAACTTTCTCAACGACACCCTCCATCTTTCAATTGAATTTAATCATTTTCGTCATTCAATTTTTGAACCCTTATCTTCCCCCAGTCTATCTCCTAATATAAATACAAATTTCCAAAAAAAGTTTTTTTCACATCACCTAAGTTCAAAAATATATATATATATAGAGAATAAAAATTATATGTAAATTGAGGCAGCAAAGAAGGAAGACTTGAATTTGACAAGAAAAATGAAGAGTTTTGTTTCGGGGTTTTCTGATGTCCTGTGGGAGAGTTACAATTCCGAGACTGGAACCGGACGCCTGTACCTGCAAAACAAACGGATACTCCGATTGATTGGAGTTCCACCTCCAACGGTCAAGTTAGTACTTATTTTGGGAGTAATTAATGCGGAAAAAAGGTAAATGAGTCTCTCTAGGTGAGAGTGTTTAAAAAGTGTGTAATCCCCTTTAATGAGGATTAATGAAGGTATTTATAACCTTGCAAAGCGTGCCACTTTCTAGGATTAGGTTAAACCTAGGGCTGACTGGGCCTCCTTAAGGATTGGGCCTTGTTGGCCCATGTGTCATGGGGTGGACACGTGTCGCGTCGCAATTGGTCCATGGTGGACGAATCACTGACTGACATGTGGCAGGCTCCTATTGGCCCATGTGAAAGACACGTGGCGGAACCTGATTGGTCCACTTGTCAGATAGTGATTGGTAGGAAAAATCCCCTAATCATTTGCCCCTCATAGGTGGCACGTGACTGGTCACGTGTTACCTGTGACAGGTGTCGGATCGTAACAGGCGACGGCCTGCTACAGGTGTCACTTGGTGAAAGGCCGAGAGTTTTTCCCGCTCAAATTTTGAATTTGGGAGTGACCCTTCGTCTTCTCATTTTGCCTATATAAGGGCGTGTTGACCTCAGTTATTTTCACACTTGAGAACTTTTTAAGAGAACACTCAGACCCCTGAACCTGCTCTGACATTTCCTTTATTTTCAGTTAATTGTCAGTTCTCTCATTCTTTTACTTTATTTTTTCCTTTTTAAAATGGCACCACGGAAGCACACGACACGACCTAGGATAGTGATCAGCCAGTCACCGGGGACGGCTGAGTCTAGGACTAGGAGTGCCGCCTGCCCTTTTTCGAACCAATCTTTGCCCTTTATACAAAGTCCGACTGTCTCTGTGTCTATGCAGAACATAATGGCCAGAACAAAAAGAACTGCTAGGATCACAAATTTGGACGGCTCCTCCTACCAGGTGCCGATTAGTGAGACATCTGACCAGGCGCCAGATGTTGAAGTGAACCAAGGCGGCTTGGCCGCCGACAGCTCTGAGAGAGGGACCAAGGTGGTCCCTTCCCATTTTACAGTAGACATGTCTACATTTTCTCCTGCCCCTGTCGATGGAGAGGAGGCGGGCCCCTCTGGGAGAGGGGAAGAGTCATCCTCTTCGGACTCTTCAGAGGACGAGTCCGACTCTAGTTCATCCGGCCATCCTTCTCTAGACACAGAGGAGAGGCACAACCGCCTGCAAGAGGCGAGGCTTTCTCATGCAGTAGAGAAAGGGGACAATTGGGCGGAGCCATCCGCCACCTATAGAGAACAAAACACCCCCTACTACTGCACAGTTCCAAAAGGCCGGATCAAGGCCATGCAAGAGAAAGTGGGGAGCTTTATTGCGAACCATGTAATGGGCCCTGGCTTTTTAGTTTTTGTGCCGGATCCGGAAGACACAGTCGTCTGGTCGGCTGGGACCAGTTACGATAGCGCCTGCTTTGGCTGCTATGAGGCGGCCATCAGAGCTGGGCTGCGCTTCCCCTTACATCCGGCCGTTCAGCGGATCCTGGACGGATATGAGTTGGGGTTATGTCAGTTATCCCCAAATTCCTGGTTCAACGTTCTCGGCTATGTAGCCGGGTGCAAAATGTATGGGGTGGAGCCAAATTTCGAGGCTTTCGCCCACATGAATTATCTCAGCCGGACCCCTAAGGCAAGCGGTACCGGCTGGTACCAATTGACGAGCCACAGAGGATACCTCATGACAAGAGGTAAAGAAAACAAATGGAAGGATTGGAGAAGCACCTTCCTCATCATTGAGAGTTCAGACAAGGAGCTGAACCAACGCTTCAACAGGTGGAACCGAGATCCGCCTCTTCTTGCAGGCGGTCGCAGCATGCCGCCTGTTCCTCCAAAAGCTAAAAAAGAGATCCTAGACCGAGGACTCTTTAAAGTAGAGACCAGGGTCGACTCTACTACAGGGGTACGAGAGCAAGTACCCTTGCACTGCATCCCGAGCTACAAATGGCTCTATGACGAGTACTTCCTGGCCGCCTGCGGCCTCAGCAGTCGGTGCTCAAGAGGTAGCCGGCCTAACGAATACATGTTTTTGCAGGAATTATTTTTATGAACTTTCTAAACTTTCGCCTTTATTCATGCAGCGGAAGCCATGAGCAAGATTACCGCCTCAAAGACTGTGGCTGCTATGTTGCGTGCATCCCTCATGCAGCAACAATCTTCAGCTGACTCTCCCAATGAGGAGACGCCCTTAGTAAGTTCCCAGCTTTCGCCTTTCTCCTTTTTATGTTAAAAAGGTTGGATTTATACATGTACTAATCGTTTGTGTTTGTTGATATTTTTTTTTTTTTATAGACGGGCACACCAAGAACTTCCTCCTCCCAACAGCCGGACTCCAAGGCCCGGAAGACGACTGTTGCGAGTTCTCCTGGTACTGCCAGGAAACATGCGGCTGCTGAGAAACAGCCGGCCACTCCTTCTCAAACTCCTAGCCGGCCGCCTAGAAGTATGAAACTGCCCTTCTTGATTTGGACCTACTTTCCTTTTGATTTATCTAACATTCTTGTTTACGCTTGATGCAGGCGGCCCTCAGGAACCGGACCTGGTCGAGTGGCCAAGTCCATGATCAAAGCCGTCCCTCCTGCGGAGAGAGAGGCGGTCAGGGGTGTCGGTACCCTTGACCTGGATGGAATAGTAGGGCTTCTTGCTGAGGTATACTTGGCATATTTTTGTTGTTAATTCCAGGACGTCTGTTTTTTATTTGAAATCTGACGCCTGTTTTCTTTTACTCAGTCCCTGCTCCGAGTAAACGGCCTTCGCAAGCCCCTTAATGCGAAGAACAAAGAGGTAAAGGCTGCTAAAGTTATGGCCGCCTCTGACTGTGATAAGGAAATGTTTCAAATTGCCCAAAATGAAATTTTGACAACTGATATTCTTTGTTATCAGGCGCAGGCCACTTCTGCTATTCGGGCTCAGTTGGAGGCGGCCCAGAAGAAAAATAATGAGTTGGAGGCGACCATCCAGAACCTCAAAGCCGAGCTGAGGCCTCTTCGTCAAAATATGTCCTCATACGATACCTTGGAGAAATCCTTGGCGCATGTCAAGGAACGCCTGGCAACCCAGGAGAAGAGTCTCACCGAAGAGCTCTCGGCAAAGGTTGAGCAAGAGAAGAAAGATTTGGTCCGAGAGATGATGGAGGACTCGACCCATATCTAGCGCATGACCTGGAGCCGCCTCTTTCCAAATGCCGACTTTGCCTCTTGGGAAAAACAATTTTGCCAATGCTCTGAAAGGTATAACCAAGAGGTCTGGCGGCTGCTGAGGATGAGGCGCTAGAGGAGGCGGAGGATCCGATTGTGGCCTTGGTGCCGATTGGGGTAGATGCGTCCAAGGATGGTGCAGCTGAGGCCGAATCAAGCAAGAAGACTGCTGATCAGGCGGCGGCTGCTATTGTTGAAGATCTGCCCCCATCCTAAGCTTATGTCCTCTTTTTTTCTTCGGCCTGCGTGCCGTCTGTTTCTTTTTTACCCGGCCAAGGGGCCGGGGTCTGAATATTCTGCCGGTCATTATGACCGGCTTATTTTTGTATCTTTACCCGGCCAAGGGGCTGGGGTCTTGAATATTTGTGCCGGTCTTTATAGCCGGCTGTTAATAGAATTTAGGCGACCATCTTTTTAGGTCGCCTTATCCATCAAAATTTCGAATTGTGCTATCTTTGCTAAGTGTCGCAACTCTGATATCCAGTTGCATGTCATACCGACTGTTTTGTATGGCCGATAGTTGTAGACAGGTATAATGTAGGGACTGCCTATGCCCCTGGACGACTGATTATCTGTTTCTAGGCTAGGCGATCAGTCGGCCATTTATCCAACCGGTCCCTAACATATCTTGATGGCTGGTTCCCCTTTAGGTAGGCGGTTCCGTCATATTTTTTGAAATTTGCCAAGTAAGAAAGTGATTACCTACTTGCCATGGTTTTAAGTAGTAGAGGCACTAAGCGGCATAGGCCGGCTAGTCTCTGATGTGAACTTAGTAAGAATAGGCGACATATGAGCACCTTTTTAGTTTCAAACCAAGTTTTAAGGAGTGACTATAAGTAAACATGATCGTTACTTAGTCGCCACCACTATTGTCTGAGTAGTAGAGGTATCAAGCGGCGGGAGCCGATTTTTCCCCTTTATTCGCCAATGTTTGTTGGCTACTAACTCAGAAGGTACCGGCTGTACTTATCCCAAGTAGTTCAGTCGGTTATCTGACACGGATGCTAACTGCACACACTTATTGGACCAGTGAGAGTTATCCCTGTCTTAGAAACGGCTACGTGGTTGTCTTAGTTAGACAGTCGTATAGGTGCCGTGTAATTATTTTATAGAACAATGTTCCACCCAAAAGGGAGCTGCTCTCTGCGACGAATTTCATCCGGATGGATGCCGCCGGACGCCTGCTATGATGTTGGGACAGGTCGGATTAATTTAAAATTTGGATCAGTTGGCCTGGCGCCTGGTCTGATCATTTCGGCCATAGGCCTTAGATAGTTCTTGGTGAACTATGTAGGAGAGTAGCCGGTTGTATAGAACAAGCGGCATGCCCCTCTTAATTGAACGCATAAATAAAAAGCATGGAGAGTAGCCGACTGTTTTACCAGTAGGCATGCCCCTCTTAATACAAAATAAATGAAGTGAAATAGAAAACTTGTATTAGGTAGCTCTTGGCTTTTTACATCATTCAAAAATAATATTTTTTGAGATTATCTACATTCCAGGTTCGAGGCAAAGATTGGCCGTCTGGTGTTTCCAGGCGGTAGGTGCCATCCTGGACTTCTTCACAGATTCGGTAGGGTCCTTTCCAGTTGGGTGTTAATTCGCCGGACTCATTAGCCCTACCGACTGCTTCCATCTTTCTT
Organism: Chenopodium quinoa; assembly: GCF_001683475.1. Classification (NCBI taxonomy): domain Eukaryota; kingdom Viridiplantae; phylum Streptophyta; class Magnoliopsida; order Caryophyllales; family Amaranthaceae; genus Chenopodium; species Chenopodium quinoa. The sequence goes on from NW_018744284.1 coordinate 2,367,306, forward strand.
AGTACAAAGTCGCCCACTTTCAGTGGACGCCTGTGTACTTTTTTGTTATATGATCTGGTCATTCTCAGGCGGTAAATTTCATGGCGCAAGACTGCATTGCCCCTCCTTTCTGGGAGTGAGTCTAGGGCCAGGCGCATGGACTCCCAGTTCGCCTCTTCATCGTATAACATTACTCGAAGAGTCGGCTCGTAGTGTTCAATTGGGAGAACGGCTTCCGCACCATAGGTTAGGAGAAATGGAGTCTCCCCCGTTGACCCTTTTTCAGTCGTCCTAATGGCCCAGAGGACATGTGGTAGTTCGTCTGCCCATAGGCCGCCTGCGCGTTCAATCTTTTTCTTGAGACCGTCTGAGATGATCTTATTAAAAGCTTCTACTTGGCCGTTTGCTTGTGGACGGCCGACTGATGCAAAGTAATGTGAGATGCCTTGGTCTCCCAACCAGCTTTTGAGAACAGGCGTCTCAAATTGGGGACCATTGTCAAAAACCATAGACATGGGAACCCCAAACCGAGTGATGATATTTTTCTAGATAAATGAAATCACATCCTTCGTCTTGATTCCCTTGAGAGCCTCTGCTTCTACCCATTTAGTAAAGTAGTCGACTGCAACAATTATGTACTTCCTACCGCCTGTAGCAGGCGTATAGGGACCCAGAATATCCATGCCCCACTTAGCAAACGGTATTGGGCTATGGATGGTAGTGAGGTCAGTAGCCGGACGGTGAATTAGCTTGCTAAACTTTTGACACTTGTCACATTTTTTCACCATCTCCATTGCATCTGCTTCTAAAGTAGGCCAAAAGTAACCCTGCCGCCTTGCCCGTTGAGCAAGCGACCTGCCGCCTACATGGGAGGCACAGTAACCAGAGTGAAGATCTTCTAGTATCTCTCGCCCCTTTTCTGGAGTAACACACTTCAAGAAGGGTTGAAGGTACCCTCTTTTGTGAAGTTCTCCCCTTATCATTTCAAAACTGGACGCTCGCTTTTTCAGTGCGGCCGCCTGGTGATGGTCATCTGGCAAGGTTCCGTCTGTCAGATGTACCTGATTGGATCCATCCAGGTTGAACTTCTATCTAAGATTCCAACAGGGTCTTCCTCGATGCTTCTTTTCTCCATCACTTCCCAGAAAACGGTTCGTGGAGTATCACAAGAGGCCGAGGATGCTAATTTTGAAAGAGTATCCGCCTGGTTGTTTTCAGATCTTGGTACTTGAGTCAGATGAAAATCTTCAAGGGATCCGACTGCTTGTCGTACAACCTGTAAATACTTGATCATAGCCGGATGGGTCGCTTCGTATTCTCCATTGTACTGACTCACTATCAATTGTGAATCAGAACAGGCGTCTATCTTTCTTGCCCCAACCGCCTTACACATGCGGATTTCGGCTAGTAAAGCTTCGTATTCTGCCTCGTTGTTCGAGGCCTGAAAATTGAAACGTAGAGCATACTCGTACCTGTCGCCCTCTGGGGACTGACATATGACGCCTGCTCCGCAACCATTTGAGGTGGAGTTCCCGTCCACATATACCTTCCAGACTTGGTCTGGAACTTGAGAATCAGGGGGGCGAGTCATCTCTACAATAAAATCAGCAAAGGCTTGCCCCTTCACTGCTTTTCTGGGCTCGAATGTGACTTCGAGGCTCTGAATTTCTATTGCCCACTTGATCATCCGGCCTGACGACTCCATAGTTGTCAGCGGCCGCTTGATTGGTTAATCTGTATACACGACGACTGCATGTGCCAAGAAATAAGGCTTTAATTTTTTTACGGCCATGAAGAGAGCGAGGCCGAACTTTTCCACTAAGGGATACCTCAACTCGGCATTTTTCAGTACATGACTGACAAAGTAGACCGGGAGCTAGCAGCCGTCTCTTTCAGCAAGAAGGACAGCGCTTAAAGCATGATCAGAGACGGCCAGGTACATGTAAAGCACTTCTTTGGGCAAAGGACTGACCAGCCTCGGCAAGGAATGTAAGTGGACTTTCAATTTTTGGAAGGCCGCCTCAGCATCCGGCCCCCGTTCAAACCTTGCCTTCTTCTTTATGGCCTGGAAAAAGTAAAGACACTTGTCGCCTGATCGACTTAGAAATCTTCCCAAAGCCGCCAGACAACCTGTTAGCTTTTGAACCTCTCGGACGGTACGAGGCGACTGCATGTCGATGACCGCCTGCACTTTCTCTGGGTTCTCCTCTATTCCTCTCTGATTGATGAGGAATCCGAGAAATTTCCCAGACTCAACCCCAAATACACACTTCTTGGGATTGAGCATGACATGGTGCCGCCTGAGTGTGGCGAAAGTTTCTCGGAGGTCTAACAGATGATCTATCTGAAGCTTAGACTTAACAATCATATCATCAATGTATGCCTCGACGTTCCTCCCAATCTGGTCAAAGAATACACTATTTATCATTTTTTGGAAGGTGGCCGGGGTATTCTTCAGACCAAACGGCATGACCGTGTAGCAGTATAACCCTTGATCAGTGACGAAGGCCGTCTTCTCCTGATCTTTCTTCCACAAAGGGATTTGATAAAAGCCAGAGTAGGCGTCCATAAAGCTCATCAAAGCATGGCCGGCTGTTGAGTCGACCAAATTATCAATTTTAGGTAGAGGGTAACTGTCCTTGGGGCACGCCTTGTTTAGGTCCGTGTAGTCCACACACATTCGCCAGGTACCATTCGGCTTTTTAACAAGCACAACATTTGCAACCCAGTCTGGGAAGTAACATTGCCGAATGAACCCTGCATCGAGTAGTTTCTTAACTTCGGCGGCTGCCGCCTGACTTCTCTCTTCGCCATGGTTCCGCTTCTTCTGCCTTACCGGCTTCTTTTTTGGATCTACGGCCAATTTATGTACCTCCAGGTCAGGACTGATGCCTGGCATTTCATGGACTTCGACTGAAAATATGTCTTTGTATTCTTTCAAAAGTTGGTGAAAATCTTCACCCAGAACTCTCAGAGCAGTCGTCCCAACCTTGATTGTTCAGTCAGGGCGTGAAACGTCTAGGACTAGGTCCGTATGCTCTCCAGCCGGCTGAGGGCGAAATTCTTCTGACCGCTCCTCTTCCAGTGATTGCTATTTTTTCTCTTTTCTTGCGGCCCCCAACTGGGCAGCCTTTCTTTTCTTGCCGCCTGCTTCCTGAGCAGGCGCATTCTCCTTGACAGCATCAGGGTCTACTTTTTCACCACTTGACCCAGCGGCCATGACAGTAGGTTTGATATCCGAGAGGTAGCACTCCCGAGCCATCTTCTGATCTCCCCTTAGGGAGCCGACTGTTCCATCATCCTTCTCAAATTTGAGCAGCATAAGAGATGGGATAATGACAGCTTTTGAATTGTTTAGGGTGAGTCGTCCCAGGATCATGTTTTAGGCCGAGAGCTCCTCAACTACTAAGAACCGGACCACCATGTAGCGACCCTCCCCCTTTTCACCCAGGCGAATGGGTAAATCCACTCGCCCTACCGGGTGGACGACTCCTCCTCCAAACCCTACTAGAGGGTGGGATACCGGATGTATGCAATCAGTCTTGTATTTAAGCTTTGACAGACATTTGCTACTGATAAGATCGGAGGAACTATCGGTATCTATGAGGATTCGGCCAACTCTTTGGTTGGCCACTTTGCATTCAACAACAATTGGGTCGTCATGCGGCCCCCTTACCCCTCCTAAATCTTCTTCTGTGATAACAATTTCAGGGAACGAATTTTTGGAGGGTCGTTCTTGGTGAACAGAATTGACGTCTAGCCGCCTGATATTGTCTTTATTGCCCCTGATAGTGGGGCCGCCTCCTGAGAAGCCGCCTGCTATTGTGTAGACGACTACATCATCTGTATCAGAACTGTCGGCCTGTTGGTTCTTTTTGGCCGATTGCTTATTCTTTGAGGAAGTATTCCCCTTAGATTTCTTGACATAGGAGTCAAGATCGCCTTGTTCAGCCAGGCGGTCTAGGTACCGCATGAGACTGATACATTCGTTGGTTTCATGACCAACATCTTCATGATAATGGAAAAACTTATCTTGGTCCGGTTGCTCGCAGAACCCTTCATGGGGGCTGGCTTCTCAATTGAGATCCGTCCCTTGATTTCTTTGAGAATAGCCTGGCTATCCTTGTTGAACGCATACTTTGGAGAGTATGGTTTGAACTCTTTCTTCTTGTTCTGAGCCGGCTGTTTAGAAGAATCAGCCGCCCAGACCTCTTTTCTCTTCTTATCATCTTTGTTGGCCGACGGCTTTGGTCGGCCTTCTTTCTTGTCGGACCTCCTTCCGTCCGACTGCTTTCCAGTACTACAGAGATCAGTCGCCTGTATATAGGCTTCTGCTTCGATCAAGGCTTCTTGAAGAGTCGCCACCCTCTTTCGAACCAAGTCAAATTTGAAGGTCGACCCGTCCTTGAGACCTCTGAAAAAGTCAGTATAGGCCACCTCATCCGGTAGCCCTTGAATCTGTATCCTCATCAGGTTGAACCGCTTGATATAAGAACGAAGTCCCTCCTTCTCGCCCTGCTGAATCGTCCCTAAATCAAGGGTCGTCTTCTTTGCAGGTATGTTCATGGCAAAATTGGAGGTGAATAAGTAAGAAAGCGTCCTGAAGTTGTTCACACAACCAGTCGGCAGGTTGCCGAACCATTGTTGTGCAATTCCTTTGAGAGTTGCTGGGAAACACTTGCACCAAGTGGGATCATCCAACCCTTGGAGATACATTAGGTTGGTGAATGCCATCAAATGGTCTTCAGGGTTAGTAGTGCCGTCATAGGCGCCTACTAACACATTTTTAACTTTGGCCGGTTGAGCGACTTCAGTAATTTCCTTGGAGAAAGCCGACGACTGTTCTCCAAGTCTGAGCAACCATAGCTGCCAGTCCAAACGTTGGACATTTTTTGCCGCCTGTCCTCTAAACAGAGGTGGTTGCAGAAAATATTGTTGTTGCGGTACAAATGGTAAGTTTGGTACCGTCTGGTCGTTATGAAATCCAGACCGACGGGAGGTACCTTCTGTCTGACTCTCATGATTGGACTGAGTATACCTCATAGAGGTATTGCGCAGACTATCTTGAAAATCTGAAGTAGAGGCCGACTCTGACAGTCGGTCGTTCTTCTTCTGCTCTAGACATAGCCGAGCGTCTGTGTATGTTTTCTTCGACCCGTCCGCCTGTATATGACGAACGGACTTCCTCTTTCCTGGTGTGGGAAAGCGGTACTTTGTGAAATCAAGCACCGACAGCTCCCACTTCCTAGAGTTAGGATGAGGGGTCGCTTCTCGTCCTTGAACAGGCTTCCTTCTTCCTGAACAGGAAGGTTTTTTAGCCGACTGCTCCTTGGCCAGAGCAGGCGTCTTTTTGTTGATCATTTCCTGGATCTCCCCCTTGAAGCCCCTCATGAAGGTCATGAGTTCGTTTCTTGTAATGGGAGCAGATCTTTCAGCCGCCTGTTGCTGATCAGGCGGTTTGCCGACTGGATCACTGAGTCCAGTTTGATGATCTTCCCGTTCTCTTCTTTCGGTGTGACGGGTACGTCGGGCCCTTAGGGTCCCTTCTGAGGCTGTGTGTGCTTCAACCTCAACCTCATCTTCGGTATCATGATCTGACTGAACTTGAGGGTCGTCCAGGGGGCGCCTCTCTTCTGGAGTCGGTACAGACGTAGATGCCATCTCAAAAGTACTCTCCCCACAGACGGCGCCAAAATGTTTCGGGGTTTTCTGATGTCCTGCAGGAGAGTTACAATTCGAGACTGGAACCGGACGTCTGTACTTGCAAAACAAACAGATACTCCGAGTGATTGGAGTTCCGCCTCCAACGGTCAAGTTAGTACTTGTTTTGGGAGTAATTAATGCGGAAAAAAGGTAAATGAGTCTCTCTAGGTGAGAGTGTTTAAAAAGTGTGTAATCCCCTTTAATGAGGATTAATGAAGGTATTTATAACCTTGGGAATCGAGCCACTTTCTAGGATTAGGTTAAACCTAGGGCTTACTGGGCCTCCTTAAGGATTGGGCCTTGTTGGCCCATGTGTCATGGGTGAACACGTGTCGCGTCGCAATTGGTCCATGGTGGACGAATCACTGACTGACATGTGGCAGGCTCCTATTGGCCCATGTGAAGGACACGTGGAGGAACCTGATTGGTCCACTTGTCAAATAGTGATTGGTGGGAAAAATCCCCTATTCAAGTTTCGTTCAAGAATATTATGGAAATTATATTTGTAGTATGACATTGCTTGATGTCAAGGGGCCATTATTTTTAAGATATCAAGAGCACACTCACTTATGGGCTTTTTTTTACCCATGAGGAAAACTTTATTGTAAATATTGATATAATGGCTTCCAATTCATGAGCATGTAACAAAAAGGCCCATGAGGAAGTTCACAAATGCCTATAGCAATGGCAAAGTAATTTGCTACACTTAGGGTATGTTCTTTATTCACCTGATTTTTACTTATCTGAACTTAATTATCTTAACTTATTAGAACTTATTTTAGTTGTAATTTATACTTGGGTAACCCTTATCAAAACTTATTTTTCTTGAACTGAACTTATCTGAACTTAACTGAACTCATCTGAACTTAAAACACCTGAAATAAGTGAAAATAAGGTGAACAGGACAAACACTTATTATAGGCCATGCAACTAAAATAAAAATATAAAAAAATAAAAAGCGGAAAAGTTGGATCTTTTTTCAAATAAAAAGTTGTTGGAGTATACAGCTGACAGGGAGCATTAGCGTGCCCTATAAGGTGCTGCCACGTGTAGGAGAAAGAGTGGTGTGAGGTTTTTTTAGCCCATGAGTGTGTGAGAAGTTGTAAAAATAAAATATCCGTAAGGAAAAGTGTCAATGAGGAGTGAGAAAGTGGGTAGAATGAGAATGACATTTTTTTTCCCATTAATGAGAGTAATCTAAATGCACTATAAGAGAAATAGATTTGGTAAAGAAAAATTTTATATTTTCAAATTTGTTTTAAATGTGTAAAATTATAATAAGGGTTTGGTATTTAGTTTTTTGATACGAAATATTGATTAACTATCAAGTAATTCGAGAATTTGATTTTACAATTAAGCCATTTTTTAATTGTGATTATTACTTGTTGAAAAAATCTTGCTATTTTTTTGCTAGGCTTTTAAAACTTGCAAAAATACAATAATTTAAAGGATCACCGACAATTAGTCAATAAATGAACGCACAAGCTATGTCGACTCTTTTAACATTCTTTTTCTATAATTCAAACTATTCGGATTCGTCCAAATTAATCCATTAGTACTTTTACTTTTTAAACCCAAAAACAATAGAGTACAATTTTTTTATTATTATTATTATCAAAAGTTCTTAAAAAAAAGTGTAAAATTATACTTAGTATTAATTACAATTAAAAAAACATGAAAACCTATACAAATTCATAAAATGTTACAAGATGTCAAAAAAAAAAAAAAACAAAACAAAACCATAAATAAAGTGATTCAACTAATTTGTAAAAGTTTAAGTATAAATAATAACTTATACATAGTCTGTATATAGAACAAGCCCAAACGCTAATTGTAAATCAATAACAAACAAACCCGTAGTAGAACCAGCACTTTTATATAAACTTGCATTTCATAGCCAGTCACAACTCGAGAAACGTAGCATATAAATAAACCTATCGCGGCCGAATCTACAAGACGCCACCGGAACTGACTCTTCATTTCTTCTGTCAAAACCCATACTCCATAGTCTCTCCCACTCAAAAGATAAAAAATAAAGACCTCGTTCCCAATTGGGGCATACTTAGCTTTAATGACTAACAAAGTTGACGTCCGTTAGTCATTTGGGCATTTAGATATTTGCTGACATTGTTGTTAAACTCGGGGGAATATATGGTGTATTTGGAAAGTTTCATGGGTATATTATGAATGATCAGATTACTGAAGGGTATTTGGTGAAAAAATCCTATTCTAAATACATCGCAGCAATATATTCATCTCACGATATATATAACCCTTACTGATTAGGGGATTTTGCTCCTCACAAATCGGAATGCGCCACGTGGGCCAATCAAGTCCTGCCAAGTGTCCCCCAGTTGGACCTCTCAGGGCTTGCCACGTGGCACACGCTTATTCGTCCACCCTGGACTTATTATGTTATGACACGTGGCATACTCCATGCCTAATGGAGAAGCCGGTAACCTAGGCCCAACTTTCGAGGGAAGCCCAATCAGCCCAAGGTTAACCTTAACCTAGATTGGCACGTTTGCCGAGGTTATAAATACCTCCCTTAATCCTCATTAAGGAGAAAAAAACGCAGATTACACACATTAAACACTCTCACCTAGAAAGACCCAATCACTTTAATTTCCGCATTAATTACTCCTTAATCAAGTACTAACTTGACCGTCGGAGGCGGATCTCCAATCATCCGGAGCATCCGTTTGTTTTGCAGGTACAGGCGTCCGGTTCCAGTCTCGGAATTGTAACTCTCCCGCAGGACATCAGAAAACCCCGAAACATTTTGGCGCCGTCTGTGGGGAGAGTACTTCTGAGATGGCATCCACGTCTGTACCGACTCCTGAAGAGAGGCGTCCCCTAGACGACCCTCAAGTTCAGTCAGACCGCGATACTGAGAATGAATTTGAAGTTGAAGCTCACACAGCTTCAGACGAGACCCTAAGGGCCCGACGTACCCGTCATACCGCAAGGAGGGAACGGGAACATCTTCAAACTGGAAGTGAGCCAGCAGGCGCACCGCCTGTTCGGCAGCAGCCGACTGATGGGTCTGCTCCCATCACAAGGAACGAACTCATGACCTTCATGAGGGACTTCAAGGGAGAAATTCAAGAGTTGATCAACAAGAAGCCGCCTGCTCTGGACAAGGAGCAGTCGGCTAAGAAACCCTCCACTTCACGGAAGAGGAAGCCAGTTCAAGGGCGAGAGGCGACCCCTCATCCTAAATCTAGGAAGTGGGAGCCACCTGCCCTTGATTTCACAAAATACCGTTTTCCTACTCCAGGAAATAGGAAACTTGTTCGTCATATTCAGGCGGACGGGTCGAGGAAAACATACACAGACGCTTGGCTACTGCTAGAGCAGAAGAAGAGTGACCGATTGTCAGAGTCGGCCTCTACTTCAAACTTCCAAGACAGTCTGCGAAATACCTCGATGAGGCATACTCAGTCGTATCATGAGGGTCAGTCAGGCGGCAGCTCCCGTCAGTCCGGCTTTCATAGAGACCAGGCGGTACCAAACTTACCGTTTGTACCGCAACAACAGTATTTTTTACAGCCACCTCCGTTTGGTGGACATGCAGCAAAAAATGTCCAACCTATGGACTGGCAGCTACGATTGCTTAGACTTGGTGAACAACCGTCGGCCTTCTCCAAGGAAATTACTGAAGCCGCTCAGCCGGCCAAAGTGAAAAATGTATTAGTAGGCGCCTATGACGGCACTACTAACCCAGAAGTCCATTTGATGGCATTCACCAACCTGATGTACCTTCAAGGGTTGGATGATCCCACTTGGTGCAAGTGTTTCCCAGCGACTCTCAAAGGAATCGCACAACAATGGTTCGGCAACCTGCCGACTGGTTGTGTAAATAACTTTAAGACGCTTGCTTACTTATTCACCTCCAACTTCGCCATGAACATCCCTGCGAAGAAGACGACCCTTGATTTAGGAACAATTCAGCAGGGCGAGAAGGAGGGGCTTCGTTCTTACATCAGGCGATTTAACCTGATGAGAATACAGATTCAAGGGTTACCGGATGAAGTAGCCTATACTGACTTTTTCAGAGGTCTCAAAGACGGGTCGACCTTCAAATTTGATTTGGTCCGAAAGAGGGTGGCGACTCTTCAAGAGGCCTTGATTGAAGCGGAAGCCTATATACAGGCGACTGATCTTTGTAGTACGGTAAAACAGTCAGACGGGAAAAGGTCCGACAAAAGAGAAGGACGACAGAAACAGTCGTCAAACAAAGATGAGAAGAGAAAAGAGGTCTGGGCGGCTGATTCCTCTAAACAGCCGGCCCAGAAGAAGAAAAAAGAATTCAAACCATATTCCCCAAAGTATGCGTTTAACAAGGATAGCCAATTTATCCTAAAGGAAATCAAGGGACGGATCTCAATTGAGAAGCCGGTCCCCATGAAGGGTTCTGCAAACAACCGGAACCAAGAAAAATTCTGTGATTATCATGAAGATGTTGGTCATCACACCAATGAATGCATCAGTCTCATGCGGTATCTGGACCGCCTGGCTGAGCAAGGTGACCTTGACACTTATGTCAAGAAATCTACGGGGAACACTTCCTCGAAAAAGCAGTCGACCAAAAAGAATCAATAGGCCGACAACTCTGATACAGATGATGCAGTCGTCTACACCATTGTAGGCGGCTTCTCAGGAGGCGGCCCCACTATTAGGGGCAACAAAGACAATATCAGACGGTTAGATGTAAATTCCGTTCACCAAGAACGGCCCTCCAAATATTCATTTCCTGAGATTGTCATCACTGAAGAAGATCTAGGAGGGGTAAGAGGGCCGCATGACGACCCTATCGTTATTGAATGTAAAGTGGCCAACCAGAGAGTTGGCCGAATCCTCATAGATACCGGAAGCTCCTCAGTAGCAAATGTCTGTCGAAACTAAAATATCAGACTGATTGCATACATCCGGCATCCCACCCTTTAGTAGGGTTTGGAGGAGGAGTCGTCCACCCAGTGGGACGAGTGGATTTACCCATCCGCCTGGGTGAAAAAGGGGAAGGACGACACATGGTAGTCCGGTTCCTGGTAGTAGAAGAACTCTCGGCCTAAAACATGATTCTGGGACGACCAACCCTGAATAATTCCAAGGCTGTTATAATCCCTTCTCTTATGTTGCTCAAGTTTGAGAGGGATAATGGAACAGTCGGGTCCCTAAGGGGAGATCAGAGGATGGCCCGAGAGTGCTATCTCTCGGATGTCAAGCCCACTGTTATGGCCACTATGTCGAGCGGTGGAAAAATAGACCTTGACAATGTCAAGGAGAGTGCGCCTGTTCAAGAAGCAGGCGGCAAGAAGAGAAAGGCATCCCAGACAGGGGCCGCAAGAAAAGACAGAAAATAGCAATCATTGGCAGAGGAGCGGTCGGATGAATTCCGCCCTCAGCTAGCTGGTGAGCATACGGACCTGATCTTAGATGACTCGCGTCCTGACAGAACAATCAAGGTTGGGACGACTGCTCTAAGGGACCTGGGTGACGACTTTCACAAACTATTGAAAGAGTACAAGGACATCTTTGCATTTGAAGTCCATGAAATGCCAGGCATTAGTCCTGATCTGGCGGTACATAAACTGGCCGTGGATCCGAAAAAGAAGCCGGTACAACAGAAGAAGCGGAACCATGGCGAAGAAAGAAGTCAGGCGGCAGCCGCCGAAGTTAAAAAATTACTTGATGCAGGGTTCATTCGGCAATGTTACTTCCTAGACTGGGTTGCAAATGTGGTGCTTGTTAAAAAGCCGAATGGCACCTGGCGAATGTGTGTAGACTACACAGACTTAAACAAGGCGTGCCCCAAAGATAGTTACCCTCTGCCTAAAATTGATAACCTGGTCGACTCAACAGCCGGCCAGGCTTTGATGAGCTTTATGGATGCCTACTCTGGTTTCCATCAAATTCCTTTATGGAAGAAAGATCAGGAGAAGACGGCCTTCGTCACTGATCAGGGGTTATACTGTTACACGGTCATGCCGTTTGGTCTTAAGAATGCCCCGGCCACTTTCCAGCGAATGATAAACACTGTGTTCTTTGATCAGATTGGGAGAAATGTCGAGGCATATGTTGATGATATGATTGTCAAGTCCAAACTTCAGAAAGATCATCTGTCGGACCTCCGAGAAACTTTCGCCACACTCAGGCGGCACCATGTCATGCTCAATCCCAAGAAATGTGTCTTTGGAGTTGAGTCTGGGAAATTTCTCGGATTCCTTATCAATCAGAGAGGAATAGAGGCAAACCCTGAGAAGGTGCAGGCGGTCATCGACATGCAGTCGCCTCGTACCATCCGAGAGGTTCAGAACTTAACAGGTTGTCTGGCGGCCTTGGGAAGATTTCTAAGCCGATCAGGCGACAAATGCCTATACTTTTTCCAGGCAATTAAGAAAAAGGCAAGGTTTGAATGGGGGCCGGATGCTGAGGCGGCCTTCCAGAAATTGAAAGTTCACTTGCATTCCTTGCCGAGGCTGGTCAGCCCTTTGCCCAAAGAAGTACTCTACATGTACCTGGCCGTCTCTGATCATGCGTTAAGCGTGTTCTCCTTGCTGAAAGAGACGGCTGTCAGCTCCCGGTCTACTTTGTCAGTCACGTACTGAAAAATGCCGAGTTGAGGTATCCCTTAGTGGAGAAATTTGGTCTTGCACTCTTCATGGCTGTTAAAAAATTGAAGCCCTACTTTTTGGCACATGCAGTCGTTGTGTATACAGACCAACCTATCAAGCGGCCACTGACCATCATGGAGTTGTCAGGCCAAATGATCAAATGGGCCATAGAAATACAGAGCCTCGAAGTTACCTTCGAGTCTAGAAAAGCAGTGAAGGGGCAAGCCTTTGCTGACTTTATTGTTGAGATGACTCGTCCTCCTGACTCTCAAGTTCCAGACCAAGTCTGGAAGGTATATGTGGATGGAAGCTCTACTTCAAATGGTTGTGGAGCAAGCGTCATATGTCAGTCGCCAGAGGGCGACAGGTACGAGTATGCTCTACGCTTCAGTTTTCAGGCCTCAAACAATGAGGCAGAATATGAAGCTTTACTAGCCGAAATCCGCATGTGCAAGGCGGCAGGGGCAAGAAAAATAGACGCCTGTTCCGATTCATAATTGATAGTGAGTCAGTACAATGGCGAATACGAAGCAACCCATCCGGCCATGATCAAGTATTTACAGGCGGTCCGACAAGCAGTCGGCTCCCTTGAGGATTTCCATCTGACCCAAGTGCCGAGATCAGAAAACAACCAGGCGGATGCACTTTCAAAATTAGCATCATCCGCCTCCTTTGATACTCCTCGAACTGTTTTTTGGGAAGTAATGGAGAAGAGAAGCATTGAGGAAGACCCTATTGGAATCTTAGACAGAAGCTCAACCTGGATGGATACAATCAGGGCATATCTGACAAATGGTACCCTGCCGGATGATCATCAACAGGCGGCAGCACTGAAAAAACGAGCAACCAGTTTTGAAATAATAAAGGGAGAACTTCACAAAAGGGGATACCTTCAACCCTTCTTAAAGTGTGTTACTCCAGAAAAGGGGCGAGAGATACTAGATGATCTTCACTCTGGTTACTGTGCTTCTCATATAGGCGGTAGGACGCTTGCTCAACGGGCAAGGCGGCATGGCTACTTTTGGCCTACTTTAGAAGCAGATGCGATGGAGATGGTGAAAAAATGTGACAAATGCCAAAGGTTTGGCAAACTAATTCACCGTCCGGCTACTGACCTCACTACCATTCATAGCCCACTACCGTTTGCTAAGTGGGGCATGGATATTCTGGGTCCATATACGCCTGCTACAGGCGGAAGGAGGTACATACTTGTTGCAGTCGACTACTTCACTAAATGGGTAGAGGCGGAGGCTGTAAAGGGAATCAAGACGAAGGATGTAATTTCATTCATTTGGAAAAATGTCATCACTCGGTTCGGGGTTCCCATGTCTATGGTTTTTGATAATGGTCCCCAATTTGAGACGCATGTTCTCAAAAGCTGGTTGGGTGACCAAGGAATTGCACACTACTTTGCATCTGTCGGCCGTCCACAAGCAAACGGCCAGGTAGAAGCCTTTAATAAAATCATCTCAGACGGTCTCAAGAAAAAGATTGAACGAGCAGGCGGCCTATGGGCGGATGAATTACCACATGTTCTCTGGGCCATTAGGACGACTGAAAAGGGGGTGACCGGAGAAACTCCATTCCTCCTAACTTATGGTGCGGAAGCTGTTCTTCCAATAGAACACTACGAGCCGACTCTTCGAGTAATGCTATATGACGAAGAGGCAAACTGGGAAGCCATGCGCCTGGAATTAGACTCACTTCCTGAAAGGAGGGGCAATGTTGTCTTGCGCCATGAGATTTACCGCCTGAGAATGACTAGATCATACAACAAAAAAGTACACAGGCGTCCACTCAAAGTGGGGGACTTTGTACTTAGAAAAATGGAAGCAGTTGGAAGGGCTAATGAGTCTGGCAAACTAACTCCCAACTGGGAAGGACCCTACCGAATCTGTGAAGAGGTCAGGGACGGTACCTACCGTCTGGAAACACCAGATGGCCAACCGTTGCCTCGAACTTGGAATGTAGATAATCTTAAGAAATATTTCTTTTGAATGATATAAATAGTCAAGGGCTACTTAATAAAAGTTTGCATACTTAATATTCAATTTTGTACTAAGTGGGGCACGCCTACTAACAAACATTCGGCTACTCTCCATACTCAGTTTTCATTTTTACTTAAGAGGGGCATGCCTACTGACAAACAGTCAGCTACTCTCCATGTTTAATTTTTATTCTTACTTAAGAGGGGCAGGCCGCCTATACATTTACAGTCGCCTACTCTCCATTGAGTATTTCACTTTATCATCAGACGGGGCATGCCGTCTGTACCTTTACAGTCGGCTACTCTCCATTGAGTATTTTACTCTATCTTCAGAGGGGCATGCCGCCTGTACCTTTACAGTCGGCTACTCTCCATTGAATATTTTACTCTATCACCATAGGGGCATGCCGTCTGGACATATAGTCGGCTACTCTCCATAGAAGAGGGCCGACTGGTTCCAAAGCACACAGCCACCCCCCTTATACTTAGCTAAAAATGATCAGGGCCTGGCCGACCCTGTGCCTAAACAGGAGGCTACCCTCCTCTTACTTAGCACCTACGTTCACCAAGAACTAACCAAGGCCACAAGCCGAATGATCAGTCCAGGCGCCAAGCCAACTGATCCAATCTTTAAACTAATACGACCTGTCCCAACATCATAGCAGGCGTCCGGCGGCATCCCTCCGGATGAAATTCGTCGCAGAGAGCAGCTCCCTTTTGGGTGGAACATTGCTCTATAAACTAATTACACGGCACCTATACGACTGTCCCCAAGGGCAACCACGTAGCCGTTTTTGAGACAAGGATAACTCTATACTAACCAAACCAGTGGTAGCAGTTGACATCTGAGTCAGATGACCGCCTGTATTACTTGGGATAAATGCAGGGGGTACCTCTTGAGTTAATAGCCAACAAACATTAGCGAATCAAAAGGTTCAGCCGGCCTCCGCCACCTGGTACCTTTACTACTCAAGCAGGAGTGACGGCGACTGAGTAACACCAAAGTTAACTCATAGTCACTCTCTCAAACTTAGTATGGAGCCTAAAAGGTATGAGTCGTCCGCCTGTTTTTAGCAAACAGGGGCTCTCAACCACTACTCCTGCTAGGTTAACAACCTATGAGTTAAAAGCCAACAAACATTGGCGAATAAAGGGGAACAACCGGTACCCACCGCTTGATACCTCTACTACTCAGTTACTTGGCGACTAGGTAACAATCATGTTTACTTGGTCACTCCTTAAAAATTTAGTATGAAACTAAAAAGGTGTTCATACAGCACCTGTTCACACTAGATTAAATATGGCGGGGAACAGTCGGCCTAGACGGCCTAAAGTCTGTAGCCTAAAAACATGACAAGTAGGAAACCACTTTCCTACTTGGTTAATTTTACAAATGACAGAACCGCCTGCCTAAAGGGGATCCAGTCTTTAAAATGGTTCGAATACCGATTGGATAAATGGCCGACTGATCGTCTAGCCTGGAAACAGACAACCAGTCGTCCAGGGGCATAGGCGGCGTGACTAACTATCCGTACCTGTCTGCAACTATCGGCCATGTAAAACAGTCGGTATAGTGTACAATTGGATATCAGAATATTCACTACTTGAACAAATTTGAAGCAAAACAAAAATATTCATTAAAAGGAAGCCGGTCATTAAAGACCGGCAAAATATTCAGAGCCCCGGCCCCCTGGTCGGGTAAATACAAACAAACGGCACGCAGGCCGGGGAAAGAAGACATAAAGCTTATGAAGGGGGCATATCTTCAATATTAGCAGCTGCCGCCTGGTCAGCACTCTTTTTGCTGGACTCGGCTTCAGCTGCATCCTTCTTCGATGCATTACCCCCAAGCGGCACAAGCGCCACTACCGGCTGCTCCTCCTCCTCCAACACCTCTTCCTCAGCAGCCGCCAGGATCTCTTGATTATATCTATCAGAACACTGGCGGTACGTTTTTTCCCAGGAAGCAAAGTCGGCATTGGGGAAGAGGCGGCCCCAAGTCATGCGCTGGATTTGAGCAGAGTCTTCCATCATCTCCCGGACCAGCTCTTTCTTTTCTTGCTCGGCCTTTTCCGAGAGCTCCTGAGTAAGACACTTCTCCTGGGTCACCAGGCGTTCCTTTACGCTCGCCAAGGATTTCTCCAAGGTTTCGTATGAGGACATCTTTTGGCGAAGAGGTCCCAGCTCGGTCTTGAGGTTGTTGATGGTCGCCTCCAGCTCGCTATTCCTCTTCTGGGCCGCCTCTAACTGAGCCCGAATAGCGACGGTAGCCTGCGCCTGATAATAAAGAATATCAATTGTCAGAACTTCATTTTGGGCAATTTGAAACATTGCCTTATCACAGTCAGAGGCGGCCATAGCTTTTGCAGCCTTTACCTCTTTGTTCTTCCGGTCAAGCGGCTTGCGAAGGCCGTTCACTCGGAGAAGGGCCTAAGTAAAAAGGGGAACAAACGTCAGTTTCCAAACAAAAAAGAAAACAGGCGTCCTGGAATTCAAATACTCAAAAATATGCTAAGTATACCTCAGCAAGGACCCCTGCAATCCCGTCTAGGTCAAGGGTGCCGACACCCCTGACCGCCTCCCTTTCAGCTGGAGGTACGGCCTTGATCATAGACTTGGCCACTTCGACCAAGTCAGGCTCCTAAGGGTCGGCTGCATCAAGCATAAACAAACGGATTAGACCTAGTAAAGAAGGGAGCAAGTCTAAAATTTACAAGGACAATTTCATACTTCTAGGTGGCCCAGCTGGAGTTTTAGAAGAAGTGGCCGGCTGTTTCTCAGTCGCCGCATGTTTCCTGGCAGAACCAGGAGAGCTCGCAACAGTCGTCCTCCGGGCCTTGGGGTCCGGCTGTTGGGAAGAAGAAGCTCTTGGAGCGCCCGTCTAAAAAAGAAGAAAAGAGTCAGTATATGCATAAACACAACTCCAAAAGGAGGGTGAAAGGTTCGAGGCCCACCAAGGGTGCCCCCTTGTTGGGGGAGTCGGTTGAAGACTGTTGCATGATGGAGGCCCGCAACATGGCCGCCGCAGTCTTGGAGGCGGTAATTTTGCTCATGGCGTCCGCTGCAAAAACAAATAGCAAAGTTAATAAAAGTCATAACAAGAAATGCACGGAACAACAGAGTATTCGACAGGCCGGCTACCTCTTGAGCACCGACTGCTGAGGCCACAGGCGGCCAAAAAGTACTCGTCGTAGACCCATTTGAAGCTCGGGACGCAGTGCAGGGGTACTTGCTCTCGTACCCCTGAAGTAGAGTTCACCTTCGACTCTACTTTGAAGAGTCCTTTATCTAGGATCTCTTTCTTAGCCTTGGGGGGAACAAGCGGCATGCTGCGGCCGCCTGCAAGAAGGGGCGGATTCCTTTTCCACCTGTTGAAGCGCTTGTTCAGCTCTGTGTCTGAACTCTCAATGATAAGGAAGGTGCTCCGCCAGTCCTTCCATTTGTTTGCTTTACCTCTCGTCATGAGGTAGCCCCTGTGGCTCGTCAATTGATACCAGCCGTTACCGCCTGCCTTAGGGGTCCGGCTGAGGTAGTTCATGTGGGCGAAAGCCTCGAAGTTCGGCTCCACCCCGTGCAGTTCGCACCCGGCCACATAGCCGAGTACGTTGACCCAGGAGTTCGGGGCTAACTGCCATAACCCCAACTCATACCCATCCAAGATCCGCTGAACAGCCGAATGTAGTGGGAAGCGCAGCCCAGCCTTAATGGCCGCCTCGTAGCAGCCAAAGCAGGCGCCATCATAACTAGTACCAGCCGGCCAGACGACTGTGTCCTCTGGATCCGGCACGAACACTAAAAAGCCGGGGCCCATTGTGTGGTTTGCGATAAAGCTCCCCACTTTCTCTTGCATGGCCGTGATCCGGCCCCGAGGTACCGTGTAGTAGTAGGGGGTATTTTGCTCTCGGTGAGAGGCGGATGGCTCCGCCCAATCGTCCCCCTTCTCAACTGCGTGAGAAAGCCTCGCCTCTTGTAGGCGACTGTTTTTCTCTTCTGTGTCCAGAGAAGCATGGCCAGAAGAGCTAGACTCGGAATCGTCCTCTGACGAGTCCAAAGAGGACGACTCCTCCCCTCTCCCGGAGGGGCCCGCCTCCTCTCCTTTAAAAGGAGTAGGAGAGAATGTAGAATTGTCAACTGAAAAATGGGAAGGGGACACTTTGACTCCTCCCTCAGAACTGCCGGCTTTCAAGCCGCTTTGTTTCACTTCCACATCTGGCGCCCGGTCAGATGTTTCACTAATCGGCACCCTGTGGGAGGAGCCGTCTGAGTTTGAGATCCTGGCAGTCTTTTTTGTTCTGGCCATCATGCTCTGCATAGACACAGATACAGTCAGACTTTGTATAAAGGGCAAAGATGGGTCCAGAAAAGGGCAGGCGGCACTCCTAGTCCTAGATTCAGCCGTCCCCGGTGACCGGCTGATCACTAACCTAGGTCGTGTCGTGTGCTTCCGTGGTGCCATTTCAAAAAAGAATAAAGTAAAGAGAAAATTAAGAGTAAGAGAACCGACGGTTACCTGAACGAGTGACGATTGATGAAGTTCTGAAAATCCTTTGCAGTCGGCTTGTCAGAGCAGGCGGTAGGCAGAAAGGGTCCAAAATGTCAGAGCAAGTTCAGGGGTCCGAATGTTCTCTCACAAAGTTTTCAAGTGTGAAAATGACCGAAGTCAACACTCCTTTATATAGGCGAAGTGAGAAGACGAAGGGTCACTTCCAGAATTCAAAATTTTGGCGGGAGAATCTCTCGGCCTCTCGCCGAGTGACACCTGTAGCAGGCCGTCGCCTGTTACAAGGCGATACCTGTCACAGGTAACACGTGACCAGTCACGTGCCACCTGTGAGGGGAAAATGATTAGGGGATTTTGCTCCTCACAAATCGGAATGCGCCACGTGGGCCAATCAGGTCCTGCCAAGTGTCCCCCAGTTGGACCTCTCAGGGCTTGCCACGTGGCACACGCTTATTCGTCCACCCTGGACTTATTATGTCATGACACGTGGCATACTCCATGCCTAATGGAGAAGCCGGTCACCTAGGCCCAACTTCCGAGGGAAGCCCAATCAGCCCAAGGTTAACCTAAACCTAGATTGGCACGTTTCCCGAGGTTATAAATACCTCCCTTAATCCTCATTAAGGAGAAAAAAACGCAGATTACACACATTAAACACTCTCACCTAGAGAGACCCAATCACTTTAATTTTCGCATTAATTACTCCTTAATCAAGTACTAACTTGACCGTCGGAGGCGGAGCTCCAATCATCCGGAGCATCCGTTTGTTTTGCAGGTACAGACGTCCGGTTCCAGTCTCGGAATTGTAACTCTCCCGCAGGACATCAGAAAACCCCGAAACACTTACCTTCTTCTCTCGATTCTTGGCTAAGATATAAGTTAATCATATAAGTATATACTCCCTTCGTTTTATTAAATACTTGCTCCATTTCTCCTGGGCACGTATGCCAATGCTAATCTTTGATCAATAATATCTTTAATTATCAATAAGTATAAATTCTAACAATTGAATATTAATTATTAATTCATTGAGACAATTCCAACAAGTACCCACAAGACTATATTTTTTCTTATGTATATATAAATCACAAACATAAGTCAAAGTTAGAAAATGAATAATGCAAAATCTAGAAATGGAGCAAGTATTTAAAAACGGAGAGATTGACTAAGTCCATACTCTCGGTTGACTTGTTTGTTAAGTATTCTACTAATGCGTCGGCCGGAGGAAACATCTTTCAATTCGCAACAAAATGTAAGTAGTTTGTAGCTTATTTTCAAAATAAAAATTGAGTTTACTCAATAGTACAATACTGAGTAATAATGAGGTAATAATGGGTTGGAGGAGCAGGGGATTGTGTTAGTGGGGATGTTGAGAGAAATGAGGTAATAAGGGGGGAAAGAAGCAGCAATATAATGTATTGTGTAGTGATCTAGTGAATATATATCTTCAGTTCAACAGATGACCACAATTACCTTGAAAGTACAAAAAAGACAAAGTTTCAGGGCTAATGGTTCTTAGGGGTGACAGTTCGATTTTCGGTTTGGATTATAGCCCAAACCGAATTCAACTTGAATTAATTCGGTTTGAGATTTTTCAAACCGAATCCAATCCACTTACTATTCAATCCAAACCGATCCAAGCCATTTCTAATTCAGTTTTCAAAAAAAATAAATCGATCCAAACCGATTTTTTTGGGGGCCCAAGCATTTAGGTTGATTTTTAAACTTTTTAGGCTAATTTTTATAGATCTGCCATTTTAAATTATAAATTGATCAATTTTATATATATTTGTTTTAAATTATTAACAAGATAATGGCTTAAATTGTAACACCCTAGAAATTCCTTTCCTTTAAAATACTTGTTTTGCCCTTTTTATACGAAATAAGGAATTCTAAGACAATACCGCCACCATGATAACGGTTAAGGAAATTATCAAAGACACACAGCGAAAGACTTGTTTTAAAACCATTCAAAATAAAACTACCTTCAAAAGTCAACCAAACGAAAGTAAAGCCAAATTAAAGTCAAACAAAGTCAACCCACAACTTGGAACCATTGTACGCCCTTTTAAAAACCAAACTAAGTATTTTAAACATTGTGTTAATCTCACAAGCAATCATAAATAATCATCAAAGTAAATAAACACATCATATCCATAAGAATCGCTCTTCACTCATGCCCATCATGAATATGTTTCATCACCTGAAAAGCTTCTTTTTACTTTGTCCCCACTACTCGCCATTAGAAATGAGTCGTCGTAAGGCCAAGATAAATACAAGGCCAAACAAACATACAAACATACAATCAGCAATGCTGAGTACATAAGCGTAAACGAATCACACTAAGATGCTTACATCTTAGCATCACACAACTTACCTTGTTGCACCTGTTTACAAGCATACAACATATAACACAATCAATGGATAATTAAATTACTTATTTAATTTGATTACGCATCGAACGGGTTCCCACCAAATCCCTGCCCCAAATAAATTAAGGTAAACTACTCTAGGAGCTAACCGAGTAGGCATAAATGTCACATGAAGTGACGGACGTCCTTCGCATAATAATAAAAAGGAAAATACAGCATCCTGTACTCCCAGTAGAAGCTATGGTTAAATATAAAACCCCATATCTCCCCCCATGGTATATACGTTCCAAGAGTTTTGGTGCGTAATCACTTTCACTTTACGTTGTTTTACATATTTTTTTTAGACTTGGTGATGACTCTTGATTCACAACACAATCAATCAACATAATCATGCAAGTAATCAAACATTCCAATTCGATTCTTGGATATTTAGTGATCACATATATTTAAATGTTGAACCCTTTTTGTGTTGAAACACCTTAAGCTCATAGAGCACCGCAAATTCTATCCCTCAGTGTTTAGAACACCTTAAGTGCACTTAGACACCGCATTTCCTTTTATTCCTGTGTACTAAGACACTTACTAGCTTATAGCATCAATAAAATTCTCATGCTTATAGCATCAATAAAATTATATGAACTATAATAAAATTCCCTTTTTATATTCCAAACCAAATTAAACATTTAGTTTAATCAAATGAGCCTTTAAACATGCCAACAATAAAAGTATGGATCAATAACAATATTCCAATAAATAAATTATTTCAACCAATCATGGTTCATAAAAATTTCACCAAAAATCATTCCAACTCAATCAATTCAATCCAAATCACCAATTCCAACAAGTTCCTAATAAGATACAAATTTTAGAATCATTAAAATAAATCATAGCATGCTTCTACACGCTTGAATAATATCGAGTACGCGTACGTACGTCGAATATGATCTCAAATTCTCCACGACTACACGAAATTACTCACTTGGAAGTCTCCTACAACCCACAATTACAAAGAGACAGTAATACCTATTCATGTTAAACTTCCAGCAATATATACACTCTTTAAAACACTTTTAAACCTTTTAAAACACGCTGAAAATTAATTAAAACCATATACTTTTATTCCCAATTAATGGGTAATTAAAATCCCTTCAAGAAAACTTTATTCTAGCCTCTACATAAAATTTCCAGCATTATAAAAACTCTTAAACTTGCTGTAATTTAGTTTAAAAACACTAATATCAATAGTTTTAATCAACCACCGTTAAATTCCTTCAATAAACATCAATTTAGTAACCTAGGGTTTATCAATTTGGGGTTTTTTCATTTAAAATCAAATCTGATAATTATATGTATATTAATCATCATTAAAACATCATAAAATCATCACACACACCCAAATTCAATAATTAATAAAAGCTAGATTAATTTAAAACAAAAGAGAAGTGGTTTTTTTTTATATATACACAACCGCACGTACGCACGTCGGGGAGGGGCTGCTACCGCCTTCCAAGCCGGCGGTTGCTGCTTCCGATTGCTTCTGGTGGCGGTGGTCAATCGGTGGGAAGTGGTGGTAGTGGTGGTTGTCCACCCTAGTGGTGCGTGTGTGTGAGTGTTTGTGAGGGAGAGGGGAAATATAGGGAGAGAGAAAAATAAAAGGAGAGAGAAAGAGAGTTTACCTTTGAGTATTCTCCACCTTGGGCAAAATCTAAATTTGCTCATAAGATGGGTATTTATACTCCTTCTCAAAACCAACCTAACTTAATTTCCCTTTTTACCTTTAATGATTTCCATTCCCATTCAAATTGGTATTTGACTTTCTTTAAAATTCCATTGACTTTAAAAATTCTTTTACAAATCAAATATGCCCCAAAGAACATATCAAGACGAGTTAGATTATTCTGATTACATAAACTTTATTTGTCGGTGATCGTTGCAACACTCTAGTGTTCGCTTTTATTACTACGTATTAACGATGGTTTGTACTCTCACTATTATGAATATTTATCTAATGTTATAGTAACTATATTTTACTAATATAATTTTTTTTTTAATAGGGTGGAAAACGTGCGCCATAGCTAGCGTCATAGCTAGCCATGTATATAGAGCCTTTTCAATTGTTGGCAATATTAATGAAAAAATAATGTAAAACAAATATTTTTAGGGGTATAAATGTTCGCACACTATTTTTAAGAGTATGAAAAAAAGTGATTAACATTAACGAGGACAAATAAGTAAATAAACATTTTAAAGGATATAATTTTCCAACCATTATTCATAAGAGAAAAGACAATTAAATCATTAAATCACACTAGGAAAAACACAATTAACATCATATTAATAGAGGTATATAGGTAAACAAACATTTTAGGGATAAAATTGTTCTCACACTATTCATAAGTGTTTTCTCATACTATTTAAAAGGTAGATAATAATTTTGCAATTAAGTGCCATGTATCCCCTAACAGGAATATGCGACATGTGACGTATTAACTAAATTAGATTCCCGTTGCTAAAGTATGTGAAAGTTGTGGTTCTACCTCACAACACGCCAACATGTGAAAGCTGTGGTTTTGCCTCACAACATGCAGAATCCATGGTCCAGGGTGGTGCACCAGCCTAGGGCCCAAAGCCTATATTGCCCAAAACAGAACTTGCAAACGCCATTGAGTATACAAGAAAAAAAAAAAAACCAACAATACTATTAATTAATTATTTAAAGGTAAATTCTACATTATAACCCTGTATTTTTGCGTTTTCTGCATTGTGTCCCCTTTTTTGAAAATTTACACATTGTAACCCTCAGGTATGATTGGGGTAACCATATAGTGACCTTGTCGTTAACAAATTCCGTTATGTTGTTTAATCACTGATAGTGCACTCACTACTCTTATATATATATATCGATCTAGGTGTTGGAAAATGTCCCACTAAAGATTTTGGAGGTCATTTTGGCTCTTATGGGTCAAATTGAGCTCAAATTTGACAAAAAATAATGTAAATGCCTCATTTTGCGTATTAAGTTAAGAAATATACGTCTCGATTTGCGTGTTATTTTTTTTAACAGTGGAAATTGTTCAGACAAGATATTGGGTTTGTTTAATAGTAACAAGTTAAATTCGAAATTAGCAACAAAAAAAAAATGATGTCTAATGTCTCATTTGACGTGTTAAGAACGAACATTCTAAAGTAAAAGACGCATACCACTATGTACTACTAATTTAAAGCAACGTACTGGAATGTAACATAATATATTTACGGTTTTTCACAAAATACCCCCGAGTAATCCGCTAATTGGGGGGAAGTAGAGCAATAAAAATATAGAGGAACACTTGTAGAGTAAAAAAGCTTAAAAGGTTGTAAATATTTTGAGGCTTGAGGGAGCTTACGGTTTTTTATCGTATCCACTATCTCATAATGGTCAACAAGACTAATAGAAGCATAGTCAACTAAAGTAGGGGGTCTGAGCATAGACAATATATGAGTAGTTGAAGAATTGACCGAGGAGAACTATGTTGTTGACTCCGTTCACCAATGAGCTTCTCGACAATGTTTTTAAAAATTAAGGCTAAGTCTGCCACGTGGCAACTTCTGATTGGTTTTCTTTTAAAATTATTTTAATTAATTTTTAAATTTTTTTTTAAAAAAAAACTATTTTTTTTTTAAAAAAATCACCCAACCACCACCCTCCCCAGTCGCCTCGGTTAACGCCCATACTCTCTGCCCCCACATCGCCGACGCCGATACCCTCTGCTCCCATCGTCGTCGGCGTCTCTTACCGCCTCTCCACCTTAGTCGTTGCTATAATACCTTGAAAATTTTCTTCATTTAAAGCTCATTTTACTCTAAATAAAATCCTTTATAGGAAATAACCAAAATATTACCATATTACCGCCACCGTGATAACGGCTAAGGCTATTTTCTTCAAAGTCACACAACGGAAGACTAAAAATTAAAACCAACTTTTAAAATAAAATTTGAGTTCACAGCCTCAAAACAACAGTAAAATAAAATGTTCACAAGTTGGAACCAATTTAAACATGACCCTTTTAAAAACCAATTAAAAATAAATATAACAATGTTAATCCATAAACAATAACCAATAATTCAAAATATAAAAACTAAGAAAGCATAACAAGTAACTCTCTACACTCATTCCCTTCATGTTCTTCATGCTTCAAATACCTGTCACTTTCTCTTTATTTCAACCCCTTTACTCACTATATAACTGGGTCATAGTAGGGCCAATCCAAAGGAAAGCCAAACACAAATACAAAAGTATGGATCAGCAAAAGCTGAGTACATATGCACCACACTAACATGAACATCCTAGCATCAATATAAATAATTAAAATATGCTCGCCATACAATCACACGTCAACTTACCTTTGACTCATAACTAGCAATATTAATTATTAAATAATAAATTTGGATTACGCACGAACGGGTTTCCTTCCTTAAAAAATAGCCCATTAAAAATGGAGCTTCTAATTAGGGAGCTACCCCAATTGGCACCTAATATGTCAAACTTGTGACGAAATTCCAGCATTAATAATAGGAAAAATTGTCAAGAATAAAACAACCTTTCAGCGATCTTCCAAAAATAAAACGACCTTTTGATTATTCCAAAATACAACGACCTTTGACATACATCTCCTCAAAATAGAACAAAAAACCGGTATCCTGTTATAAAGGTTAAAACCAAACAGGTGTCTCTTTGTTATTTGTTGGATTTTTTAATTTTAAATTTATAAAAAAAAAAAATTGATTTTGAATTAAAAAACAAATTAAAAAAAAAACACCCTCTCTCTCCCTCCTCCTCTCCCCTTCCCCTTCCTCCCTCCTTGAAAGCCACCTGAATGGCCTCCTTGACGTTTGCGGGTAGGGCAGTAGGATTGTCTGGTTATGGGTGAATTGGGTTGGCGGTGGTGTTTGTGGCTGGGTGAGCGATGGTTGGTGATAGGGTGATGGTTGAGTGAAAGTGGTTTTTTTAAATAAAAGAAATACAATAAAAATCATTTTTGTAAGAAAAAAATAAAAAATTAAAATCATTTTTAAAAGGAAAAAAAAGTAAAAATAAAAAACTACCAATCATATTGCGACACATATCACAATAACCTGTTCAACAAGTCACCAATTAGTTACACTCTATTTTGAGCAGATGTATGTCGAAGGTCATAATTATTTTGCAATAATCAAAAGGTCGTTTTATTTTTGGAAGACCTCTAAAAGGTCATTTTATTCTTGACAATTTTTCCTTAATAATAAAAGAAAGTACAACGTCCTGTACCCCTATAGAAGTTATGGTTTAATATAAAACCCCATAACTCCCCCCATATGTTCATACTCAAGGTATATACGTTCCAAGAGTTTTGGTGTGTATCCACTTACACTTTACGTGATTTACCAATTTAACTTGTGATGACTCCAACCAATCAATCAAGAATAAACATAACAACATTCAACACATACTTCCAATTTATTCTTGAATTAATTAGTGAGCATATACTATTTATTTTAATTAAGGTTGCTTGCCTAGTTTTGTGCACAAAGTTGTACGATTACTACCTTGGTGCATAAGATGCACTAATAAACTTCCTTGACTCAAACTCATCTTACATTAGCGAGTAAATAAATAAACTAACTTCTTGACTCAACACCAATACTAAATGCGTGAGAAATAAATTCATGAATTATATTCAATAATTCTAACTTTAGCTTTTTAAACATACATAAGCCTTGCTTATTAAATTCATGCTTTCTTGATACTTGAAAATAAAACATACTTCCATGATTCATACATGTTTAACTTGTATCATGCCTCAAATAACATATTCACATGCTTGCATAATAATTCATGTTCAACTAACATCAGTTCCAAGCATATAATCAACCAAACATGCTACTAATTCATCACTTAAAACATACTTTACAATCCTAGCATGATACTACGCATACACAAATATTCTTGTGCGCATACATACCTTGAATAGTGCCTAAACTCGGCCACACTCGCTAGAAATCACCTAGCTCAAAGCTTCCTACAAATAAGAATACATAACTATAATTAATCCACTATTTTCACAAATTTCCAGCAACTAATACACTTTAAACCTTACTAGTCAACCCAATTTAATGACACAAAAGCTATAAAACCTTTTCTTTAAGTGGGTACTTTAAATCCTTTCAAAAAGATTTAGTTTATATGTCTTAAATAAAATTCTAGCACACTTATTTAATATAAAATATCACTAATAGACTAGGAAATCATATTTAAATCAATAAAACCTTTTTCCCTTTTTTTGGTAATCAAACCCTAACACAATAATTAAAAGGTAGTGTGTATAATTAAATTCCAGCATTAAATTGAGAGCTTTAAACTCATTAAAAACATGTTTAAACCATTAATTAAACAATAACAACAACCTAGGATCAAACCCTAACCATAAACATTAAATTCCCAAATTGTAAGGTTTATAAATTATGGTTTTTGATTAAATAAAAAACCTGAAATTTATATGAATAATTTAACAACATCAAATACCCAAAATGAATACCAAAACATAATCAAAATCATGTTAATAAAACACTAGAATTAAATTAGGAAGGAGAAAGAGTTTTTTGTTTTTTCTTTTGTACCAAACCGAAGAGGAGAGAGAGAATAAGGAGGGCGGCGGTCGGCTGGTGGTCATCGACTGCTGCTGCTGGCCGCCGATGGTCGCGAGTGGTAGGTGGTGGTGCCGGTGGCTGCCTGTCGTGAGGGGAAGAGAAGAAAGAGAGAGAGAGAGAGAGGCGTGGGAAAGAGAGAGAAAATAGAGAGGAAAAAGGAGAGAGAAAAATAAGAAGAAAACTTTTGGGATTTTTATGAAAACTGACAATTATGATTTTTGAGTGTTAAATCTTGAGGTTTTCAAGTATTTATACTCCCCTTTTAAAACAACATGACTGTCATTACAAAATCCTACTTCCCCTTAACTTCTTCCTTTGGGGCCAATTTGTTGGGCTTTTAAGTGTTCTCAATTTCCTAACAAGTTGATCCAACCATTTAAATAAAGATGACCCAATTCAAAATACTTTTATTGCCTCAATTAAAGACTCATATTATTTTATACACACTTAGATAATATTTAAATAATTAATTTCTTATAAAATGAAATGAATCATTTTAATTTATAAAAATAAATTAAATAAATAATTATATACATAAAAATATTATAAAAATACGGAGTATTATAGTCTACCCCTTTAAAAAAAGTTTCGTGAAACACCCTAGAAATTACTTTCCTTTAAAATACCAGTTTTGCTCTTTTTAAATACGAAATAGGAAATTCTAAGACATTACCGCCACCGTAAGAAGCGGCTAAGGCAACTATCAAAGACACACAACGGAAGACTCTCTTTAAAATCATTCAAAACAAGTCAACTTAAAAAGTCAAACCAAATGAAAGTAAAGTCACCCAAAGTCAAACGAAATCAACCTACAACTTGGAACCATTGCAGGACCTTAATAAAACCGAGATAAAATTGAAAACCTTTGTGTTAGTCTCACAAGAAACATATATAATAATTAAAGCAATAAACCACATCATATTCTTATGGAAACTAAATATGATTCGCTCTTCACTTATGCCCATCATGAATATACTTCCACATGAAAAGCTCCTATGTCCCCACTACTCGCCATTAGAAATGGGTCATCATAGGGCCAAGATAAAGACAAGGCCAAACAAACATATAAACACACAATCAGCAATGCTGAGTACATAAGCGTAAACAGTACATACTAATTTGCTTTCATCCTATCAACACCAACTTACTTGTTGCACCTGTTTACAAGCATACAACATACAACATACAACATAACCAACTAACAAATCACTAGATTATTTATTTAGCTTGATTACGCATCGAACGGGTTTTCCCCTAACCTGCCCCAATAAAGGGGTACTAACACGGGAGCTAACCGTGCCAGTATAAAAAACCACTCGTAAGTGGCGGAATTCCTGCGCATAATAAAAAAAAAGGAAAATACAGTGTCCTGTACACCCAGTAGAAGTTATGGTCAAATATAAAGTCGCATAACTCTTCCCATATGTTTATACTCGAGGTATGTACGTTCCAAGAGTTTTGGTGCGTAATCTCTTTCACTTTACGTTGTTTACATTTCTTTAGACTTGGTGATGACTCTCAAACCATCATACAATCATGCATAATAATAATCCAAACAATCAAACATACCAATTTAATTCTTGAATAATTAGTGATCACATAATTTAAATGTTAAATCCTTTTTAAATTACCTCGGTGTTAAATAACACCTTTAACGCATAATGCGCCACAAATCCTATCCTCCGGTGTTTAAATCACCTTAAGTGCACTTAGGCACCAAAATATAATTTAATCCTCGTGTACATAGACACTTAAATAGCTCATTTCTCATGCTTATAGCATCAATAAAATTATATGAACCATAATAAAATTCCCTTTTAATATTCCACACTCAATTAATTAAACATCCTCTCAATCATACCAATTATAAAAGTGTGGTTCATATTCAACATGCCAACATAATTAATTCCAATCATCAATTCACCACAAATAACCCATACTTCACAAATCAATCACTAACATCAATCCAATCAACAATTCCAACCAACACATATCATAATACTATCTTACACATTACTTACTTAGCATATTTTGCTAATACGTGCTTTTGTTTTGGCTTTGCCCTGTTTATCATTTATGGTAAACAGGTGAATATTTCATGTGGAAATTGATTGATGCATACGGGAGTCCACGGGAATTTCACCTAGCTAGGAAAAGTTTGAGTCATTTTTTTGTCACGAATTATGAACGAATTTTTATTATGGTTATTTAATAAAGAATAAAGTTTTCCGCTGCAAAAGTATTTTGTATAAGCCTTGCGTTATACGCGGCGGTAATACGCCCAAGCCTATCTCTACGGTATTTATACGTATTTTTCTACAATTTACGTAGAGAGAGATTTGGGGGTATTACAAAGTGGTATCAGTTTGTCGGGTCTTAAAACAAGATTAAAAGTTGAAATAAATAAATTGGATGGGTAGACTTAAGTTGGGCATATAGGATAGAGTTTTGCATTTAAAAAAAAAAAAAAACCTATTTTCTTCTTTGGAAAGATGATTGAGAAAAGGATGCTCGGGTTCTCATAACGAGGCCTATAATGGGTACACCTCTCTGTCTAGGCAAGGCTCTCCCCGACGCTGTGGGTAACTTACTTGGGAGACGCGGGCTCGACCATCCTATATCATGAGTCAAGTACATTATTAATTTCAAAAGAAAATGAATTGAAATTTTTTTTTTCCAAAAACTATGTGTGCATGTAAGTTAAGTGTAATATGAATTTTCGGAAGAAGTCCATGGACAAGATCTTTGGGTATATATGTGGCCCATATATGTTAAACTTATATGTTTGTGAACATTGGTATGTTTATATGAATACTTATTGAATTATTGTTTTCAAAACAGATGTTGGATGATATTAGGAAGAAGTACTTTAACATTCACTACTTGAAAACTGATGCAATCAGTGTTAGCGACTTTGTGACTGGAATAAAAGTTTTAGCTCTACACTACTATGAGAAGTATAATCTTGAAGTCTTTACCCAACCCCCTTGGCTAGTTCTTTTGGCATTAGCCCACTTACCCAAGCTTAAAAAGTACTACCCTCTATTTGAGAAGTATGGGGATGTGATTAAGGAGGATGGGCTTTGGAATGAGAGACATCACCATGAAGGGAAATGGCTAGCCACCTTGACACATTTTAAGAATGACCTACACTATTTGGAGCGTAACTATGAACCTAAGAGGAAGTCCGTCAAGCCACCCAAACTTACCCCTCACCACACATTAAGAGAGGTTGACCAACTCCGCTATCTAAATGCTCAACTTCCTTTCTCTTACCCAAAGTATGGGGGAGACTTTGACTCTTCTGATGATGAATCCATTCCACCACTTGGACGGCGTAAGAATTACCCTCATCTTTCCCACTTTTCCCAGTACAATGTACCTATACCACGTGAACATCCAAGACCTCAAACAAAAGCCCGAATTCTAAAAAGGCCTAGAGTTCATGACTTCTCATCATCTTCTAGCTCCAACTCTTCACCTCCTCCACAACCCAACAACCCAAACCCTCGAGGAAACCCAAATCCAAATTCAGGCCAAACCCCAAACTACAGTGACTATGTACCAACCTACTTGAAGGAGCCCAATGGTAACAAGAAGGCTAACAATGAAGATCAAGAGTTCGACCCAGTAGAAGAGGAGGGATCAAATAAATGATTTATGTTATGATTGTTTCAATAAATTATATGTATAATAAAGTGTACTCGAATATTAATTAATAATAATAAAGTATTTGCTTGATTTCTTCTATGTTTATGTATATGAATAAATTTTAATTTTTTTTTCTTTCTTCTTTCTCTCAAATGCGAATATCAGGAAAATATGTCTTTAAAGTTAAAGAATAAGAAAGCTGGTTCCAATATGGGCAAGGTCCTTAAGAAACTAACCGATCTTACTGAAAACATTACCCAAGTAGCAAACCAAGGGAAGGGTTCAGGGAAGGGGGATACTTTTGGTGAAGTATTCAAGGGAGTAGCTGCAGCCAAACCGCCCTTTTTCTTAAGGAAAAGAGGACCCAGCTAGCCTTGAAAACTGGACCCGAGAATTCGATAAGTTGTTTGATGCAATCAACTGTCCAGACAATATGAAGGTTAATAATGTTGTATACTACTTAAAAGAAGAAACTGACTTATGGTGGACCCAAAAGAAAGAAGAATTGATGGCAGACCCTAATTTTGGCTGGGAGGATTTCAAGGTAGCTTTGAGGAAAAAGTTCTATCCTGACCATTTGAGGAAACAGAAATGTTTGGAGTTCACTAACTTAAGGATGGGAACTATGACTGTGAGTGAGTACTATTCTAAGTTCATAGAGTTGATGAGGTTTGCACCGGAAGTAGTACCAACAGAGGCTATCAAAGCTCAAAGGTTTGAGCAGGGGTTAACTTGGAATCTGCAAGGAAAACTAGGTGGAGCAACCTTTGAGAGTCTAGATGAGGTGTATGGCCGAGCCGCCCATTTTTATGGAATCAAGGGAAGAGAGCTAGGGAGCATGTTAGGGGAGAAAAGAAAGTCCAATGATCAACCCCAAGGGAGCGATAAGAGGCCCAAGAACCATGCGAGTTTTGGGAATGGGAACCATGGGGATAAGAGGGACTTTAAGGGGAATTTTCGGAGAATTTCAAACCATGGTGGTGAGAATAGAGAGAACAAGGAGAGAAATAAGAGAAGTTACTTCTGTAAGAGATGTGAGAAGGATCACCCGGGGAAGGACTGTGCAAGCAATAAAGTGACATGTCGATACTGCCAAAAATTGGGACACCGAGAGTACGAGTGTTTCAAGAAGGAAGCAGATTTGAAGAATGGAAAGGTTCAGGATGGACAGAATTCCCCAAAACCCCCACAAACTAGCGGACCTGCCCAGAACACTGGAATCAGCAATGGTGGAAACACTTCTAAGGGACGGATTTTCGTAATGAATAGCCGTGAAGCTGAGACTTCCAGTAATGTGGTAATTGACACTTTTCTTATATGTTCTTTATCTGTGAAAGTTTTATTTGATTCGGGTGCATCGCACTCTTTTATTTCTAAGACAGTAATAGAAAGTCTCCAGTTAGAAAGTCCAGAGTCAGTCTCCTTGGATATACCTATTCCAACGGGGGAAGTTAGGGAGTGTTCTAGACTTTTTAGGAATAACTATTTCAGAAGTAGAGTTTCCATCGGACCTAATTGAGTTCGATCTCAAAGATCTCGATGTGATTGTGGGAATGGACTGGTTGGGAAAGTACAAAGCCCAGATAGATTGTTCAGCACAAAAAGTCACGCTCTACGGCCTAGCAAAGACCAGAGTGACTTATAGGAAGGAAGGGAAAAGTCAAGGAATAAGGATTATTTCGGCATTACAACTTCAGAAATGCCTCAAGAAAGGGTATCCGTTATTCATGTGTAGCCTCCAAGAGATAAGGGGTGAAGAAGGGAAGAGTGATACAAAATTACCTGTCGTGGAAGAATTTCCCGATGTATTTCCCGATGAAATACCAGGCATGCCACCAAAAAGTGATGTGGAATTCACGATTGACCTGGTTCCCGGAACTGGACCTATTTCCAAGGCTCCATACAGAATGGCCCCAGCTGAAATGAAAGAGCTAAAGGCCCAATTGGAAGATTTGCTTGAAAAAAGATACATTAGACCCAGTTCCTCACCCTTGGGAGCTCCAGTATTGTTTGTGAAGAAAAAGGACGGGAGTTTACGGTTATGTATTGATTACCGTGAGTTGAATAATGTCACCGTGAAGAACAAATACCCATTACCCCTGATCGATGATTTGTTTGACCAATTAAAGGGAGCAGGAACATTCTTGAAAATAGATTTGAGGTCGGGTTACCACTAGTTAAGGATTGCAGAGCAAGATATTCCTAAGACTGCTTTTAGGACCCGTTATGGCCATTATGAGTTCACAGTAATGTCGTTTGGGTTGACAAACGCGCCGGCAGTGTTCATGGATCTGATGCATCGAATCTTCCGACCCTATTTGGACAAGTTTGTAGTGGTATTTATTGATGACATTCTGGTTTACTCGAGTAGTAAGGAGGACCATGAAGACCATTTGAGGAAAGTGTTGCAGTTGTTAAGGGAGCATCAGTTATATGCCAAACTCTCTAAGTGTGAGTTCTGGTTAGAGGAAGTCGCCTTTTTGGGGCATGTAATCTCTAAGGAAGAAGTCTCAGTTGACCCAGCTAAGGTCCAAGCCGTACAGGAGTGGCCAACCCCAAAGAATGTGTCGGAGGTGAGGAGTTTCCTGGGATTGGTCGGGTATTATCGGAGGTTTATAAAGGACTTTTCGAAAATAGCAAGACCGATGACCAACTTGATGAAAAAGGAATGTAAGTTCATTTGGTCTCCTGAGTGTGAAGAAGCATTTCAAACCCTAAAAGAAAAATTGACAACAACCCCTGTGTTAGCATTACCTGATGAAAGCAAGGAGTATGAAGTGTACAGCGATGCGTCAAAGTTTGGGTTAGGATGTGTTTTGATGCAAGCTAGAAGAGTTATTGCTTATGCCTCAATACAGCTGAAGACATATGAGCAGAACTACCCAACGCATGACTTGGAACTTGCTGCCATAGTGTTTGCTTTGAAGATTTGGAGGCATTACTTGTATGGAGTGACTTGTAAAATTTTCACCGATCACAAGAGCCTAAAATATATCTTCACCCAAAAGGAATTGAACAATAGACAGAGAAGGTGGTTAGAATTCATCAAGTATTATGAACTGCTAATCCGGTACCATGAGGGTAAGGCTAATGTAGTGACTGACGCCTTAAGTAGGAAGTCAAGACACTCGATATATGCGATGATATTGCCGGACCAACTGTGTATCGAGTTCCAAAAGATGAGTTTGGAGGTGGTAGAGCAAGGAGAAGTCAGTCGGATGTTTAACGCTTTGATTATTCGACCGTCAATTTTCGAAGAAATTAAGAACAGTCATTCGGAGGATGAAAAGTTAAAAAATATAAAAGAGAAAATGAGTGAGGGGCAGGTTTCGGATTTCACCATTAATAAATATGGTGGACTTCGCTTTAAGGGAAGATGGTGCGTCCCACAGCACCGTGGAGACATCAAACAAAAGGTTGATGGAAGAAGCTCATAGTTCTCCTTATTTAATGCATCCCGGAGGGGACAAATTGTATAAGGACATGAAGAAAATGTTTTGGTGGCCCAATATGAAAAGAGAGGTTGCAGAATTTGTGGCTAAATGTCTGACATGTCAGAAAGTAAAGATTGAACATCGCAGACCACAAGGGAAGGTCCAATCATTAGAAGTGCCTAGTTGGAAGTGGGATTCCATCTCTATGGATTTTGTTGGGGCATTACCCAAAACTCGGGCAGGAAATGACACTATTTGGGTAATTGTGGATCGATTGACGAAAACAGCGGTCTTTATACCCATGAAAAATACTTGGTCCATGGAGCAATTGGGAAAAGCCTATGTTAAGTATGTAGTCAAGTACCATGGGGTGCCAAGTGACATTGTGTCAGACAGGGATTCGAGATTCCTATCCAACTTTTGGCAAAGTGTGCAAAAAGCAATGGGGACGAAACTACTAATGGGCACGGCGTTCCACCCTGCCACTGACAGACAGACCGAGAGGACCATCCAAACATTGGAAGATATGTTGAGGGCATGTGTAATGGAATATCAAGGGTCGTGGGAAGACCACCTGGATTTGATTGAGTTCTCTTACAACAATAGTTACCATGCAAGTATTGGGATGGCACCATTCGAAGCCCTATACGGGAGGAAATGTAGAAGCCTAGTCTATTGGAGTGATATCAGTGAAACGATGGTACTTGGACCAGATATGATTGAAGACATGGTTAAACAAGTCAAATTGATACAAGAAAAGATGAAAGCAGCCCAAGATAGGCAAAGAAGTTATGCTGATTCAAAGAGAAGAGAAGAAGAATATCAAGTAGGAGAGAAAGTGTTGTTGAAAGTATCACCTATGAAAGGGGTTATGAGATTTGGGAAAAGAGGAAAATTGAGTCCAAAGTACATCGGACCATACGAAATTACCCAACGGATCGGGAAGGTGGCATACAGGTTGAACTTACCCAGTGAGCTAGAAAAGGTCCATAACGTATTTCATGTGAGCCAACTCCGAAAGTATATACCTGATGCGACTCACGTATTGCAACCCGAGAACATAGTAATGGACGAAAATCTGACTTATGAAGAAAGACCTGTCAAAATCTTGGATACTAAAGTCAGGAGCACAAGAAACAAAGATGTGAGAATTGTGAAAGTGTTATGGACCAATCACAAGGTTGAGGAAGCAACATGGGAAGCCGAAGCCGAGATGCGGAAACGCTACCCAGATCTGTTTCTGGAGGTTAGTAGTCGAGTTACGGGGGCGTAACTCTTTTAAGGGGGGTAGAATGCGATAGAGTTTCGCGCGCACCTATTCCCAACCCTCTAAGTTAGCAATAGGTTGTGTCTAGTTAGAATGTTTAGCATGTGCATGAAATTAATTAACTAAAAACTATTTTCAAAAAAGAAATTCTTTTTACTTTCCTCATCACTCCGCATAGTTTCGGGTCGAAACTTCTTTTAAGGGGGGAAGACTGTAATACCCCGTATTTTTGAAAGGTATTTTCTAAAATAAAGAGTATTTAGTCTCGTATTTTTGACGTATTTTCTAACTTAAGAGTATCTCAGTTTTGGAGCCAAAATGATATTTGAATTTTGGCGCCTAAATCATTTATTTTAATTAAATGGATAAACTAAAAATTTTATAAATAGTATTTTGATTAAATAAATAATAAAACCAAACTATATTAATTAATAAAATTAGAGGCATTTTCGAATATAAAAATCTGATTTTTGTAAACATATTTTCGGATTTTTCCAATAAAATCCAATTTTACTTAATATCTTGCTAAACTAATTATTTTCACGAAATAAAATTAATTTCCTAAAACTAAATAAATATCATTTTCGGATTTTTACAATTAAAAATCTGATTTTACTCTAAGTAAAAGTATTTTCATAAAATAAAATCAATTCCTAAACTAATGAAACACATTTTCGGATTTTATACATTAAAAATCTTATTTTTATTAATTATTTGCTAAATTAATTATTTTTATGAAATAAAATGATTTCCAAAATTTATCAAATAATATTTTAAACTTTATATAATAAAAATCTGATTTTTATACCTTAGTACAGTCCAAATTTCGGCCACCCTAATAAGCTAGCAAGAAAAATTGATTTTATTCTTCCAAATACCTATAAACTTATTAAATCTTTAATTTTTGACAAATAAATTATTTTATAAAATCCCTAAACTAACATAATAGGTCCGAAAATATTGAGTAATATTTTGCTCAATATTTTCGGCCATTCATGGTTTTTCTACAAAGATTTTTAAATTATTTTATTAAAAATAAAATCCTTTAAATTTCTTTACTTCCATTCTTAAACCTAAAATTATTTGATTCTATGTCATACTTGCACTCCAAGCTTAAAAACTACCAAATAGAATTTCATGATCAAATAAATATTATAGCCTTCCATATATTTAAAAGCCTTAATTTCTATTTCTCTAAAACTTCCATAATTTATAAACCCTAAAATGTCATAAACCCATCCCCTAAACACCTATAAATACCCCTTTCATACACCCCAAAAATCACACCAAAAACCTCAAGAATTCTCTTCTTCTTCCCCCTTGTTCTCACGGTTTTCTCCTCTCCTTCCCCTCAAATTTTCCGGCCACCACCTCCGGCAACCACCTGCTGCCAGCAACCACCAGCAGCCGCCACTCCAGCCGGCCACATCCACTCTTGCTCCTCCCTTGCATTGGTTCCTCCAACATCCTTCAATCCTTCCTTCTCTTAATCTTACTTATATTACTAATCATTTTCCTAAATATTATTTCTTATACAAATTAATTTTATAAAAACAGAAAAATTCTTTAAATTATAAACAGAAAATTATTTTATATAATGATAATTAATTCATGCATATAGGGTAGTTTAATTAAGTTGTTGTGTTTATTTGATAGCCTTATATTAATTAAGGTTATAATTATGTGTAGGGTGTTCGTGATTTAGAGAAGTAGTTGTGAATCGCTCGTGATTGATCAAGGTACGTTATGTGGTTTGATACCTTCGAAAGTTGATTATGAAACTACATTTTATGACCGTATGAAATTATAATTTATGTTCCGTATGAAACTATGATTTATTATGAAACTATAAATTATTATGTTCCGTATCAAATCATATTTTATTACATCCCGTATGAAATCATGTTCTATGTTCCGTATGAATTTATGATATTATGTTCCGTATTAAATTATGAAATTATGTCGGATTGAATTAAATGATTTGGATTTAAACTAAAAAGGGCCTTAAATTGTGATTGGAAATTATTGGGAATGATTTGCAAGTTTGTTGTTATGTAAGTATGATGGATTTATTTTTTTAAAGAAGAGTTTTTTTTTAAACAAATCAATCGATATGTTGAATCCCACTTAGGGAATGGTTTAGAGAAGACTATGGACTTTGCATGGCCTAGTCTTTCCTCAAGTTTGGCCTTTGATTATAAAGTAAACCACTTGGGGGGTGTGCACACTTAGTGAGGAATTGGTTTGGAATGAATAGATTGAGTTTTTAACTTGAATTAAAAGAATTGGATTGGAAAAGTTCTTTTTGCATACGGCATAGGTATTTCTTTTATTAATTAAACGAAATGATTTAAATTACGTTTTACTTATCTTACACATGACTTACTTAGCATATTTTGCTAATACGTGCTTTTGTTTTGGCTTTGCCCTGTTTATCATTTATGGTAAACAGGTGAATATTTCAGGTGGAAATTGATTGATGCATACGGGAGTCCACGGGAATTTCACCTAGCTAGGAAAAGTTTGAGTCATTTTTTTGTCACGAATTATGAACGAATTTTTATTATGGTTATTTAATAAAGAATAAAGTTTTCCGCTGCAAAAGTATTTTGTATAAGCCTTGCGTTATACGCGGCGGTAATACGCCCAAGCCTATCTCTACGGTATTTATACGTATTTTTCTACAATTTACGTAGAGAGAGATTTGGGGGTATTACAAAAACTCTTATCTTGGTATTATGAAGATTAGCGGGGTTCTTTTCCCAAATTTTATATCAAATTGTTGGAGGATTCTACATCGGAGATTTCTGTTAATCTTAAGAAAACCCCATGTCTCTAGAAAATTAAGTTTTCAGTGTATTCACACTCTCTTTTCTATAAGGTAGCCATTGTTGAACCACTAAACCCTATACAAGTTTTTTGAAAATTAAAATTTGAACAATTCAAAAGTAAAATAGTTGTTCAAATCGCTGAAAAGTGGTGAAAATATATTAGAGATTACTTCCAATCAACATTTCGGTAAAAGCTTTTCTTTGTCAATTCATTATAGTTTTGTTTCAGGAATGAAATGTAATTAATATATTGTTTTATTGCAGTGATATAACATGTGGCATTGTTGCCATATTTTCAGAACAAAAGGTTATTAGTGATTTGTTTAAATCTATGTTACCGAGGAGATAGAAGGAAAAATATTTCATGTTTCTGGAGAAAAATTTACGTACACTCAAGTCCAAAGAAAAGTGGATGTGTTGTTGTATACTATAAATAGTATCATCATTTTAATAAGACCAAGACAAAGATCTGATTTGGAAACTTGTTAAGAGAGTTTGAGGTTTTTTACGTGCTCCCAAAGGAACTATGTTACCTTTTCAAAGACCTTAAGAGTCAAAAAAGTGTAAGTAAATTTTTCTCACTTCTGTTATCCTATTATTTTTATTTATTATATAAGCTGTCTCATTAATAGAATATCTATTGGATTTAATGGTGAATCTAGCATTTTCTATAAGTGGGTTCAAATAACATAAACAAGTTATATAAAAATTATTCATATATTAACAAATTACATTAAAATATATATATATATATATATATATATATATATATATATATATATAGAGTAGAAATTAGATTACTCATAATTTTTATATCATAAATTTCAAATTAAATCAATCTTCTAAATATTTTGAGAATTTTTTAAAAAAAAATTAAGTGGGTCAATTGACCCCATAAATTTGATCTTATATCCGTCTCTGATTGGATTTCAGACAAATGAAGATTATATAGGTGTTGTTAGCTTGACTTATAACTATTTTTGTAAATATTTTGTTATGGATTAAGTTAAAATAAACAGTGTTTTTTTGTTATTGGAGAGGCCGTTCTGCATTTTATTATTATAAACAATCTAAATCTTATTTATTGGAAATATATGTAGATAAT
Source organism: Chenopodium quinoa (assembly GCF_001683475.1). Lineage (NCBI taxonomy): Eukaryota > Viridiplantae > Streptophyta > Magnoliopsida > Caryophyllales > Amaranthaceae > Chenopodium > Chenopodium quinoa. The sequence goes on from NW_018744284.1 coordinate 2,407,419, forward strand.
CAAATAAATTACATTCCAGAAACTTATCATGTAAGTGATTTCCTGTGTAGAATGTTGTTGTTCTTTCAATATAAGTTTGGAATTAATTATAGACACCTAAATGTTGGAAATAAGAAAGTAAGGAAATAGAGGAGAGACGTTTACAGAAATTAATGTTTTCTCATTTAATTGAAAACTAACAAAGATGTCTATTATATAGGCTTACAATAGGAAGGATTTAACTTAAAAAATAGGAAATTACAAAACATGCAATCTAACGTGGGATAGTTGTGTCTATCATGCAACTAAGCCACTAACTATCTATATGGAATACTTGTCGATAATGCTCCATGATTATAACCTACTATTACTTTACTTAACTTCCTAATTTGACTAAGTAATAATATTCCAATCAAATAACAACTAACTTTGAAGCATTAACTTTAACACACCCTTTTGCTTCAACTTTTGATAAAAATAAATAAATGAAGCACTTCTCTTCATCCATGATGCACTTCTCATCACCTACACAAATATTGTTGATGCACATTATCACCAACCATCAATGTTTACTTGTTGATGCACATCTTACCAACGGAAATTTTGTATAGAACTACCCTAAAGATAGGTTGTTTTGTGAACAACCACCCGTTTTTTAAAATTTTATTTAAAATTACTCATAATATGGTAAATGTTTGTTTAGCACTACCCATAAATAGTTTCCATCCAATTGAGCCGTTTGTGAGGCCCACTCCTACGGTTTCCCACTCAAATCTCTCCCCTTCATTATTTTCCTTGTAAACCCATCCAAAAATCTAAATTCAACACAATTTCTCACTAAATTAGGTAATGTTTTAAGCTAATGTTTTAATTCTTGGTCTATTTAATTGGTTTAGGGTTTTTGATTTAATTCAATTTACATAATTAGGGATTCAATTTAGGGTTTAGGGCTTCAATTCAGTTTGGGTATTTTAATTTCTAGGGTTTATGGCATGAATTGATTAGGGGTTTGGCTTATTTCGTCAATTAAAAATTTAGGGTTCTAATTTGAGCAATAAAAAATTAGGGTTTCCCACATGTTCAACAATTTATAATTAAAGGCCACAAATTTCACAATAACTACTACATTGTACCTCGTTCATCCTTGTTGCCGTTTAGAATTTTTCTGCATTTACTTTGCCTTTCCCTTTAACTATTGATGTAGTTTCACCCTCTGACATGGAATTACCCAAAACAACAAGAAGATGAATAGGAAAGAGAGAGACAACAAAAAAAAAAGGGTTATAGGCCTTGTCAATTTTATAAAAAGAAGATGAATTTGGAGATTTACTTAGGTTAGATTAAGACAGTGAAGGGTGAAAGATAAAAGAAGAGGAGTGAAAATGGAGGGAAAGTATAAGGAAGAGAGAGATAGTTGAGGAGGGGAGTTATTTGGGTGGGAAACCGTAGGAGTGAGCCCTACAAACGACTCAATTGGACGGAAACCGTTTATGAGTAGTGCTAGACAAACTTTTACGATCTTACAGGTAGTTCTAAACAAAATTTATAAAAATGGGTAGTTGTTCACAAAACAGCCTATTTTTAAATTTTCCTCTTACCAACACAGTCTTCCAATTTTGGAGTACTTCTCTCCATGGTGCACTTCTCACCCACAACTCTAAAATAAATTCTCTTCCACAACTACTTGTGCCATGGTCTCTTGCTTTTCACCTTTGGACTTACAATTCCTTGCCATGTGCCCAAATTTTTTACAATTAAAATACTTAGGTTTTCCCTTATGCCAACAATATTTTTCCTCGTAACCAATTTTGTGACAAATGTTGCATTGAAGGGACTTGTCTTTCCCCTTTTGTTAAGGAGACTTTGCTAGAAAAGCTTTTTCACTCTTGTTTTCACCATTTTCGTTTCTCATGGACCTCCTTTGATCCACCGCGTGTAGTGAATTGATCTGATCAACTCCGAAACTGTCAACTTTGAAAAATCTTTAGTATCTTCAATTAAAGAAAGTTTAATTTCATACCTTTCCGGAAGGCTATTAAGAAGGTTGTCCACCACTCTTTGATTGTCAAATTCTTTAACAAGTAATTTGATATGATTTGCAATGGACATTAGCCGACCCCTGTATTCCTTGAAACCTTCACTACTATTCATTCTATCTCAAACTCCCTTTTAAGGTTCAAAATTTGCAATAATTTTGTTTGCTGATTTCGTTCAAACTCCTCTATAATTTTCTCCCATGCTTCTTTGGGAGCGAGATTCACAACCCAGAATAGTTGTGAAAATTTTTTCCGACACGGCCCCATGTAGATACGCAAGTTCCCATGGCTTTCTAGCCATCTCTTCATCATATTTTTTGATTTGGGCTAGTGTGAATTTTGTGGAAGAGGGGTAGAGTCATTATCATTCTCAATTACATCCCATAAACTCATAGTTTTCAAATAAGATTTCATTTTTATAGCCCATGAGCAAATTTAGCTTTGAGACGAGATAGGACACAATTGATAATTTTCACCTTTGAAAATGGGAATTGAAAGAGAAAAAGTGTTTGAGGAAATTTTGGTTGGTTTTTATTTATGAACACTCACAAGTTTGTTAAACCACACAAGCCCTAAGAATCAAATGGCTCTTATACCAATTTGTTGGAAATAAGAAAGCAAAGAAATAGAGGAGAGAGGTTTAAAGAAACTAATGCTTTCTCATTTAATTGAAAACTAACAGTCTAACATAGATGCCTATTATATAGGCTTACAATAAGAAGGATTTAACTAAAAAAATAGGAAATTAAAAAACATGCAATCTAACGTGGGATAATTGAGTCTATCATGCACTTAAGCCATTAACTATCTACATGGAATACTTATTGATAATGCTCCATTATTGTAGCCCACTATTACTCTACTTAACTTCCTAATTTGACTACGTAACAATATTCAAATTAAATAACAACTAAATTTGAAGCACCAACTTTAACACTAAAAATGTCTCCCCTACCAAAGTCCGATGACGAAACAACCTTCATTGCCTAATTTGGTCCGGTTCACGTAATGGTTCAAAGAATCATTTGAATAGTCCTTTTGTTCTAGCCCACTATTATTTTCTAAGCCACTTTAGCCATTTCATTACACCAAATCCTTTTTTAGCCCAAAATCCATAAAACTTAGCCAATTTCATCTTTTCGTAATTGCAGCCCAAAACCTAGTAAAACTAATTTTTGTTCCTCATAATTTTTATCCAAATCTGAGATGGTTGGATAGGCCTTGGAATAAGATTTCCATGCCAATGATATATCATAATCCCAATTTCGAGCTATAACGAAAAAGATATGAACGAAATACAAAACTCCATCCAAAATTAACACCGTCTCACTTTTTCGATCATATCTCAAATTCTACAAAAGATATCAATCTGATTCTAATTATGAAGTAGAATTTCAGAGATTTCCAATGATATATTTTTTTTATCTTATTCCAAATTCTGGATCAAAAGTTATGATAAAAATAAAAACCGCAAAATTGCTGACGTGCGCAACGCGTTTTGTAAATTTTGTCTCCTTTTGAAATTCTATCTTCACCCGATTTTAAGCCTAAAAATACCACCCTCTCTTTTGAGTTTTAGAAGGTGAATTTGACATTCCGACAACTATTTTTCAATCCCATAAAACCCAAAAGGCTTAGACATAAAACTTCGACGTATAATTTCTATTGTTCTTAACTTTAGTTCTAATTCTTTCTAATCCTATTCAAGTAACTCAAAATCCATAACAAGATCTGAAGGTTCTACCTTTTTGGATAAGGCGTGAAGTTATAATTCTAAAGAATGACACGTGTCAGTTCCCGGTATTGTATATTTCCCTCCAACTTTTTTAATGGAAAAAATACTAAAACAAACACTAGGAATGACACGTGTCACTTTTTGGTGCAATTTATTTCCCTCCTGAATAATGGATGCCTTGGGCAATCTAGTAGGTAATTTTCATGTTTTTTAAAATTGAAAAAAATAGGCATCTGTGGATGGCCTGAAGCCGGAGTTCAAGTTATAATTCATAAAGCAATAGACATCTATGGGTGGCCTAAAGCCGGAAATAAGCACTTGACCTTTGATCTGATAAAATCTCTAAGAAGCACTATTCAACTTCCTATGGTGGTTTTTGGTGATGTTTAAGCGAGAATGAGAAGCAAGGTGGTGCCCTGAGGAACGAACGTAAGATGCACTTGTTTAGGAAGACTATTGATCTTTGCAACTTTGAGGACTCGGGTTTTTCCGAAAATATTTATTCTTGGTATCGTGGAGTTGATACGGTACGTGTATTGTTGTAAGAGAGAGGCTTGGCTGTTTTCTCTCCTATGAAGATTGATGTAATTTATTTCCGAGAAAGGAGGTACGACACTTTCCAATTACGTATTCTAACCGCGCACCAATACTCCTTCAAACAAGCACTACTTCTAAGCGCAAGAGAGGTAGGAAGCACTTCCATTTTGAAGTCATGTGGTTGTCCAATAGTGAGTTCCAGTTAGTGCTCAAGAAAGTGTGGAATAATAATGCTCGCCAACCAATTAACACCAAAATCACTGTGTGTGTCCAATTTAAGCAAGCGGGCACGGGAGTGTTTAATTTGGTAATGTCCAAAAGAAAATTTTGTTGCATGAAAAGGAGCTTTAGGAGTGGCAAAGTCGTGATCCGTATGCGGGAATGTTAGAGAAGTGTGTGGAGATTGTAACTGAACTAGGTTGGATGAGTCCCTTTGGCACGTGAGGGGTCGATGAATGAGCTCAAAGATGGTGATAAAAAACATGTCTTACTTTCATCATAAGGCGAGCTATCGACAACGGAAGAATTTTATTCATAAACTCACTTATGAGTACGGTGTAGTGCAGGAGGATGAGGGAAAAATTGAAGATCATTTCATCATATTTTTCAAAAAATTTTAACTCATCATTGCCTTTTGATTTTGAGGATGCTATTGTAGGGTTGACTTGTTCGGTGAATGAGGAGATGAACCAAAACTTGACTTAGTTCGGTTAGCGGAGGAAATTTTTTATGCTCTTTCTCAAATGCACCCAAACAAAGCTCCCGGAATTGATGGTATGCATGCTCTCTTTTATCAAAAATGTTGGCACATTGTTGGGAAAGAGGAGGTGGACTTTGTTCAGAATTGATGGGCTAATAGAGGGGATCTAGTTTGAATAAACCTTGTATTGTGCTTATTCTAAAATATCAAGAGCCAATGAATATGACTAAATTGCGCACGATTAGCTTATGCAATGTTGTCTTTAAAATCATTTCAAAACTCCCTGCAAACCGTCTCAAAAAAAAGATTACTATGTGTTTAAGCCTATTCGCAGCAAAAATAAAATAAAAAAATTAAATATAAAATTAAAAATAAAATAAAAATAAAATAAGATTAAAAAAAATATCCAAAATTAACAATAAACATGTCTTGATATTGATTTTTAATAAAAACTAGTTTTGTGCCCCGGGCAATGCTTGGATTGTTTATGACAATATTATGTAAAAGGTGTATATCCTTTGATTTAAGATATTTTGACGTATGATACCGTTGGTTTTTGTAAGAGTGTAATATGTATTATAGAAATATGAATAAAAAAATATAATAAAATAAAAAAAAAATATAAATGAATAAAAAAATATAATAAAATAAAAAAAAAATTAAAAAAAAATAAAAAAAAAAAAAAACTATGTTATTTGAATTTTCTACTCATGGATTTATAATCACTTGACAATCATATATACTTGTAAAATAAAAAGTATAGTACTATCTCTTATAAAGCTATGGGTAGTTTTGGAAAAGAGCTTGGATTATCTGGTGGTTCTTGAAAGTGACGACACAAGTAGCATGGTCAGAGCTTTCAAAAAAATCCAATTTGGAGTTACACCTATTTTCTTGTTCTTGGATGATATTTCTAGGACCAATTGTAACTTCAATGTCTTCGATTGTGCTCATGATTGACAAACGTGTAATACGGCTACCCAATATAGTAGCTAACTGGGAGATTGATATGAATTTGGAATACTTATGTACCATGACTAATTTACCCTTAAGTCTTCAAACTTTGGCGGATCTTGATTTAATTAAATAATATCTACGTCATTAAAAAAAATTAAGAAAATATAACAATTATAGTTGTGTAATTTTTATGCGACACTTTTGCTAAAATTGTGAGATGCCAGGTTTTTGGAAAATATTAAAATTTTATTGAAAATAAAACTCTAAACTAACAATTTTATCCTAAAAAGCTATTCAAATTTTATTGAAAATAAAACTCTTAACTAATTTGTTATGCAACAAAATCTATCTAAATTTATCCTTCTTTTTTATCCTAATAAAAAAAATATTCAAATAAATCATATATGTCATACTAATAATTAATTATTATCTACGTGGGGCGACACTTGGCGAAAAGTTGGAATGTCAAGTGTCATTATCCCGTGACCTGGCTAAAAGTTTAGCTTTATATATTAGTTACTAGTTTGGTGCCCAAGCGATGCCCAAGTTGTTGATAAAATTTTAGGATAAACTTTTTAAGCTTGTTAAATACGAGCATATAATTACTTTTGACAATACAGGATATTTTGACATACGATATTATATCACTTATTTAAATAATATACTGTATTTTTTGTAGTTTTGTTTGTAAATAGATATTTATATTATTATTAACTTAGAATTATTTTTATTGAACTTATTTTTTTTATTTTTTTTTTACTAAACTGAAGTATTTTTACCAAACTAAAACTATTTTTACAGATTAAAACTTATTTTTACTAATTCTCTGATTTTTTTAAAAAATAAATAAAATATATTATAAATGGATCTTATTTTAAAGAACTTTTTAAAACGAATTTTATGATGGAAATAGAATCGAGTTATTCGATATTAATTAGAAGTTATGATTAATTTTGTATATATGAATTATTAGAAGTATATCAATAATGAAACACTATATAACATTTTTATCTTGCTAAATCTATCCAAAATTCGCTTACCTGACATCATATGTGTCACAATAATACCAATTTGTCACCTATGTGGCGCGACACTTGGCAAAAAACTGGAATGTCAGTGTCGTCTCGTGGCCTGGCTGCGAGACCGGCTTATTTATTAGTGACTAGTTTTGTGCCCGGACGATGCCCGATAAAATTTTAAGGTAATATTTTTACATGAATGTTAAATACGATCAATAATTCGTTATGATAATGTAGGATATTTAGACATACGATATCATATGGCTTATATTTATATGATAGTGTACTTTTTGTAGTTTTGTTTGTAAATAAATATTTATGACTTGAATTTATTTTTTTTGAACTAAAATTATTTTCACTGAACTGAAAGTATTTTTACCAAACTAAAATTAATTTTACTGATTAAAACTTATTCTTACTGATTCTCTAATATTTTTTTAAAAATAAGTTAATAACAATGCATTTTGTATGTGGCTAGCCACACCATCTGTCCGGACAAAATATCCCTATAAAATTAACCGAGTAACTCTTGTAATACTAAATGAGTAACTTTTAACACTAAGTAACCCCTATCTATAACACTGATTGAGTAACCATTATAACACTGATCAAGTAACCCCTATAGCACTAATGAAATAACTCTTGTAATAGTTGGTGACACGCTTTGGCCAACTACGTATAAAAGTTTGTGATTAAATATATTATAAATGGATATTATTTTAACGAACTTTTTAAAACGAATTTAATCATGGAAATAGAATTAAGTTATTGGACATTTATTAAAAGTTATAATTAATTTTGTATGTATGAAATATTAGAATTATATCGATAATAAAAATCTATACAACAATTTTATTTTAAAAAATCTATCCAAAAATCGCTTACTTAGCATCGGGTGTGTCACAATAATACATATTTATCTCCTACGTGGCGCAACGCTTGGCGAAAAACTGGAATGGCTAGTGTCGCTGTCTCGTGGCTTGACTGCGAGACTGACTTTATTTATTAGTGATATGATATGATATGATGATATGGGACTGGAACTAGGATAATAGGAATATTGCTACCAGTAGTTTAGTTTTACATGATAAACTAGAATATTAACTTCAAGAAAATCTCCTATTTAAGATGGCAAAGTGCAAAAGTCACAGTTTTTTTTTTTCGTATTTGAGCCCCCCTTCCTAAAATGAATAAATAAAATAAAATAATAATTACAAGCAAATATTTTTCAGAAAAACGTTTTAGGAATTAACAAGTGAAAACTTGAAGGATGGAACTTTGCTTCATCAAACACACTTGAAAGGGTAGACCTGCCAACAAATATTGCATAATATAGCAGACCTGGTAGAATGTGGATATGAATCAGGGACCAAATTTCCATTGCTTGTATCATTCCTGCAAATTTCCGTTAGGAGGAAGAAGAAGAGCCAGCCTACTTTTGTATCTATCAATTCGTTGCGATCTTTCCTCCCTCAATCTGCAAAGAGAAGCAATAGTTTTAAACAGTCCATCCTTACTTTACACGCATGTCCTAGTACATGGAAAACAATAGCAGGAAGGTCAAAGTATATTAGCTCATATGCTTAAAGTTATATATGTCTACAAACACAATCGAAACAGAGGGAAGAGATGTCTCTACGAATATAAGACAGTTCACGATTACTAACATGTCTTCACATTCCACTAAAATTAAGATTCTCATAAGATCACTGTTTTTGTGGGAAAAACCTGTTTAGATTTTTTTTTTTTTAATACTGTTACAATCTAACCCATCTAGGCATCTATGAGGAAGACCAAATAGAATTGGGATCTATAGAAAGAAGTGGGAAATGGTGGATAAGTTACTTTCTATAAAATGTTGTCTAGACTTTATTAATATACTTGTAATTAAATACTACCTCTGTTCCAAATTAGCTGACACCTTTCTTTTATATGACATTTACCAATGCATTAAATATCTCTAATTATCTACTAAAATGAAAAAGAATGAAATATTATAGAAAAAAAAAAACAAAAATACACAAAAAAAGGAATAAAATAGAGATTTAAAGAAATTTAAATTGACTATTTATTTATATACCCAAATAAAAATATCTAGTAAACTAGGTGAATCCAAAAGAATTTATGGTGTGGTTTCTGCGTTTCTCATATCTTTTCCACATCTCTAAACTGTAAACTTCAGAGAACAAGACTGAAAAGGCCATTGTAATACTCCCTTTCTCTCACATCTCAAGTGGTAAATTACTGGCATGTCTCTCCATTTCCTTTCTCCCCTCTCCCAGGTGCCTAGTCTGGCTACTGCCAATCTTTATATGACTGAGATTTGGACCTTAATCAGTCGAATTCAACCAGAGGTTTCAAAGCCTACCCAGGCACATTTGACCATCAGGGTTGAAATATGGGGCTTACTGTCAAAAGTAGCTTGGGATTTCATGGTAGAGGTTGTGAGATTCTATTGTGGAAAAGGCTTCAATGCTAGTGGTTGCCTACTTATTCATTCCAATGGATTTTGGAGGTTTGCACTTTGCAGCAGACCAACAGCTAGGATTTTGTGGTTGACTGGCGGTAGTTGTTGACAGTGGGAGGCTGTGTGATCAGTATTTTAACTTTTAAGCGGAGAAATTAAGAAGAGGGACGATGGTGGTGGCTGGTACATGTGTTTGCGAAGATGGTGATAGGTTTGGAGAGATAAAGGGGGGTGCTGCGAAAGGGAGGTGGGGGTGGGCAGTGGTGTTAGTTTAATTGCTGTGTTGGTTGGGGGCTGGTGGGGTTATTCTAATTATTTGGGTTTTTTTATTATATTGCTTGGGGTGGTCGGGTTATATTCTTTGGTTAATAAACTTAATTGGCTGTTTGGTTATGAAAGGAAAATTATATTTGGAATCTAAAACTTTCAAAATGTGAGAATGCTGCAATTATTAAAAGACCCTAAATCCAATAATCTAGAAACGGAGGAAGTAAGTGACCTAGAGATAGCATTTGCGTAAAATGTAAAATGTCCAAAATATAGTAATATACCTAGCTCGAACTCTCTTAGCTCGCTTAACATGCCTGGTTAGCAGCTCTTCAGCACTTGACATCTCAACTGATTTCTCAACCTGCATACAGAAAAAGAAAACTGGAATTAACACTCCTGAAAAAAATGTCAAACCATGACAATCTTCACAACAAAAGGTTGAGCTGCCATGCCAAATCCTTATCTTATTCGTCCATGACTCCAAACCCCACCACTAATAGACTAATACTTTTTTTTTATTTAATATTACAATGTTCACGCATTTGAAAAATATTCATACACTCCTCTTTCAAACACACATTGTGTTATATACGCAAGGAAAAAAAAAATCACATTGTGTAATATATGTAAGAAAATAAATAGTCATGTGATGTCTCATTAGATTCTTCGCGATACATACTTTCACATCAACTTTATATAAATTTAAAGTGTGTTTTGTAAAGCCCAATTGCCCCAATGTTGCAACATAAAAGGAACAGAGAAAGCAGTTTTTTTTTTGGCACACACACAATGCTCTTAAGATTCACTTCACAAAATTAACTCAACTACTCAAGGTCACAAGTCCTAACCCTAGTAGGCCACTAGTAATCGGCCAACATTAGAGAGAAAATTACACTTGTGTTTGGATATAGAGAAATGGAAAGAAGGGAAGAGAAGAGAAAAGGAAGGATACATCATCCTTTATTTGGATAGCTAATGCAAGGAGGGAAGGGGAGGGAATTGGAAGGATCCATTTTCCTTCCCCTTTTTATAAACCAAATCTCTCCATTGTTGGAGAGATTTGGAAGGAAAATGGAAGCTCCCTTCTCCCTCCCCTCACCTCCCTTTCCCTTCCCTCTTTTTCCTTCCCCTCCCTTTCCCTTCACTACTGTTATCCAAACATAGTGTAAATCAGCAGCCCAAGAGAGAGTAAAGCACCAAGAAAGTCCACAACAACAATACACTGATCTGTGATCCAAGAATCAACATGGATCCATGCTGGTTATAATTCACTCTATTATCCCTCACATCGCCCGGCACTGCTATTGGCATATCAACTGGCCAAGATTTTTGATTCTCTTCAAGGAGTTTCTAGGTGCTGCAAAGTCTTTATTTCAACATAACGGGGTCAGCTACGTGAAACCAAAATTTTATCTTTGGTGGTCATCAACAAAGATCTTCTCTTTCCATTCCCTTCTATCAGGTGCTATTGTTACATTACAGGGGTGGAATTCACTTGAATAGCAATTTATTGTGAAAAGCAGGAAAAGTAAAAAAGCTGACTGATTTGTATTATTGATGCAATTGAAACACCAAAGGAGATAATACAACCCAGACCTAAAAATTAGATTACTCAGTATTTCAGAATAATATTCCCTCACAGCTGACCTCTTACTTATAACCCCAGCCATCCTGGCCATGAAGGGTGACCCAACCAGATTTTGGCCTGAATTGACCCAAGATCTTAAACCCCCAAAATTTCAGGGTTTTAAAGCCTAGCTCAGCCTGATACTTTGACCTGAAAAGTCCAACCCAGCCCTACAATCAGCTCAAAACTAACTCCCCTCATTCATATAAAAATTTTCCAAGTTCACAGACAAGGCACTAATCTGCATTCCCCAAACTATCCTCCTGCTTGCATCAGCTGAATTAAAGGTCTTTCATAAGTAGGTTATCTCCCCCCCCCCCTCCTCTCTCTGTATGTGCGAAGTAACACTAGGTTAGGCATCAGAGGGATGATCACCCCATAACTCTGTTGAAGGTTCTCTCCTAATTAAAACTAATGGCATTAATGTGACTCACTACAATAGTGCATCATGATAAAATTAGTTTTAAACAGAGCAAAGGGTCCTCAAAGCCTAGCCTAGGCGCAAGGCACTCGTCTTTTGCATATGAGGTGTAAATGAGCAACTTTATTTTACTAATTATTATATTTTAAAATTCTGGTATTAAATATATATTAAAAAAAAAAAAAAAAAAAAAAAAGGCCCAATATAAGTTTTAAAAAATCAGAAAGAGGAAGAAAGAGGGAGGGGGGGGGGAAGAATCAGAGTGGAGTAAAATCAAGTATTAAATGCTTCCAGATCGAGAAGGAAAAGAGAATAGCAAAATCAGAGTGGGAGTAAAATCAAGTATTAAATGCTTCCAGATCAAGAAGGAAAAGAGAAGAGAGTTTTCAATTATTTGGGCTTTCTATTTGGAGGGTAAAATCAAGTAAATTCATGCAACTAATTGAGGGCCTCGGAAACATTTATTGATGATATGCGTTGAACCAAGGTAGGTCCGTAGGGAAGAGGTGCATTGGCATGGTTTCTAAAAGTATGATATAAAGTAATCTAACATCCAAATGAATACTAATACAACATCCAGATTTCATAATAAAAAGTTTAACAACATCCAAAAACTCATCATGATTGATTACTCTAATGACATCCAAATTTGCCTACTGATTAGCTTACTAATTGAATCATACTTCCAACATATAGTGAATTATTAAATTACCAACTTATAAAACTATGATATTAAGTAATCTAACATATAATTAATTATTTCCACAATTACATACTTTCTCCGTTTTTTTAATACTTGTATCATTTGGACTTTACACAATTCGTACTCTCCTTTGACCATATTTTGTGATTTATGCATAAGTACATAAGAAAAAAAGTCAAGTTAGATTTGTCTCGATATATACTTTCAAATCATATTTAAAAATTTTTTTGCTAATAAAAAAATATTCACAATCAAAATTATGCATTAATAAGCATAATAATCCAAATGGTCGAACTAAAAAAAAAAAAAAAAAAAAAAAAAAAAAAAAACACACTCTCTAAGGAAATTGTAGTTATTATCTTGCACAAAAGAAAGCTATTTAAAAAAAAAAACAAAACAAATATGCAAGTTTTTTGCTAAAAGATGATAAGTATTGGAGTACAGAATGCAGGATCACCCCTATGCAAATTTAAGATAAAAAGACAGGACTTAGTAATAACAGTATAGTCCAAGAAAAACCAACCTCGTCAGCTTCTGTTTCATCATCTCTATCCTTTCTCTTAGGCGAAGAAGATTCATACAAAGGCCGAGGCAGAGGCAAAGGCAGAGGAAGAGGCAAGGGTTTCGGAAGAGACTTTAAAAAATCGCCATACTGTGGCTGCAAGTTTCAAAACAATTCAGAAAAAGGAAAAAAAAGAGATGAACAATGAACAAGAATGCAAAGTAAGAAAAGTTTCATTGGTACTTCAAACTCCAACATAAATACATACTCACTCTATAACCATAAATGAATACAGATTATAACTGTTAGCTACTTGACAGAGAGAGAACCAGAGAAGAGGTGGTTTGCTCATGATAATCTTCAAACGATAGAGTCTATTAGCCAACAAAAAAAGCAAGTTTTAATTATACAATAACATATTATTCTTATTCTTTACATTACTACTACCTTCATTCTGCCAGTGGATAGGATATGTATTTATAAGTTGACAAATGGCAACTGCTAAGTTCACGATATAACTTGGTATACCTAATAACAACTTTCCTTGTCTTACATTCCAGGACTCATATGGTTTTGATCAAACAAACAATTGCCTGGAGATACATAGATATCTAAACAGCTGCATACACTTGAATAGGATAAGAAAGATAGATCCATCGATTAACCATGAATGAATTCTACATACTTGGTTATCTTCTACATATCCATTTCTCAACCATGATCGACAAAGCGCATATAATGAAGCCCCATCTGATACCCTGACCTACAAAAAGTAGCAAAAAATAGCTTAGGACTTAAATCTGATGATGGACCAAAACATGACTTTGTTTCACGTTATAATTGCACGAAAAGGAGACCATGAGAAAATTTCCCGAAAATTATATAGTGGAGTCTGCAGCAGCTGATAGACTCACTAGACAGTATATCAAAAGATTTCTTACTTGCCATGGCAAAGGTTATGCCCATGACCCAAAAAACTCCTAGATATAATAAGACTAATAAAAACTTTTCCTAGCAGCAAAAGGCTACTTAAAATTTAATGATGTATGGGCTCAAAAACATATAGCAAAAGAAACACCTAGACATCTACCCCTAACCTGCATTATCTATCAATAACCAGCTTGTTCTCACATTAAGGGTCATAACAATTCTTTATTTAGTTATTTTGCAGAACCAAATTGGAAAACATACTACTGCAACTACAAGCATAAAAGAAGTTGCACTTTAAACCATCAGAATATTATTGGAACTACTTCACTATCAGTTTAAGTTCCTACCATGTGATTATAATTCTTCACATGCAACTCCATATTACCAGCAACGTAACTAAGCCCCCTTTTTAAAGAAAAATCTAGCCCAAATGACCATCATCAAGATCACTTTAGTTAGTGCCATACCCAAAGATTAGAAAGACACCAATTAATTAAACAATTATCATGTTTCATCAGATGGTAATATTTCAATCATTCAATGTCTTAAAATGGTGCACCATTCTTTACATCAAAGTGGGTACTCATTTCCTGGTGTTTCTCTTAGACTTCGTAACTTGGACTTTAGCTCATAGCCAAGAAACAAGATTAATTAATTTTACTAGATTATTAAGCTTCACATATATCTGTCAAAATCCATATTATGGTAACTTGGACATAGTTGCACCATGGTAGAATTTTGATGAGTGTGGAATTCTGCGCTTAAGCCCTGAAATTGTACAGGCAAGCCAATGCTGTGAAACCTTCATCCAGCACATGCAGTGTTAATCTGTAAAAACGATGTATCTGAGGAATTTTCTTTAATGGCAATCTCTAGACCAAATTTTGATTTTTTTTACCAATGTTGCAAAGAACTGCCATCAAAGAGCCAACCAATGAGCATGTGCAAAGTGACTGCCTTAATAGGCATACAATGGTCCTACAAAAGATATATTAGTGAGGAACTTGAAAGAAAAAGAATTTCCAGTAGAAGATGCTTCTAATATGGAGGAGAATGTTGAGCAGAGAGAGTTGGTGAATTGCTCAAAACTCATAGAGCTTTTCACGCTATCCTGGTTCTATAAAGGAGCAAAGGGATCAAAATTCCAGTCAAGGTGTAAGATTGGGGTATAGGAATTGCAGTTTGATTGTTGATAATGGAAGTTGAGCCAATGCAGCTTCCACTACCTTTTTTTGATTAAATACAGTCACCTACTCAAACCCAACCATATACTACAGTAACTGCTTTGTTTGAGTGAGATAAAAAAGCATGAAACGAAAGCAAAAACAATGGGCATCCTGACTTAATTACTATTATAAAGGGCATAACTTCACTTTATTTCTTATTGTTATGCAGCGACAACAATGATATACAAAACTATTTCTCCTATTTTTCTGTTTTTCATGTACCCACTTTCCATAGAGGGGGAACTTTGTTCTACACTTTTTCTACCTACTTCTACTTCATTATACATTTGGCAAACAAAATCTACATTCTTACTCCTATTTCCCATAAAGTTTACACCGTCCAACTATCTCTCCTACTTCTTATACCCTTTTCTTACACTCACCCACCATTTTACTACATCGACAAACTTCTCTTACAAACAAGAATCTACAGTAAATGGACCCATAAAAAAAAATGGAGTATAAGCAATCTGGTTTACAAAATTAGTATAAGGAGTTACTAGTTTATATGCAGCACAAACACGAATCCTTACTGCTGTGATGTTGATGTTGTTATCAACAACAAAAGCAGACAGGAAAGGATAAAGTTTGCAGCTGGTTTGTGTCTTAACTCTTGTGCAAATGTGCAGCAATAAAAGCCATATTTTGTCTTTTTATTCTTCGTACTTAATCCTAATGGAACTAAGAAATAAAGGATCTCAGGTCACTTGCTCACGTCTTCTTTCACATAAAGTTTGTTTTAAAATTTAACAGTTGAAAAATTGCATACAGAGAATAAGGACAAATTTTCCTCTATTCAGGAATTTAATATAGAGGTTAAGCCAGTTTCTTTGTATATCCCCAGTAAAACAGCCCTTAAATGCCCCAGAAGTCTTATCCCTCAATGATGCTAGATAAGTTTCTTTGACCCTGACCAAATCTAGCAAACTAGGAAGAGCAAAAAAATATGGGAATTTTACTCCAACCAAATACACCACAAAACAGCCATACTAGCATTGAATGTTTGCACCACAACAACTTCCCATTGTCCTTACCAAACCCCACGAAACGAATTTGTAGCCAATCCACCACCGTCTGCTTTTGATACAAGGAAATCAACCTCCAAAAGAGGTACAAATTGTTATATTGGGTTTCCGAATTCCAAGCCTAACCTATTTGCATCATTGGATAAACTTATCAGAGTTTATGTTTTATTTAACCAAGTGGTTTATCACTTCATCAGAGCCAAGTGTGATACTTTGATTTGCTTTAAATCAGTGTAATAGCTTAATAAGGTCTAATATGAGTGGAGTAAGCATGTCAAAGGGAAGAAATTAATAAGTGGATAATGCTAGCTATAGTTTAAAAGTTGTTTTACATTAAGTTGACTTTTTATTTAAGCTGGTCACTTATTATTTTAGGACTGTACTAATGTTATTACTAAACTTTTCCTATGTCCCAAATTGTTTGCCAGTTGCCAGCTCTAGTTTATGACTTGCAATAAAATGAATATTTCACTAAAAAAAAGAAGGTATAGCACGGGTAATCAGCAGAGCAAAATAACAAATTCTTAGTGATCAGAAGTGTGAATATAGACCAGTTTCTATAAACATCTCAAGTTCCAGACTATCACTTAAAAAAGTACCTAAAGCACAAAATAAACCAGCCCATTTTAAGCTTCAGCTCACAAGTTTTTATAAGCCTCATCAACAGACTTAACATTCAGTGAAAACATTGCCTACATTTCCAAAAAAAACAGCAAACTTTAGAAAATTACCCCTACAACATGTCTACACTTCCA
The DNA here is from genome assembly GCF_001683475.1 of Chenopodium quinoa. Taxonomy (NCBI): domain Eukaryota; kingdom Viridiplantae; phylum Streptophyta; class Magnoliopsida; order Caryophyllales; family Amaranthaceae; genus Chenopodium; species Chenopodium quinoa. The sequence continues at coordinate 2,424,308 of NW_018744284.1, forward strand.
TATCTTTACTTAAATTGCATTGGGAATATGCATAACAGAGATGAAAGTAAGTAGCATCGTTCTGGGACTGAATGAGTAATCTCATACACATGATTCCTAAAGAAAAACAATGTACCTCACCTTTCGATCCCTAAGAGTGACAAATGTATCATCTGTGCCTTTGTCTCTGCACAAATTAAAAAATTAATCATAGCTACAACCTAAAAACAGAAATTAACATGGGGATCGAACTAAACCAGAAGAGCTTGCTCACATGGGATCTTTAGGAGCACTATTTTCAGGAGCAGTGTAGGAAAATGAACCAGCCTAAACAAAAAAAGATTTTACTAAGAAAAAAAGTCAAGTATAGAGGAAAAAAATTCAAATGCTGAACACAATATAAACAACCAAACAACCACCTCTCGGTTAGCAAGGTTTAAAGCGAGCACAAACATGCAATTACGAAAAACAATTTATAATAAACAACCAATTAACCATTTCTCAGTTCACAAGCTTTAAAGAGGCCACAAGTATGCAATTACACAAAGCACATTTATCACAAACAACCAGATAACCACCTCTCAGTTGGCAAGGTTAATAAACCACAAGTATGAAATTATGCAGAGCGTGTTAATCGTAAGCAATCAAGTATACACCTCTCAGTTGACATGTTTGTTCCAGAAATTGAAAATAAGATGGTGAAAAAGGTTGGGTGTAAGTGAACTATTGAAGCTCATCAGTCCTCAATAAGCAATATACTGCACAACTGCAAAGTTTCCAAATAAATCTTAACCATCCTATGCCAAGCAAAACCTGAGATACTTTAGACTTTAGTACAATTGCGTGTAGCTTACTTAGATATAATATAGCATAACACTTTATCCTGTTAATTCTGAACATAGCACTGTACTCCATACACATGAATTGCTTGAATCTCCTACATTATGCTCTATGAATCAGTGAAAGCTAACTATGAAATGATTGGTGTCATGAACCATGTTAAGATTTTTTTTTTTATATTTAAATTTTCCAGGAAAATTTTGTACGAATGTCACATGGAAAGGAACCTAATGTAGAGAAGAAGCTGATTCCCAACCACTAAACAAAGATAATGAACCACCCACTTTTGCGACTAAACCAAACCGGTCAGGATTGGTGAATTATAGGCTCAAACATATGACAATGTATTACCCACCAAATCTAGCCAGGTAAGATACACATTCCACCCAAATAACAAGGATGACTTTAAACAATAAAAATAAAATCAAATTTAACCGAAATTTCAACCAAAACAATAATTAATGTCACATTTGACAAATTTTAGAAGTTTAGGGCTACCAATGATAATCGGGAAAGGCTACCAATGATAAAAGTCGGAAGTACAAATAAAGAAGAAATGAACCTTTGAATGAGGATGATTGTTCAAGGTAACGCCTCTAGCAGTGGCAGGAATGGAAACAGATGACATATGAGCATGAGAGGGATGCAAAAAAGGACCGCGTACAAGATGACTTGAGTAAGAAGTGTCTAATGGACCAGACTCTCGAGACTGATGGTACTGTTGTTGATACTGAACCGGAGCACGTGGAGCCGCGTCCCTGAGCCACGGCAAGACAGGCGGCCACCCTGGACCCACGGAGAAATACTCATTCTTCGTAGTTCCGTCCAGGGTTGTATAAACAAAACGCTGCAAAACATTAACAACCAACTATTACTTAATAAGTCCTTCGAGTATTATAACTAATAAAGGGGTTGTATAAACAAAACGCTGCAACATATTAGCAACCAACTATGGCTTAATAGGTTCTTCAAGTATTATAACTAGAAAAGGGGTTGTATAAACAAAACGCTGCAACACATTAGCAACCAACTACGGCTTAATAAGTCTTTTGAGTATTATAGCTAGTAAAGGGGTTGTATACACAAAACGCTGCAACACATTAGCAACCAAGGCTTAATAATTCTTTCGAGTATTATAACTAGCAAAGGGGTTGCATAATCAAAACGCTGCAACACATTAACAACCAACTATTACTTAGTAAGTCCTTCGAGAGTTCGAGTATTATAACAAGTAAAGGGGTTGTAAAAACAAAAACTTGCAAAACATTAGCAGCTACTCTGTAACTATTGCTTGATAATAAAGTAGGTTCTGTAGATTCTTCGAGCATTTATAACCAATAATTCAATAATCCGAACCCTAAATTGACTATGCTGACAATTAAATTAACGAAACCCTAAATTGTGAAGTTGATATTCAATGATAAAAATAAACTATGTTACCTCGGAAACTGCTTCAATGGAGAAGAGGAAGCCCACAAGCTAAAAAAACACTGCAATGGAGGAGAGAGAGGGTGGAGGGGTGCAGCGGGCACAGCTTGCACGGGCAAAAATAAACTTTTAAATTCACTCTCAGTATATACTCCCTCCATTTTATGTGCCCAGGTTTTATTTGATGGACACAAAATTGTAATATATTCCTTTATTTCGTAATAATTGCAAAATATATGGATTTTTTTTTTTTTAATGTTTTGTGTGTTTCACTCAATTAACCTTTATGATTGATCAAGATTCATGGATCAATTCTGGATGGTCAGATTCCAAACCCCACTCAATTATTATTGCGGGGAATCGAACACACATATAGATGATTATACAATGTCAATTACAGTAACATGACTCGCTGACATAACAGCATATATCAACCTCATAAATTCTTTTAACTAAATCGTACTCGTGCTAACGCACAGGAATAGGAACCGAAGTTATTTAGGGGTGAACATACATTTTGGGTAACCGAAGTTGGAATCGGAACCGACGGGTCTAGAATTGGAATTGGACTCGCTAGTTCCAATTACGGGTGATAAAGGAAGGAATCGGTTGAATTGGACCCGGTGGTTCCAATTCCGGTTAATAAAGTAAGGAACTGGTTGCAACTGCTTCGAATTTCATTCTCAATTTTTAGGAACCGGATGCGGTCGGGTACCCGGTTAGTCGGTTTTCCAACATATATTAAACTAAGTGTATTAAAAAAAAATGGATGTATCCAGTTAGTACAAAAAAAAATATTATTAAAGCATAACATAAATAAAATAACTCAATGCATATAAAAGTATAAGTATTAATCGCTACAAATGAATATAGACCAAAATAAGTATTATATTTTGTAGGCTAAATTAGAAAATAACACCTGCAAAAAAACCCGATTTTGATTATAGCACCAAAACATTTCGAAATTTTATTATAACACCACTTAAAATCCCAAAATTTTGGTTTCACCACCCACTAACGGATTTTTGGATGGAAACTGTTAGTGGGACCAACTAGGAACACGTGTCAGTTGTTTATTGGCTTAAAAATAAAAATTAAAAAAAATTAAAATTAAAATTAAAAAAAAAAAAAAACCCCTAAACTCTAACCCAGCCACCAGCCCCACCACCGCCGACCGTCACTACACCGCCGGAGACCCCAACTGCCGTCGGATTCCTTTCCTTCACCGGGGAAACCACCGTCGTCACCCCCACCAACATAAACCCCTCGGTAAATCCCCTTCCCCCTTCCTTCTCCCCGAAAAATTACCCTCACCTACCACAACCCTCCGCGAAAACGCCTGCAATTGACGGTTTCCTGAGCAGCGAAATTGCCGGAACTTCACCAACGAAACTCACCGGATTCTGCAGGATTTCAGCCAGTTTCTTGAGCCACGAAATCTTCCGGACAACCACCTGCGAATTGACGGAGAACCACCTGCAAATCTGCTGAATTTCGCAGCGATTTCAGCCGGTTTTTGCGCAGCAACACCACCAGAATCTGCTGAGGTTGGGTTCTTGGTGAGGCTAGGGGAGGGGGTCGGATTTTGGCGGGAGGAGAAAGAGGGTGGTTTCAGGTGAGGGACTAGGTTAAGGTGGCGCTGGCGGTAGGGCTAGGTTGGGGCTGGTTTCGCCGGATTATGCGAGGGCAGGTGATGCCGGCGGCTGGGCAGGTGGTGCCGATGGTGGGGCTGGCTGGGTTAGGGGGTTAGTTTTTTTTTTTTTTTTAAATTTTTTTTTTAAACCAATACACAGCTGACACAGGAACATGGCAGGCCCCACTAACGATTTCCATCCAAAAGTCCGTTAGTGGGTGGTGAAACCAAAATTTTGGGATTTTTGTAGGTGTTATAATAAAATTTCGAAATGTTTTGGTGCTATAATCAAAATCGGGTTTTTTTGCAGGTGTTATTTTCTAATTTGGCCTATTTTGTATTATATTTTAACAAATATGTACATAATTGGGTACCGAGAACAGAAATCGATACCCGGCGGTTCCAATTCCAATGCCTAAATATTAGAACCGATTGAACTGGTTTCAATTCCGAATCCGAAATTTTAGGACCCGGTCCCAACCAATTTTGGGTCTAGTTCCTAAAATTTTGACCTGATACTTGGTGTGCTCACCCCTAATATTGTTATTCGCAAAAGAAAACAACACAAAGTGAAATGTGGGTAGTTATTGGTGTCCCTAAAAAAGAATAAAAGGAAATTAGTGGGCAACATAGTAATTGATAATTTTTTTAAAAAAAAAAAGAATAAAAATGAAATACATAAGATTTTAGTATTGGGGTTTTGTGAGTCCATCTTAGCGCATCACTCCTATGTGTTTCCAAAACATATAGTACGGTAAAATAGTGTCTTTTGTCATTCATAAAAGTACTTTTTATAGTTACAGTAGTATGTTTTGTGTACTATAAAAACATACTTTTAGTGTATAGGTTGTCTTAGTATTACTATTATATCTCATGGTGGTATAATTTTGATGTACAATTTACATATTTATTTGTACCATTAGAAAAATATTTATACACTACATCATTTAATGGTACTATTTACCTATTTAACAGTACTAATATACATGTTAATATTTATAACTTAACCAACCTATTTGTTTCAAAACAAATAGGTCCAATGCGCCAATACTTCTCCGGATTTTGGAGGATGGTGGAAAGTTCTGTAAAAAAAATGTGAAATTAAAAGATTGATTTTGATTTTTTTTCTTGAAAAAATTGTCAAGAATAATACGACATTTGCTCAATATTTCACCTTTTGATGAATTCAAATTATAAAGACCTTTAGAAGTATTTGTTCAAAATATAACGTCAACAATTACCCTATTCAAATTATAAAGGCTAGTTGTGACATGTGTCACATTGTGATTGGTAGTGTTTTTTATATAATTTTTACATTTTTCTTTTTGACACCACCAGCTAGAACCCCCACCTTCCACCAATCCCAAAACCCCTACACTTAGCTCCCAACCAACCTAAAACCCACCCCACCCACTCCACGAGCCCTAAAACCCTATCCCCACCCTACCTTCCACTAGCGTCGAACCCCCTAAAAACCCACCATCCAAAAACTTCGGCACCAATTGGCGAGAGAATGGGAGAAAGAAAGGGTGGGCCATGAGGGGGTGGGGAAAATAGGGTCAGGATGGGATATGGGTGAGGGAAAGCAAGGTTTGAGTGAGGATAAGGGAAAGCAAGGTCAAGGTTGGGATGGGGGAGATCAAGGTCAAGGGTCGAGAGTGATCTACAAAGACCGGCGAGCAGGGAGACACTACTACAAAATTGGCCAAAGAGACCCGTCCAAAAAGGCCAAAGAGACTGACTTAGAGGCGGTCTCTAGCTAAGCGGTCTCTTTAGCAAAGAGACTACTTTATTTGAGGTGGTCTCTAGAATGAAAAAACTGAGACCCCCTAACTAAGATAGGCAGTCTCATTTTTAAGAAAACTGAGATCGCCTATTTAAAATAGGCAGTCTCTTTTTTCAAAAAAAATAGACCGCTTGTTTAACAAAACGGGTCTCTTTGACCTCATTTAAAATAAAAAAAAAATTATTTTATTCATCAATATAACTTATTGTATTTAATTTTTTTAAAAATTTTATCTTTACATTATTAAATACGAAGTACAAAATAATTCTTAAATTTCATATACCACAAGATTACAAACATAATACAAATAATCAAATATCAAGAAAATCGAATACCAATAACACTCTGTAAATGATAACTTCAACTCTTCAAGCTTCAAAAATCTTCAATTACAAATTTCTTCACTTCAAACTTGGAACTTGTAGATCTTTACCTGCAACCTCAAATACAAACAAGCAAAATTTTTTTTAATAAAAAACAGAAATTAACCTCCTGAACAATAAACCAAAACAATTACTTGAATAATAGAATTATAAATTAAAAAAGAAAAAACAACGATAATTTGACAAAATAACAAAGTAAAAAAAAAGAAATTAAACTATATGTAAAACCGAAAAAAGAGTTCTAAAAATACTAATGAAATACGAGATCTAAAATAAAATTTGTTTTAAATGATGATTAAACACAAAAACCAAGCAAAGAATCCCCACTTGATGTTCACAACTCTTATTCAAAAAACCCCGAGACCAAATAATTTCTTTTTTTAAAAAAAATTAAATTATTAAAGAGAAATTAATAATAAGACCAAAAATGAAATCCAATTATCAACTAATTGAAAGGAATTGTGTCTTTCGAACAAGTGTATTATTCTGTTAGAGGGTTTAGAACTAATTAGGAAAGCTAATTATTCAGTGAGCTCAAGTGATTGGAATGCCTACCTGGAGGCCGCTTCCGATCAGTAATATTAATGTATAATTGATATTACAGCTTGCTCTTGACAGAACCCTTCGGGTCACACCCAATCGTGTAACCGAACCAAGGCGACGAATTAATCCGGAGGATTAAATAAGTTGATAGAGATTTTACGAACTCAAACGTCGGATTCCGAGCTTAAAGCGTCAAAGTCGAACGTCCAGTCAAATTCTAGGAATTGTCGAGACGTACAAATAAGTCAAACAACAATAAATACATAGCCCTAGCCTCGTATCAGCCTAGCCATACGAGGGCTAGGCTATTACATGTTGCCGCAAGCTAACACAGGTTGCAAGCCCAGCAAGCCACGCACATGGGAAGGATGGGGCATGCTGGCCGAGTGCATAGCGCCCATGCATCGCTAGCAAGGGCCAGCAGCTAGCGTGGCTAGCTAGGCCTTGCTAGCATGCGCTGCGTCTAGCAAGAACCAGCAGCCCACAAGGGCGTGGGAGCTTGCGAGAGCAATAGTAGCAAGCAGCGGCGAAGCAGCTAGCAAGAGCTAGCGTGCTTGCACGACTGGTCCAACCCACCAAGCTAGCAACGAGCGTATGCCCGCATGGGCTTGGTGCGGCTAGCAGGCCCATGCCAAAGCAACAAGGCCTTGACCGACCTTTCCTTGTTGCCCAAGGATGTTGACCGGTCTTGCCTTGTTGTGATTGGTGGGTTTGGTGGCTTGGAGAACAAGGAGGTCATGTGGTCCTCACCTAACCACTCCCATGTGATTGCCACTTGTTGCTTAACTATTTGTTCTAGCTATTTATTTTATTTTAGAATTAAATTAAATACTAGCTTTTCTCATTTCAACAACTCTCCTACTTGAAAAGTTGATGGAAACTCTTGGGAGCATTTCCCTATAAATACCCACCTTGGGTAATGGGATTTTTCACTTGAGTAGAACTCAAAAGGAATCTCCCAAAGAGTGAGAAAGCCTTAAGTTCGTAAAACTCTAGTAATTTTGGTCTAGCCCCGTCTAAGCTACGGGGTAGAGGCCAGTTCGGTGATCGAGGGTGTGAGACGTTGGAGGTCTTGCATTTGCAAGTCTTGTGGTTTTCTAAGTCCGAGCTCGAGATACGAGCGAAGCATGCGTCAAGGGTGAGTTAATCTTGTCCTTACTTTCTCTCTTTTCTCTTATGTGTTTATGCTTTCCTTAATTGCATGCTATTTTGTTATGTTGTAATTATTATGCATGCGATCCTTTTTGCGGGTTTTGTTTTTGCGCGGTGTTTGACACCACAAAACCCAACAGCGGTATAAGAGCCTCTTGCATTTAATTTTTACAACTAAAAATTAATTAAGGTGATTTAAAATGGATTTGAATTCTGGATTAGCAACTTAATTATTAGGACCTCACTACGAACCCAGATTTCGACTCAAAAATAGTGAATTTTGGGTGGAATCGGTGTTCTAAATTAACCTTTGCTCACTGTGTTTATAAATGGTTTCCAGAGGCCAAAAAACCTGCCAAAAAAGTGGTTTTTTGAGGGGTTTTTTGTTTGGAACAAAAAATTTTAAATCTTTAAACCTTGATTAATTATGGCATGCAATTGTTGGATTATGAGTTTGATTATACCATTAATCTTATGCAATTTTACTCCTTATTAAGCATGTTTATGTTGTAAATTGGTTGCTTAATTTGGATAGCTCTAAATTTCACATAAATTTGGAATTTCTCATTCTTGCAAATAAATTACTTGGAGTGTGAAAGTTTATGGTGAATATGATTTTTAAAGCCCTAGAAGAGTTAAAGATTCAATCTTTAATGGTTTAAATGGTTGAATCTTAACTTGCTAAAATCCATAATGAACAAATCTTGGTTTTAATAATTTTGGAAGTTGAATAAAATCTTAAATGTTTATACTTGTGCTTGAAATATTATTCTTCATATTGGAAGGTTGTAATATTCAAATGTGCATGAGTAAGTGTTGGATAAATTCATTGGATGATTGATTATTTATTCAACTAATTTTGTCAAATCTCATTATTAATTTATGTTGGTTAAATTAATTATGAGACAAACCCTCATTTTATTGCATCAAGTTGAGTCAAAATTATCAAAAGAATGGTTCTTGAATTAATTTTGGTTTGTGCATTAAAATTGAATTTAATTAAGTTTGACTTGTTTTAATTTCAATATTGCTCAAATATTAGTTCTAAAATCCAATTTAGAATCAATTTAGAGTCACAAAAAAAATTCGGTATAAAATCCCGAAGTACAAGCACAAAATCGAAGCTTTAAACTTCGAGCACCAAGCTCGGCTAGCATGGACTGCTCGCAGCCCAGCATGTTGCTGCCGAGCAAGGTGAGTGTGTGTGTAGTGTGGTTGCTTGGTGCGGGGAGGGTTGACGAGGAAGGCATCATGGCGAGGCAGCAGCAGCAGTGTGTGCGCGCGCCATGTGCGAGCTGGTTGCCAAGCAACGCCCAGCAGCAGCTCGACACGCAAGGCCGGGGCTGCTAGGCAGTGCCCAGCACTTGTGTGCATACGAGCGGTCGGGCTGCTAGGCATGGCCAGCCCATGGCCTTAGCATAGTGCTAAAGGGCCGGTTTTGGTTTAGCCATTATTTTTCCTCATTTTTGGTTTTGCAATTTTGTTTAAAACAAGGCTAGGCCTCGGCTTTTCACGCACTTGCAAAATTTTGACAAATTTTATTTTGATCAGCTTAATTAATTTTAATTGGATTAACTTTAATTAAGTTGGATGTGGAATTTAGTGGGTGCTTTATTAATCGGTTTCAAGCTTAATAAAGCTTTTATTGTGCTTTTATAATTGCGTTAGATCACATAATCGGATAAACAACTTGACTAGTTTTAATTAGGCGTGTTAATCGGATTAACCACCTAAGTTAGTAACTAGTACGCGCTCGTTTGATACAAAGCTTTGTATCGTTGCTTGAATTATTTGTAAAATGCATGGGCCATTCGCTTTAGAAGGGAATGGATGAATGGAATATTGTAGATGTTCTAATGTAGGTTTTACAAAATGGCAACTAGTATGGCCCGACTAGGATTGTAAATACGGAATGCGTTCTGTTTTGTATTTTTGTAAATCTAAACACGGACTGCGTGGCGTTAAGTATTTTTGTACTAAAATTATTTAGATTAGTCCTAGTTTTTCTAGTAGTTGCATAATTGGTGGTGATGTCTCAAAGATGGTGTTTCTAAAAAGACGAAGCCAAGAAGATGCAATGAAGGCCCTTAAAGATTGGAAGCTTCAAGTTTCAAGGGGTCATGCTAGTTTGCCAATGCATCTTTATTTATGCCTTATATATTTTGCTTATATATAATTGCGATGTTAGATGCATGTTTAGGATTTCGAATGTTGAATGATTAATTTAGTTCACTTAAATCAACCAACATAGAAACCCTAAGTCCCTATAATATTGAGTAAAAAATTGTCATTCCAAAATGACACTTACCGAACTAATGAGAATAGTAATGGGCTATGTCAAAGCAAGGCATTACTACTTTCCTAGGGACGTAAGGTATACTAGGTATACGCGTTAGTTTTGATTAAACTCAACGATATCAGTAAGGAGTCCTTAGATGTCGTGAGAAAGCATTAGATACGACGTTTTATCAAACCAACAATAGCTTAGAGCTATTAGCAATTGGATTTCTCACCTTAAAATATTAAGTGTTAAGACAAGCCAAAACATGCTTAATCACTTTTTGATTTTTGAGGTCTTGGAATCGTTTTATTCTCACCTAATTGGGACAAATTTATAAATGTGCGAATAGAACGTTAATAAGTTAATTGAAATTGCTAGTTTGCATGTATTTCAAAGCTTATTATTTTATCTTGATAAATGGTTATACTTTGCACTTATATTTTTAGAATTCTAAATGAATTATAATGTTTCCAACGATTGGTAAAAGGAAATCCTTTTGAGAATGGTTCTCAAAGAATGAAAGCGCATTTCTGGAATACACCTTCTTATAAATGACTTTTATGGCTAAGTCCGAAAGGACGGTTGGACATCATGTATTTAAAATACTAGGTAGTTTTGATAAACATGAAGTATTGAGTTGAAAACTCAATTTGTTAAAGAATGACAACCAACATATCTTTTCGCTTTATACACTAATGAGTAGGACTCATTGATGTAGTAATTCAAGTATGAATTAAAGGAAAAAATGGAACTTTGTTTTACAGCACATTAATGCTTAATTATGCCTAACAAAGTATAAAGTCAAAGCACTTAAAGAAGATATTCTTAAATTTATGAGATGATGTATGATAAGAAAAATAGGAAATAAGGAACAAAGAAAAGGAATTTAAGATTCCAATTCTACCTAAGAGTTCATGATTATCATAGTTAAACTTAGCAACTTATATCCTCACAAGTATTAGATACTGCTTGAGAGTTCCACTTCCAAAGTGACCTCAAAACAAATGAAGTTAAGCTAAGTTATTGACTTACAAGCTTGGAATGAAGCAATTGGTGCTACATGAGCTGTAAAGTCATTTGCTTTGTTTAAAGACCTTTTAAAGCTAAGACTGGAACAAATAATGGTTATTGTGTTCCATAATAAGAAAACGTTTTGTTTACACATGGAAAGACTCACATTCAAAGTAAAAGAATAATAGTTGTTGGTTTTATTTGAATGGAATGGTTGTTTAAGCCATGAGTCAAGAATGCTTGATTATAAACAAACGTTTCTCTAACATGAAAACTCACAAGGTTCAAGTCATGGACATGATTTGTGTTCCGTCTATCTTTAGCAATGTCACATCAACAAGAACATACTCAATGCTCTATTAGATAGACTCTTGAAAGTTGATCGATTCGGAATCGTTCTAAGGCAAGGAAGTCTTACTTGTTGAAACCGACGAAGAAAGGAGCTATTGTGCTTGGTATAGACAATTGACTCCGAAAGCTAAAGAGAATTACATTACTTCAACGTTTTCACAAGAATTTGAAAGAATATGGCTATATTCATCAAATGTGAACAAACTGGATCTTGAATAACTCAAAAGTTCAGTGAAGTATATAATCAACTTAGCAAGATGTCAAAACATCTAGATTAGATTGAGCGATGTTTTCTTGAGCCAAGAGTGATCATCTCAAGGATATAAAATTGGAATTTCATAATCAGCTCCACAAAGAATATAGTATATCTTGACGGAGACTTCGAAGCCATTTGGAAATGACTCAAACGATGATGAGTCATATCCCTTCCTATAACGTTCTTAGAGATATGTACAAATGACTAATGTTACACTAAACAAAATTGTCGAAGCTAAGAAAAGACACCATATTCAGTTATGAATAGAAATAATTTCTAGTGTCCTTTCAAGTATATGTCTAGGGCTCTTAGCCTCAGTGGGAGCTCATTGGCTCAGTGGGAGGGCTAAGTGGCTCAATAAGGGCTAAGGTAGCTCAAGTGGGAGCTAACTGTTTGTTTCACTACAAACTTTTACCCAAAGACAATATTTAAGTCTCTTTGTAAGCATTCAAGTTAGATTAGGGGCATTACTTCCACACCCAAAATTGAGAACATAGTATTTGTTGCTCTAAGTGGTGTCTTTCTGGAAAGTAATAATTTCCAAAATGACAAGTGGGAGGAAAATGAACTCGATGACCATCGAAACGAGCAACAAACTAGAACTGAGAATCTCGAAGACTTATGAGAATCATTCATCAAGAATACTCAATGGACTTTATAAGTGCCTTAAAGAGAATTCATTACTTACAAAACTTTAAAAGTGTTGGACACTATTAGAAAACAGTCAATCAACGACGGAAAAAATCCGTCGGAAAACCCTAAAATTCCGTCGGGAATGCCCATTTCAGACGGAATTCCGTCGGAAAGCACCGTCGCATTACACGTTGTAGGAATTTCGCGATATTCCGTCGGAAATTCCGTCGGAAAAGTCTATTTTGACGGAATTTCCGACGGATTATGTTATGTCGGTGCTTTTGTTGACTTTAAGTGAAAATCCGTCGCAAGGTTCCGACGGAAATTTCTGTTGGAGTGGGATATGTTCCGACGGAAATTTCCGTCGGTGGGGGAGATGTTCCGACGGAATTTTCCGTCGCAGGAGGTATATTCCGATGGAAAATTCCGTCGGAAAAGTAAAATAAAAAAAAAGCGCTACTTTCCCCACCCAGATCCACCCCCGCCACCAGCCCACACCACCCACCACGTCCCCAACCCATTTTCCCACACCCAAACACCTAACCCCACCCTACCTAGACCCAAACCCACCAAACCAAACCCAGACCCACCTAATAACCCACACCCCACCCCATCCCACCCAGACACCCCACCCAGACCCACCAAACCCAACCTAAAACCACCAAATGACCCACACCCCACACCCACTTCCCTATGCTAGCACCGAAACCTATCTAAAACCACCACCCACACCCAGCACCGAAACCCACCTAAATTCACCACCCATACCCATCACCGAAACCCACCCAATAAAACATTAAAAAATTCCGAAAAAACAACCGAAAAACATCAAATATCTAACAACAAATTAATGAAAAAAAAACCCGAAAAAACCAACAACAAAAAACCGAAAATACAACAAATTAATTAAAAAAAAAAAGATACATAACCTTAATTCGACCACACAAAACCTTGTAATTGGGTTTATGAGGCCAAATTCGACCATGAAAACTCTAGATCTAGAGTTTTCATGGTTGAATTTGACTTGAAAACCTTGATCGCACTTCAACCCTCCGAAATCGCCCATACACAAACTAGCGACCATGACCCAGACCCCCTACCCTTTCCATTGGCGGACAGGAAACGAAAAAGAAAAAAAAAGCGAAACAGAAACGAAAGGGAAAAGGACGAAGGAGGACGAACAGAGAAACGAAGAAATAAAGAAGAAGAGGAAAGAAAAGAAAAAAGAGAATGAGGAGGAGGAGTGGCGGCAGAGAACAAGCAGGAGTAAGAAAAAGAAAAAAAAGAACATGAAATGAAGGGGGAGGGGAAAGAAGAGGCGACCAGGAGGAGAGAGAAAGAGAAGAGAGGAAAGATGGAGAAAAGAAGAAAAGGGGCGGAAGACTAGAAAAGGGGGGTAGCTCGTTTTAGGGTTAGGTTTTTTTTTTTTTTTTTTTTTTTTTTTTTTTTTTTTTTAATTTTAATACAAAATTCCGTCGGAAAGTATTTATTTTCCAACGGATTTTCCCTCGCAAGCTAAATATTATCCGAGGGAATTAAATTCCGTCGGAAAATCATATCCGTCGAAAAGTTCCGACAAAATATAAATCCATTTAAAAAAAAATTTCGTTTTTTTCGACGGATTTTGGTGTCCGTCGGAACACATCCGTCGGAAATGGACCTTTTTCTAGTAGTGGGAGTAAGATCAAAACAATTAAAGGGCTTTAAAAGCACCTTGAAACTCAGTGTTTGATGTAATTACCTCGTATTGGTATAGAATTTACCAAAAGGCTTGGACTGAATCCTGTAAAGTTTCTATTAAATTAGAAATGAACCTAAGACTTACAAGTATAATGGAATAGTGTCTTGTAAGATAGCTACGACAAATCCTATTTTCGAAAATGGTTAGAGGCCACAAAATCCGAAACAGACTCCATGTTTGAAAATCATGTTTGAAACTTGATTAATTTGCATGAAGGGTAAAGACCCATCAATCGCAAATAAGTTTTCAAGGAGAAAACTAACAAATATGGAAATGTATATGCATACATAGCTAGATTGGTTGAAAAGGTTACAGTTAAATTCACGGTGTTGATTTAATACAACATATTCACTAATCGGAGTGCTTAAGTCTTTTCGTGATTATTCTAGAAAAATTGCACATATGAAATATGGAAAAATAGATATTGAAACCGCCTTCCTAAAAATGGGATTTTGGAAGAGACTATGGATATAGTCTAAGGGTTTTGTAAATCTAAATAACGCTAGATTTGAAAGCAAGCTCAAGAAATCCATTGGTGGATTAAGGGAAGCATGTAGGAATTGGAATGGGTTTTCTCATAAAATAAATATAAGGTTTGGCTTGTTGAGAAACATGGAAATTCTTTGAATAAATAAGGGAATAAATAAGTTTAGTGGGAGCTTAAAGTCAATTTGGTAAGGTCCAATAAGAGGTTTGCGAACTCTATTGTAAAATAACTATCAAATGCTAAATGCTTAGATTTGAAAGAATTTTTCAATAATGGATCAAGCTAAGATGACACTTAGTACATAATGGGAATTAAGATCTATTGAATAGACTTAATGAAACGTTTGAACGGGTAAAGGAATTTACCGTGTTAAACATGAAGGACCTGATAAGGCTTTCAACCCATACGTATAAAACTAAGCAAATGTTTGAACTAAGTATAAGCTAAGCAAATACTAAGTCAAACACGAAAGACTCTAGTAGAGACTTTCAACCATATCATATAGTAAACAGTTTAGCAAGACTCAATGGAACTGGATAAGCTAAAAGTCACATGAATGGGAAGAAAGTGGGAATATTTTTGCAATTAAATCCATTATGTATGCTACGATATGGAATAATCACATGACTTGCATCCTTAGAGCATGACAAGCATAAAATACCAATAAATTGAATCTAATAATGGAACGTTAGATTATGATCAAGGACATCAAAAAGTACTTGGTTAAGTAAGAGGATGAGTTCTTGATGCATGGAAATAAATATAATTTGAGTATTGATGTTGAAAGCACAACCTTAGCAAGGATTAAATCCTTGATAAGGTAGCCATTTATAAGCGCGAGCTTAGATGCGTTGTGGCTTGAGAATGGTAACATAGACTTGCATCCATGTCTAATGTGCGGAAATTTAAGATAAATTTCCATGACACGAATGATTAGGGTATCCCAAATCATTGTGAGCCAGTTGGAGTAAAATCCAAGCAAAGCATCATCAGGAAGTCTACTAAAGAATAGGTTGAGAACATTGTTGCCTTAGAAGCAATATAAAGGAAGTTGTTCAATGGATAGTTCGTTGTTGAACTTTGATTATTGTAGGTTGTCAATTTGAAGATCTCAAATCATGAAAATGAGTGGGAGTCATCACTTAGGCAATATATCCTAGATCACATGTAATCCATAACACACTCAAATTTTATCATCTTATTATGAAAGTGTTCGATAATGAAGATGCTAAGATTTGCAAAGTAATGATAACTAAACTTATGCAATAAGTGAACCACAACATTCAAAATTGCATAAAAGAAATCAGGCATATTAGATATGGGTGCGATTTCTATGAATGTTTTGTAAAGAGTATTGTTCTTAAAACATTTGGGAAAACCATTTATCATAAGATGAAACGTTGAAAAGTTTTATAGTGGAATAAAATTTTTTACTAACAATTCCACAAACTATTTAATTTTGATTTAGAATTAAATAATGAGTCCATTCGATTTGATGATATTCAAAATAGGGTATCGAGATAATGTCTTGGATAAAGAAACACCTATTAAGTGAAAATTGAATATCATATCGAAACTATCCCTAATCAAGGTCATTTGAGAGTTGGACGACTAATGACTGCATGAGATTAGTGTGTAGTATGATTTATAGCACCATTTCTTGTGCTACAAGGACAAGAATGTCATAAATCATTTGCACAGGTATTAGTTTGGAACTATACCGGATCGACCTATGAGAATACTTTAAGAGATTTAACAATCGTCATAAGTATATTACTCATTATGGCTATCGGAACCTCTATCCTCGACCATGAGTATTGTTAGTTCTCTTGTTTGAGTACTAGTCCGTTTTGATGTTGTCAAACGTCTGCCGTACAAGGGGATTATAAAGGCAACACTTGGGCGGCTAGGGCCTCTTAATAAGGGAAGCTAACAATGCAAGACTGGGAATGTCCTCTTATTAACAGTAGGGAGCATGTCTTTGTTGTTTACGAGGCCTCTTGAAGAGCGAGACTGTGAAAATGCATGGTCGTGCTCAGATGGATTTTAGAAATCATCTGCTTATTGACAGTCAAACACGGAAATTGAGAAACACTTCTGGACGTAATATGGATGACGAAGAATCTTACCTTATAGTTCATGAAGAGGCATTAAGTGACATAGGAAACAGGCTATACACAAACAGCACACTTGTCCGGAAGGATAAGTGGGAGATTAAAAGGAATGGTGTCCTTCGAACAAGTGTATTATTCTGATAAAGGGTTCGGAACTAATTAGGAAATCTAATCATTCAGTGAGGTCAAGTGATTGGAATGTCTAGCTGGAGGCCGCTTCTGATCAGTAATATTAATGTATAATTGATATTACAGCTTGCTCTTGACTAAACCCTTCGGGTCACACCCAATCGTGTAACCGAACTAAGGCGACGAATTAATCTGGAGGATTAAATAAGTTAATAGAGATTTTACGAACTTATATGTCGGATTCCGAGCTTAGAACGTCGAACATCGAGTTAAATTCTAGGAATTGACAAGACGTACAAATAAGTCAAACAACAATAAATACATAACCCTAGCATTGTATCGGCCTAGACATACGAGGGCCAGGCTATAGCTATTACATGTTGCCGCAAGCTAACACTGGTCGCAAGCCCAGCAAGCCACGCACGTGGGCAGGATGGGGCATGTTGGCCGAGTGCATGGCGCCCATGCATCGCTAGAAAGGGACAGCAGCTAGTGTGGCTAGCTAGGCCTTGCTAGCATGCGCTGCGTCTAGCAAGCACCAACAGCCTGCAAGGGTATGCGAGCTTGCTAGAGCTGTAGCAGCAAACAGCAGCGCAACAGCTAGCAAGAGCTAGCGTGCTTGCGCGACTGGCCCAACCCACCAAGCTAGCAATGAGCGTATGCCCACATGGGCTTGGTGCGGCTAGCAAGCCCATGCCAAAGCAACAAGGCCTTGACCGGCCTTTCCTTGTTACCCAAGGATGTTGACCGGTCTTGCCTTGTTGTGATTGGTGGGTTGGTGGCTTGGAGAACAAGGAGGCCATGTGGTCCTCAGCTAACCACTCCCATGTTATTGCCACTTGTTGGTTGACTATTTGTTCTAGCTATTTAATTTATTTTAGAATTAAATTAAATACTAGCTTTTCTCATTTCAACAACTCTCCCACTTGAAAAGTTGATGGAAACTCTTGGGAGCATTTCCCTATAAATACCCACCTTGGGTAATGGGATTTCTCACTTGAGTAGAACTCAAAAGGAATCTCCCAAAGAGTGAGAAAGCCTTGAGTTTGTAAAACTCTAGTAATTTTGGTCTAGCCCTGTCTAAGCTACGGGGTAGGGACCGGTTCGGTGATCGAGGGTGTGAGACGTTGGAGGTCTTGCATTTGCGAGTCTTATGGTTTTCCAAGTCCGAGCTCAAGATACGAGCGAAGCACGCGTTAAGGGTGAGTTAATCTTGTCCTTACTTTCTCTCTCTTCTCTTTATGTGTTTATGCTTTCCTTAATTGCATGCTATTTTGTTATGTTGTAATTATTATGCATGCGATCCATTTTGCGGGTTTTGTTTCTGCGCGGTGTCGGACACCGCAAAACCCAACACTAATGAAGTAAAATCTAGCAGCAAAATGTAAATAAATATCATAATAAAATTTAAAATAACAGGCGAAAAAAATGAGGAAAAAAATTAAAGAAGATGTTAGTTAGTTTTTATAGATCTTGAATATAGCATGAAAATTCAAGAACACTCGTTAGCATGAAATATTAAAAAGAAAAAGAAATAGAAGAGTAGGAATTAATTAACCTTCTTTGTGGCCTTGCATACCCGATCTAATTGGGAAATCAAAATTCCAATAGTAACAAAAGAGAGAACAAATTCAAGTCGAATCAAAGAAATTGTGTTTTTGAGAAAAATCACACCGGAGCGAATAGATTATTTTTTAACAAAACCAAATCGAGGAGATTGAGTTTTCGAACAAAAATCAAACTGAATTGAACAAATTCAAACTAAATTATGGTATAAATTAGGGGGAAATTAAATATTGAGTTTCTAGAAGAGATCATCCACTAAAAGCCCTAGAAATGTTGTGAATGTGCTCTGAGTTTACATGGATTAGAGACTTAAAGAAGAAAGAAGGGAGCAAAGAAAGGGCGAGGAGGAAGAAGGGAGGAGAGAGAGAAGGAGAAGACGAAGAAGAGAGGAAATCAAATAGAGGCGCGGAAATGATGAGGGGTGAAGCGATTAGGGTTTCATTTATGTTTTATTTGTAAATAAGGGAGACCCGTTAAGTGGTATAACAAGTCTCTCCCAATAAATTATTTTTATTTTTTTTTCATTTAAAATAAAGAAAGACCGATTGTCTTAAACAATGGGTCTCTAACTATTTTTATTGAAAAAAAAATAAATTAGAAAAACGCAAGAGACCTGTTATCTTAGATAACTGGTCTTTCGAATATTTTTACCCTCAAATAAATGAAGTTCGAGACCCGTTATTAATAATAAACGACCTCTTGGATCAAAGAGACCCGTTATGTAGATAATAGATCTTTTATATTGGGTCTCTTCGGCCAATTTTGTAGTAGTGAGGGTCAGGGGTAGGAGAGGAAGTTGACCAACATTGATTGGCAAGGGAGGGGACTAGTATGGTGTGGAGGATTTGAAAAAAAAAATATATATGTTTAAAATAAATTTATTTTTCAAAATACAAAAAAAAATTAACCAATCACAATGTGACACGTGTCCATGTTAACGGTTTTTTAGTTTTGTTATGAGCAAATACCCCCAAAGGTCATTATTTTGAAATAATTTAAAAGACTTTTTATTGAAAAATTATTTTGTAAGTTAAAATAATAAATATTGAATTACACGAAGTATAGAATATTTCCTGATATGGATTTTTTTTTTTTTAAAAAAAATAACAATCGATAACCATTTTATATTAACTGAATTAGGTTAGGTCACATGCCATTCACGGTAATTTCCTACATTAAATTTTAAAAAATTATAAAAAACATGGACAAAATACAACTACAACATACTTCATATTTAATTTCTTCAATTCTTATTATTTCATTCACATATATAGTGAATTGAAATTAAACATGGAATATAATGAAAGACTCGATTAGACCAATGAGTATATTAAAACTACATCGATCTTAGCCCATATGAGTATTTAAAAATTTAATAATTAATGGATATCAATTTCTTTTTAACTAACCAAATAAATATTTTAAAATTAAAATTACACCCATTGGGCAGGAATAATAACCCGGTTTAATGATGTATGCTTACCTTTTTTTTTAATTAAAATATGATAACATGAAGATATTAGAGGTAAAAATTTTAAAAATGATAAAATTTTAAATAATCAAATTGTCTTACTCTGTACATGATTACATCTTTATATAGATTAATGCATGGTTTTTAAATTTATGTTTTATTTTATACTCCCTTCATTTTAATTTCTTATGTTTTTCTTAATTAAAGCATTAAACACTACCACAAAAAGGGGAAAAAGTAACGCACTATACATTACTGTTAAGTTGGATAAGCGTTCTCTATAATAAAATAGAACGATTTGGTTAATGACAGTATAGGATGTTGAATAAAATAGAAGGCCTTTCTTAGGGATCAATAGATCTATTTGATTTTACTATAATCTTTTATAAAAATAAAATAATCTAGCTTTAAAATACAGAACACCTTTGTATGATAATAGTTTTATAAGTCAAATAAAATAGAACGCCTATGTTAGGTAACAGTTTTATGTGGCATTACTATACCAAAAAATTAAAATAAAAAGAATCTAACCATTTAAAACTAAACCCTACCCACCTCCTCCTTTACCGCTATAACTGCCTCTTGATTTTCCTCATCACTTTGCAAAGTCAATCTTCCCCAACACACTATATGAAATTATGAATGTCGGATTCTCCTCCTTCATCACTTTTCCCTTTCACGTTTTCCCTTCCTCTTTTCCAACATCCGCACGTTGGGTCTAAAAGTACCGACCTCAGTCTCTCGCTGACGTTGCTGTACACTGTGACATTATTATTTTGACTGAAGTTTACAGATAAACAAATCCAATAACATCGTGACAACTAACGTTGTCGCTGCCACCCCGTCTTATCTCCTCTACTTGCCACCATTAGCAGCAATTGGGTGTATTTCTATTTGATTATTTTATTTTTGTTCCTCCTGTTTTGCAATTTCAATCAATTTTTGAAATATTGGGATTTAATCGATTTTTACTTATTTCAAATTTCTTTCAATTGATTTTTAGTTATTTCAAATTTATTTAATTCTAATGTATAGTTGAATATGTTAATTAGATTGCTTTCTTGTTATTGGCAGAATTATTCGTAATTGATGCATTGTTGATTGAAGGCGAAGGATTTCTTCAAATTGACAGACTTGGGCCCTGTTCTTTTGAGCTTTTGGGCAGAGCAGAGCAGGGTAGAGCAGGGCAGGATAAAGTAGGGCAGAGCAGATTTCAGAATTATTATCATCATTATTATTGCATTATTATTATTATTATTATTATTATTATTATTATTTTTAATATTATTATTATTATCATTGTAATTATTATTAATATTAATATTATTATTACTATTACTATTATAAATATTATTATTATTATTATTATTATTATTATTATTACTATTACTATTATAAATATTATTATTATTATTATTATTATTATTATTATTATCGCATTATTATTATTATTATTATTATTTGATTTTTTAAACTTTTTTACTCTTTTTATAACTTTAAAAAATGTGTTAAATACTATAAAATATTAATTATTATCATTAAATATTAGTTATTATTATCAATTAATATTATATATTAATTATTATTATTATTAAATATTAATTATTATTATTATTTTAAGATATTAATTATTATTAAATATTAATTATTATTATCTATAAATATTAGTTATTATTATTAAATATTAATGATAATTATTATTATTTTTATTAAATATTAAATATTATTATTATTAATTATTATTTTAAGTAGAGCAGATTTTAGCAGAGCAAAGCAGAGCAGATTTCAGCAGAGTAGGGTAGAGCAAAACAACTCAAAAGAATAGGGCCTTGGAGTTGTTTTAGACATTAAAGTTTTGTTATTGTTGGATTTTATTATTCTAGATAAAAGTTATGTATTTAGTCGATCAATTAGAGTTGGTTTTACATTTTTATTTCGTGTATTGTATATACTTTGTTAATTACATTAATTTGAATTGTTGATTCATCAAAATTCTAAATTTGGATTAGTTTGAATTATTTTAGACTCATAGTTTAATTTTTAGAGATTTATCATGGCAATTGTGTTTAAAAATTTTATTTTTTTATAAAATAAAATAAGGGAAAGAAAACAATCATCTAAGATAGGCGTTCTCTATTTATATGGAATATAGAACGCTTATCATCAGATAACCGTTGCTTTTTCTTTGTTTTTTTTTATTGTTTTTATACACATATAAGGAAGTGGTTATCTTAGCTAGGCGTTATGTATTAGATAGAATACAGAACGCCTCCAACAGGCGTCTTGTATACTTTATAAGGCGCCCTAGTTGAAGAATGCCTCTAAGGTGACCTATATTGTCTATATTAGGCGTTCTAGCTGTATGGCCTATTTTGTAGTAGTGAAAAAAATCCAAATTTCCATGTTATTATAATAAAAAAGATATTCTAATTAGAATACTAAGAAGATAAAAATTGCATCAAAAGGTAAATTACTATACATTTAATAAACGTTGTGATAGTTAAAAAAACATAAAAACATGAATAAAAAAAATACAAAAAAAAGTAATACATAAATAGCTAAAAGTTACTACTACTGCTGTTGCTACTACTGCTGCTACTGTTGTTGCTGCTACTGCTACTGCTACTGCTACTGTTACTACTGCTGCTACTGCTACTGCTGCTACTACTACTACTACTACTACTACTACTACTACTACTACTACTTGCTACTGACAATAACAATAATAATAACAATAACAATAATATAATAATAATTTGTGTGATATGAATCTATCATTTAATTTCCTAAAAAAAATTTCTATCATTTAATTGATCCATCATTTTCAATATTGCTGCAAAATTATCTTTTTAAAAATATATATATATATATAAACTAGATTAGCCAGTGCCATTTACGAATTTAACCAAAAAATGTTTAGTAAAGTTGTATATTATTAAATTAAAATAGTTTTTAAATAGATATGCAACTTACTACAATACTAATTTTTTTATACTCTTTAAATCAATGGTAGTTTACCAAAGATAAGTAAGTTTAATGCTTAAATAAAAACGAAAACAGAATAATAGTGTAACACTTTAAAAAAGTGGAGAGAATAAAAATTATATATACTTTGTATGTCTAATGTTATTTTGTAAGAAAATTAAGTTAAGATATTTCTACTATAAATTGAATGGAAAAGTTTGAATGAAATATATAATTATAATATCATTTTTTAGCAAATAATATTAATATTATACTAAGAATTTGTACTTGTTATTTTCAATATATTTATTTTCTATAGATAATTGTTAATGAAAAAGGATATATATAGAAAGAAAGTAAAATATTTTATTTTATTTTTATTTTATTGGAAATGATTTTTGGAGGGAAATGACAACACCAGAGAATGACACGTGTTATTCCTAGTTACTATATGATTTATTATTATGTAATTGATTTGAAGGAATAAAATATGATGTATTATGCTATTAAAAGATATGACATGCAGAGTAATATTTATAAGATACAAAGTGATACAAATAAAAACTATTTTATTACATAGATGAAAAATATGTGAATCAAAACTATTTTATTACATAAGGGATTTGGCCTTATGTTACAAATTTAATTGTTGACAACATTAATGAGGGAAAATATGTAAACAAATATTTTTAGGGGTATTAATGTCCGTACATAATTTTTTGGAGTTCAAAAAAAGAGGCAATTTAAGCAATTAACATTAATGAGGGTTAGGGGTGTCTATTCGGTTTTCGGTTTGAATTTTGGTCAAATTCGATCATATCCGAAATAAAATTCGGTTTTTTATTTTCAAATCCAATCCGATCCAAATTTCTCATCAATCCAATCCGACCCAATTCGAATTACAATTCGGTTTTTTGGATCCTATCCGAAAATTTGAATTAAAATACATTGCAAATATTTAGGACCCAAAGTGATTATAAAAATAAAAATGCAACTATAAAGTTGTACATCATTAATACAAGTATTGAAAACATAGTTTTACATAATTTATATTAATGTAATTATCAACATAAATTTACATGATTAGTATAAACAATAATTATTTGTAAAAGTATGGTTTCATATTTCAGTTAAATCGGTTTTTTGGATCCAAACAAGGTTAATCCGATCCGATCCGAAAATCCCAATTTTCAAAAAATTTCAATCCGACCCGATCTGAATTGAAGTTTGGATCCAATCCGAATTAATACTAGTAGAAAAAAGTAATGGGAAGCCTCAAATGGGGAGCGATTATTAAAATCCGCTTTGAAATCCCTACAAAAACCCACCCAAAAAAAAAAATCAGACATCAAATGGCAAGCAGTTTGGGTTGAACCGCTCTCAAAAATATAATGGGAAGCAGTTCAAACCACTGCCAATTTTTTTTTTTTTTTTAAAAAAGCGGGATCTTAAAAGTAAAACCCTTCCCCGGTTTTAATTGCCAAATTTCACATTTCCCGCTTCATCTCTTTCACTGTTTCACTCCTCCTTTTTAATTCGCACTCCCCTTTCACTCTCAAACGCCGGCGCTCCACCACCACACCATTGCTACTGTTGTTGCTGCTTCACTTAACCCCCCCCACCACCACCAAGCCGCTGCTTCACACATCCCACCACCACCACACCTAACATTGCTACTATTGTTGCAGCTGTTGCATTGGGTATCGACACAGCGCGACCACCGCAGCCACCATCGCCGCCTCCACCATAGTCGGCCACACCACAGGCCCGTGTTGTTGCTGCTACGTAGTCCCTGCTGCCCCCTCTCACCTCGCATTCTCTCGATCCCTTGTTGTAGCTACTTCACACAGCACCACCACCACACCTCTCCCTCTCACCCCGCATTCCTTCTCTTTCTCACTCTCAAATTAGGGTGAGTTCATGCTGAATTTTACTTCCTTATCTATATGTTCTCAACAATTTCCCAAACTTTAAAGTTAGGGTTTCAAATTTATTTAACCTAATTTTATCTTAATTGTTTTATTAATTATTTACTTTCATAATGTTAATTGTTACTTTAATTGTTTAAATGTTATATGTTGTTTGAATTTGAATAGCCTTAAAGTGATTTTTTTGAATAAAATAGTTATTATTTAACTAGTTAGTTTGTTAAATTTGGTTAGTAAAATATAATGTAGTGGGATTTTTGGCAATTTTAATGAACAAAATGGATAATTTAAATATTGGTAATGCATTATATGAATGAATGAATGAATGGATTGTTAAGTAAGCTTATTTTGCTTGTAGGTAGTCTAATTAAATTAGCATTATATGAATGAATGAACTTGTGTATTGTTAAGTCTCAAATAAATGCAAATTATTGAATGCTTGCATCATCATTTGCTTAGATACCCGTTCGAGTCTTTCTCATTAGGAGAAAGTCTTGAATAGTCCCCGTTTGAGACTATTCTTGGACGTTTAATCTCACTTAGGTAGTGAAATGTATCTCTTTTTCGATTTTAAGGAATATCTCGGTTTATCATTTTCTCACCATGTTCTTTGGGTGCATATGTAGGTAAGTAATTACCTACATTGTGTACTTGGAGAACTGGGGGGAAATGCTGCCAGATTTTCCTTAAAATTGGAAAGTTGACATACATTCACTAGTGAGATTAGACGTTCAAGGATGGGTCAGGTTGGAGTGATAAGGACCTTTTGGGAGCATTAATTTTTACACTATATGAATGATATATATGCTATGTACTTGGATTGACATAATATATGTTACATTTATACATTATTTGTAATGTGTTGGTATGTTTAAAGGAAATTTATAACGTCGATGGGTCGTGGTTGGATGTATGGTAGACGTGATACATTGGAATTCCTTAATAGGGTTCAAGAGTTTTGCAAGAGTGCTTCACAATATCAGCTCAGAACGGGTGTTAATTACCTTTATTGTCCTTGTGTCAATTGTAATAATGTCACAATGGTTGATAGTGTTGATACCATCAGGGATCATGTGGTATGTGGTGGGTTTATGTAATATCCCATAATTTTATGTATTTTGTAAATTATTTAATTAATTATTAAATATATTTTTAAGGCCTCAAGTATTTTAATTAAATATTTAAAGGGATAAAGTATTTAAATTATTGAGTTTTATAAAAGTATAATTCATTTTGGGATAAACGTTTATTAATTGTTTGGACTTGTTTAAATAATAGTAGTAAACAATCCTTACATACTCCCAGTGGACCAACCCATTTCATTTAAGTAAGCCCAATTCTTTTATTTGAACCCTTGTGGGTCAAATATTTCATAATTAAAGCCTACTTATTTATTAAACCCAATCATAATCTCTACTCTCTACTCTATAAATATCCCCCAAAACCCCAAAATTTTTCCACACAGGAGAACAAATTCAGATTTTTGGGGGTAAGTAAGCTTTTCTTTTCTTTTCCCTTAATTTTTTTTTCTTTTTCTCTTTTCTTCCTTTTCTTTATTTTCTTATTCTTTCCTTCTTTTTTTTTCTTTTATGGTTGTGCGTGGGATTTGGTGAGCAAATATGCCACCTCACGCCACCCGCGCCATGTTCAAATAGAGAATGGGAAATAAGGAGGTTAACATCCTCAAAATTGTTGGAAAAAGAATAAGTAAAGAACATGTGGTTCAAATAGAGTATGAGACCAACAATGTTCGAGGAGATGAAGGAAAAATCAAGTAAAGAATGTAAGGTATGATCAATTTGTGAAAGGTTGATTGATTTTAATATTCATAGAGATAAAAGCTTGAATATATTTTGTAAGAGTAAAAGGTTGAAAGGAAAACTAATGGAAGAAAGGCGCAATACACCCTATCCAGGAAGGGACAAGTTGTATAAGGATTTGGTAAAGGTGTATTGATGGTGTAGAATGAAAGTGATATCATTTGGATTATGATGGATAAACTGTTTTAAGTTTGCGATCTATAGAACCAATTAAGAAGATTTGGAGGATGGAGCAACTTGTGAAGGCTTACATCAAATTCGTTATGAGACTACATGGAGTTCCTATGGATATCATGTCAGGTAGAGATTCCAAGTTTCTTTCAAGATCCTGGAAGGTATACAGGAGAACTTTGGTAATACATTGATGACGATTACAACAACCACCAAGTGGTAAATGGACAAACAAAAAGAAATATTTGACATTAGAGGTCATGCAGAGAGCATGTGTACTCAATTTCGAAAAGAATGTAAAGATAGCTTGGACTGAAAACAAACACAAAGTCACCATTCAAGCTAGCATTGGCATAAAAACATTTTTGAGGTTTTGTATAGAAACAACCATGAAAATTCACTATGTCAAGGAACATAAGTGAGATGCCCGTTTTACGGACTCAAACGAGTGAAAGAAAACAAGTTAAAATTTTCCAAGATGGATTTGAATGATGCAAGTTAACAAGGGACAAGTGTTATTGAAAGAGTAGCTAATGAGACAAAGGATGAATTTTGATAAGAAAGAAAAGATGAGCCAATTATATATATATATATATATATATATATTATATATATATATAATATATATATATATATATATATATATATATATATATAAATGAGTTTGCATAGATTGGTAAAGTGACGAATAATTTAGCCTTATCATTGGACCTTGGTAAAGTACAACATTTATTTTTCATAAGTCATTGTAAGAGAACATATTCCTGACTAAAGGTATGATTTGCAAAGGAAACTATTGAGTTAAGTGGAATGATTATAAAGAAGTATTATGATTCTACCAAGGATGGATGGAAAAGAAGTACTTTACATCTAAAGTTGAGTTAAATGGAGTTACGGGGGCGTAACTCGTTTTCTTTAAGGGGGGTATAGTGCGATAGAATTACGCACTTATTTTCCTTAATTTTGGCATTTTAAGTGCTTTTTCATCAGTTTTACACTGATTTTATTGTTAAGTTTGATGATTTTACACACTAGGATGTGTAAGTTTATTAGCAAGGATGAATCTTACACTAATAATAGTGTGAGTTTGTTAATTAGTTTAATATTTTACACAATGTTTTGTGTAAGTTTATGAGTTGAGTTGTTATTTTACACACTATATTGTGTAAGTTGTTAGAAAGTTCGTTATTTTACACGGAAGTTTGTGTAGAAATGAGTAAAAGAAATAGAAAGTATGAGTCACAAAAAGTACAACAACTAAAAGTATTAAGGAAATTTTTTAAGATTTTAAGTATTTATTTGTCTTTAAAAAAAAAGGTTTTTTAAAGTTTTCGTACCTAAGTTTCGAGGATGAAACTTTTTTTAAGGGTGGTAGACTGTAATACCCCATAATTTTATGTATTTTATAAATTATTAATTTATAAAATATATTTTTAAGGCCTCAAGTATTTTAATTAAATATTTAAAGGGCTAAAGTATTTAAATTATTGAGTTTTATAAAAGTATAATTCATTTTAGGCGAAACGTTTATTAATTGTTTGGGCTTGTTTAAAAATATAGTATGTAAACAATTCTTACATACTCCTAGTGGACCAACCCATTTCATTTAAGTAAGCCCAATTCTTTTATTTGAACCCTTGTGGGTCAAATATTTCATAACTAAAGCCTACTTATTTATTAAGCCCAACCATAATCTCTACTCTCTACTCTATAAATATCCCTCAAAACCCCAAAATTTTTCCACACAAGAGAACAAATTCAGATTTTTGGGGGTAAGTAAGCTTTTCTTTTCTTTTCCCTTAATTTCTTTTCTTTTTCTCTTTTCTTCCTTTTCTTTCTTTTCTTATTCTTTCCTTCTTTTTTTTTTCTTTTATGGTTGTGCGTGGGATTTGGTGAGCAAATATGCCACCTCACGCCACCCGCGCCACCTCACCGCCGGCGACCACACTGGCCACCTGTCGCCGCCAGCCATCGGCCACGCCTCCGGTGGTTATTTCTCTCTCCTCCTTGTTTTAATTGTTATTCCTATAATTATATATTTTGAGTATTGATTTTAATTGTTTAAACATGATTAGTATATTTTATAATTATATTTTGATGATTAAAGATTACAAATTTTAGAGTATAAAGTGTTTTAATTTCTGATTTTATAAAGTATTAAACGTTAGGTTTTAACTATTAAAGTGTTGATTTTTAGGGTTATAATGATCAATTAATTTGGGGCTTTTGTTCCTATGTAATTTCTAATGGTTAATTAAGCATAAAAACAAATTTTTAGTTTTACGTGATCAACTTCTGATCTCCGTTCTTAATTTTCTAATCACGTTTTAGTCACGTTTAGATTCTAACTCGTCCGTTTTTTACAATATAATAGTATTTTTCGTGTGTAAACGACGTTTTAATCAAATCACACTACCTTTAGTAGTGAGCACCACCCTCTCGTGGCCAAATTCAGCCTCTAAATATGGTTTTCGGGTAGTTTTTGATTTTTAACGAAGGTTTAATGTTTTTGTATAATTTTCATATTTATTTGAGAGGTTTAAACCTTAAAAAGTGTGCTGGAATTTTTATACAAACACCATGAATGAGTTTTTACTTTGTGGTTTTAATTACCCACTTAAAGAAAGAGTTTTAAAGGTTTTAAACCAAAATTTCAACTTATTAGAGAGGGTTTAAAGTGTTTAAAAGTTGCTAGAAATTTGTGTAATCAAGGTAGTAATTGAGTTTCTGTATTTGGTATTGTAGGAGACTTTAAGTTGAGTAATTTCTAGCATTGTGGCTAGCTGGAAAAGATGATTTAAGGTAAGTTTGCGTACTTGGTAACTATTTGAATATGTAGAAGCATGCTAGGCTTTGTTTAACTAATTCCAAGTAGTATCACAATAGGTGTTGGTTGGAATTTTTTGATTGGATTGATGTTGGTGAATGATTTGTGATGTATGAATTGTTCATGATGAATTGGTGATTGGAATTACTTATATTGGCATGTTGATTATGAACCACACTTTTATTGTTGGCATGATAGAGAGCATGTTTAATTAAACTAAATGTTTAATTTGATTTGGAATATGAAAAGGAAATTTTATTATGGTTCATATAATTTTTATTGATGCTATAAGCATGAGGAAAGAGCTATTTAAGTGTCTTTGTACTTGAGGTAGAAATTATATTGTGGTGCTTAGGTGCACTTAAGGTGTTTCTAACACCGAGGGATAGGATTTGTGGCGCATTATGGGTTTAAGGTGTTATTTAATATCGAGGTAATTTAAAAAGGGTTCAACATTAAATTTATGTGGTCACTAATTATTCAAGAATTAAATTTGGTATGTTTGATTGCTTGAATGAATAATAATGTTTGATTGTGTTATGGTTTGAGAGTCATCACCAAGTTTAATAATATGTAAATAACGTAAATGAAAGAGATTACACACCAAAACTCTTGGAACGTATATACCTTGAGTATGAACATATGGGAGGAGTTATGCGACTTTATATTTGATCATAACTTCTACTGGGAGTACAGGACGCTGTATTTTCCTTTTTATTTACTTTATGCGCAGGACGTCCAGTCACTTTATGTGACATTTGCCTGCCCGGTTAGCTCCTGGTGTAGTTTACCTCAATTTCTTTGAGGCAGGGATTTGGTTGGAAACTCGTTTGATGTGTAATCAAAATTAAATAAAAAATTGTATTGGTCTAGTTAGGTGTTGAATGTTTTGTATGCTTGTAAACAGGTGTGGCACGGTAAGTTGTGTAATGTTAGGATGAAAGCAAGTTAGTGTGTTTTATTACGCGTATGTACTCTACATTGCTGATTGTGTGTTTGTATGTTTGTTTGGCCTTGTCTTTACCTTGGCCCTACAACGACTCATTTCTTATGGCGAGTAGTGGGGACAAGTAGAGAGAAGTTTTTCAGGTGATGAAGCATATCAAGCATGATGGGTTTGAGCGAAGAGGGTTACATGTTTCTTTGTTTGTTATTTATTGTATTGAATTATTTATGTAATTGTTGACACTGACATTAGTTAATGTTTATATTTACTTTGGTTTTAAAGGGCCTTTAATGGTTCCAAGTTATTGTTTTAGTGTAAATTGGTTTTAAAATTTGAGTTGATTTATTAAACTTTATTTCATTTGAGTTGTTAAAAGATAGTCTTCCGCTGTGTGTCTTTGATATTTGCCTTAGCCATTTTCACGGTGGCGGTAATGTCTTAGATTTTCCTATTTCGTATTTTAAAAAGGGCAAAACAGGTATTTTAAAGGAAAGGAATTTCTAGGGTGTTATAGTTTAGGCCTCAATATCATGTGTGGGTTTGGCACGGAGAAAGGGATCGTATAGAGAGAATGTTGGTAGGAATGATACACGTGATAAAAGTCTCGAGATTCATGTGGAAGAGGAATATGGGAATGATGATGGTGGGGATGGGGATGAGGAGGGGGATGAGATCGAGGATGGTGGTGATGATCACTTGGATGAGATGATGCATGATGTTGAAGGTGAATTTGTTGACTAATCTGATGTATTTGAGTCATTATCAGAGGCTGACAAAAAGCCTTTGTATCTTTGGTCTAAAAAATACACCAAACTCTTAGCCGTGCTAACACTTTTTAACATTAAGTTAGAGCATAGCTGGAGCGACACTACTTTTTCTTCTTTGTTGACTATGTTATGTGACATGTTGCTAGATGGGAATGAACTTCCTAATTCCTACTATTATGCAAAGAAACTCATGTGTCCATTTGGTTTGGAGTATAAGAAGATACATGCATGTCCTAATGATTGTGTTCTTTATCAAAATGAATATGAAGAGTTAGAGGAGTGTCCATGTTGCGGTAAGTCGCGTTACAAGCGAAAGAGCTGCAATGTTGGTATGAAGGGACCTCCTGCCAAGGTATTATGGTATCTTCCCATTATTCCAAGGTTGAAGCGTCTATTTTTAATACCAAAAGATGCTAAGAACTATAGATGACATGCATAGGGAAGAAAGAAAAACCATTTGCTGAAGCATCCGGCTGACTCTGCAGAATGGAAGAACATTGATATGAAATTTAGGACATTTGGTGATGAAGTCAGAAATTTAAGGCTTGGGTTGTGTCACGGACGGTATGAATCCATTTGGCACTCTTAGTACCCAACATAGCACATGGCCGGTACTTTTAGTGATCTACAACTTGCCTCTGTGGTTGTGTATGAAACGGAAATACATAATGCTTTCACTTTTGATAGCGGGCCAAGGTAACCTTGAAATGACATAGATGTTTACCTTGAGGCCCTTGTTGATGATTTGAGAAAGATGTGGGACGAAGGAGTTTCCATTTTTGATGCCCATAATAACGAGATGTTCCTATTGCGTGCAGCCCTTATGTGAACCATTAATGATTTTCTCATATATGGTAACCTGTCCGGGTACAAGAACAAAGGGCATAAAGCATGTCCTATTTGTATCGATGACACACCAAACGTGCACCTTGATCACTGTTTCAAAGATGTGTACGTGAGGACTCGAAGGTTGCTTAGGTGTGATCACCCATACCGTAGGTAGAAAAAGGCCTTCAATGGGAAAGTGGAAGAGGGGGCTACGCCTAGGCCATTGAGTAGAAAGGAGGTTTGTGCTCAAGTGAAGGGTATACCAACTATTTTTGGTAAAACAACGAAACTTGTAGACCCAACTTCTCTCTTTAAAAAGGAATCAATCTTCTGGAAGCTTAAGTAGCGCAAAGAACATGATGTTAGACATTGTCTCGATGTGATGCATACATAGAAGAATGTTTGTGATGCAATTGTTGGGACATTTATGAACATTCAAGGCAAAACAAAAGATGGAAAGGGTGAGCGATTAGATTTGGAAGTGTGGGGGGTTCGTCCGGAATTGTGGGTTCAGCCAAAGGTAGGGAAGGAAAAGGTAAAGGAAAAAGGAAGCGAAGATGGTGGCAAACAACGTAAGGGGAAGCACAAGGGAAAGGCCACGGGTGTATCAAAGAAGAATGATGATGGAAAAGGCACGAATGAAAAGGTTTATTTACCTCCAGCTTGCTACACATTGTCAAAGGAAGAAAAACGAAAGTTTTGTGCTTGTTTGTATGACATTAAGGTTCTATTTGGGTTCTCGTCAAACATGAAAAGATTCGTTTCCTTAAATGGAGAATTGAAGTTGACAAGTATGAAATCCCATGATTGTCACATGATGATGCAAGTATTCCTACCGATTGCAATTCGTGGTATTTTACTAAAGCACGTGAGAGAAGCTATTACAAGTCTTTGTTCGTTTGTAGCAAAGTGCTTGATCCTTTTACACTTGATGCTTTCCATGCGAATGTTGTTGTAACTTTGTGCAAATTTGAGGTGTATTTCCCACCGTCATTTTTTGACATTATGGTGCATTTGATTCTTCATTTGGTTCGTGAGATTAAGTTGTGCGATCCAGTCTTTATGAGGTGGTGCTATCCTTTTGAAAGACACATGGATACATTGCAAGATAAAGTCAGAAATCCAGCCCATCCGGAAGGTAGTATGATTCAAGGGACTGTGGCTTAGGAGATTGGTAATTTCGTGGCAGAGTATATTACCGTTGCTAAACCTATTGGGCTTCCTACTTCCCGACATGAAGGGAGACTTGATGGTCATGGCACAATCAGGTCGAAACGGATCTCA
Source organism: Chenopodium quinoa (assembly GCF_001683475.1). Taxonomy (NCBI): domain Eukaryota; kingdom Viridiplantae; phylum Streptophyta; class Magnoliopsida; order Caryophyllales; family Amaranthaceae; genus Chenopodium; species Chenopodium quinoa. The sequence goes on from NW_018744284.1 coordinate 2,457,627, forward strand.
CCTATTCAAGATCAGTTCTTACAAGCTCACCTATTTGTGCTTCACCATGTTGCGGAGGTTCACCCATATTTAGAAGAGCACATGGATAGTTTGCGTGTCGAATTTCCATCAAAAGGGGAAAAGGCACTAATGCAGTTGCATAATAAGATGTTTGTGACGTGGTTCCATGATCGAGTGATGCGTCAACTGGATGATAGTGTCTCTGATACAATAAAGTGGCTAGCTTATGGTCCAAAGGAAAATGTTCATTCATTTAAGGTTTATGACATAAATGGGTATACATTCTTGACTGAGAGTTAGGATCAGAAATCCTCATCGACTCAAAATAGTGGTGTCACTCTTGTGGCTTCAAGAGAGTTTGCAAGTGCGAAGGATAAAGCACCAGTTGACGCACAGTTATCCTACTACGGACGAATTCAGGAAATATGGGAACTGGATTACCGTGAGTTCAAGGTAGGTCTGTTCAAGTGTAAATGGGTCGATAATAATAGGCGCAACGTCAGACATGACGACTTCAATCTTGTAGACCTTTGCCATTTGCAGGATAGTTTAGAACTATTCATCCTTGTATCTCAAGCTAAGCAAGTGTTCTATGTAACTGACCCAGCCGATCCACAATGGTCCATCGTCCTTGCTGGCAAAAGAATAATTTTAGGGGTTGGAGATGTTGAAGACGAGGAAGAATATGATGCATTTGATGATTCGTCTCCTTTCACTGCTCCTAGACTTGATGTAGCAAATGACGTAGACAATGATGCAAATTATATTCGATCAGACCACAATGAGGGAATACTCGAATGAGGTACTTTTATTCATGCATCATAATAAAAATCCTATTGTTAGAAGGATTAGATGTGTATTTGTGATGATAATAAAGAAGTTAGGTAAGTTAGAAGCTCATTTTAGGATTTTTTTTTTAACTATTTTTGCTCCTATAACCTTGTTTTTGAATGAAATTAATTACTTTTTTAGCATTTTCAACTTATAAACATGTTATATATACCAAATATGAGATGTTAGATGGATTAGATGTGAACTAGCAACGAAAATAAAGAAGTTGGGTAAGTTAGAACCTCATTTATGCCATTTTGAACTTCTTTCGATCCTACAATCTTGTTTTTGCATAAATCAATGACTTTTAAGCATTTTCAACTTATAAACATGTTATATATAACAAGTATGAGTTGTTAAATGGATTAGATGTGAACTAGTAATAAAAATAAACAAGTCGGGAAAGTTAGAACCTCATTTATGCCATTTTGAACTTCTTTCGCTCCTATAACCTTGTATTAGCATGAAATCAATGACTTAATGTGTAGGAAAAAAGTGAACAAGCTGCTAGCAATGCTGAGAAGAAGATGCATAACCATCATATGGGTTGTATGACATTTGCGGAAAGTAGACCAAAGTGGATCAAAGAGGGTCTATACCCCCACATTCAAAATATATCATCATCTGATAAACCGCTTTCGTCCACGGTCATAACTTTGGTAAGTCGTGCAATTGACTGGTGGTGTGCTATGCATGGGATCGACAAGAAAACCGGCAAGTATGTCATCATGCATCCGGATACAAAAATAGTAGCAGATGCACTTATAAGCAACCTATGATAGTTATGTTAATATTACACCCTTATTATTAAATATTTTCATATAAACCACATCTAACTTAGAACTGGTAACCTTTTGTTTTGTTACAGCCCGAGCATACGTGTCGGAAGTGATTGAAGGCAAGCTCACTCCACGCATAGATAGACAAAGATCCTTTCACCTTGTCTTTGGGAAAACCATACCACCCTGAACGAGTTATTGGTTCGGGAGGGAAACAACTAGGGTGGGAAAAGGTGATGGGTTCAGAATACACTAGATCAGGAATAACAAGATCAAGTGTTAGTTCGCCACACCGCCTGGATGCCAAAGAGGTGCAAGAACAATTGCAAAGTCAGTTCAATGCCATTTTGAAGCACATGAACTTGTCGAGCTTGTCGTTGCCCTCGATTACTCCAGTGGACTCATGTAGTCATCCAAAAGGCGCCGGGGAAGATCCACTTGTTGAGAGCGAGGTAATTTCATTACAATCAAATTGCAAAATATGAATTTGGTCAAGCGAGGTCTTATGTAGCATAATTATTTTACTATTGCAGATTCCTAGTCCTACGCATGCCGACTCGAGGGAGATTGCAAATCCGACACCTGATCCTTTCCAGATGTAAAGGTAAACTTCGATAGCTAAACAAATGTGCTTCTATTAGGCTTACGTTGGTTAATTTATAACTTATGTCCTAATCAAATGTGTAGGAAGAGACGCCTTGTGAGCTTCTTCACCCCAAGGAAAACATGGATGGAGAGTTGAAGTTGGTGGGGTATGGTAGCGCACAACTGTTTGACAAGGCCCATTTCAAGTCTAATACTAGTACCCACTATATCTCGGTCGGGATCAATTCTATAGTAGCTGGATTTGAGGACTTACCACTATCGGTGCCTAGAGAGGAATATGACTTCTTTACGCTGCTTGATGTGAAAGGTAGCTTTGTGCAATGACCACGTGATCGGGTAAGGTTGATAGGAGGGGTAAGTATACACTACTTGTTTTTAAAACATGTCTAAAATATCTTGTAATATGACCATGTGCTTTTATGTTACTAGATTACAAAGGAAAATCAGTCTTCTATTATTGCACCAAACATAACACAACTAAAATTTGCACCAAGCACCGAACAAAACCCAGGCAGCTGCACAGGTAGTAGCAGCAGCCAAGGAAGCAGCCTAGGCAGGTGCAGCAGCCTAGGCAGCTGCAGCAGCCCAGGCAGATGCAGTAGCCCAGCCTAGCCCAGGCCATTTAGGTGACTTAGTGTATGTGAATTTTGGTAAATTTGGTGCCTAATTGTTGTGAATTTTGATGCCAAAGTGTTTGGGAATTTTGGTGACTAAGTGTTTGTGAATGTTGTTTAAACTTATCTACTTATCATTTCTATGTCATATTTAGCTATAAATTCACAAACATACTCGTATTTTATGTAAACCAAGTGTTTGTTCCTTCATTTGTACGCTAGATAAAAAAAAAAAAGGGAAAGGTTGAAGCCAATTTCGCCCAAAAACCCTATTATTATTTTTACTTGTACTTAAATTTGTCATATTTGGTCATTTATGTGAAATAAAGGTCTTACTTTAGCTTCCTAAATTTGTCAATGACATACAAGTTTGTGAAAGAAACAAGCCTATATATAGCCTTTGAAATATTTGACATTTTTTGATTTTTTTGTAATACGCATGATAATGTTTGGGTGTTTTTTTTAAGGTTTGCAAGATTCAAAGGGAAGGCCCATTAATAAGCAACGAAATTAATGAAATTCGCAACATGTGGGCTTTTTTTGTGACATTTGATGGCTTGTAGAATTATCGGAGTGGGTGAACACACACCAAATTAGTGAGCTTGAGTTAGTTATGAACATTATGTTAGTTAAGTTTTTTTTATATATTAACATTAATTATAATTAGTACGTAGTATTTGTGAATTGAATGTTATCTTTATATAATTTGGCGTAATTACATATTATTGTTATTTGAGCGTAGTGTTGTTAATAAATATATTAATGGTGTTACTTTTAATATAGTTATTTCATGTTATTATTGTATTATGGTTTGTAATATTAATATTATTATTAATTAATGATTATTAATATTAATATTATTATTAATTAATAATATTAATATTCTTATGACAGATCACTATTAATATTATGACAGGTCACTAATATTATTATTATTATATTATTATTATTGTTATTATTAATAATGTCGAGAAAAAAAAAATTGAAATGGGAAGCTGTTTGGCGCCAAAACTGCTCCCCATTACACTTCACATATCATGTGTGAAATGCAAATGGAAAGCGGTTTGGCACAAAACCGCTTCCCATTACCTCTAAATGGGAAGCGGTTTGAACCGCTTGCCATTTAAATGGGCAATGGGATGCCCCCCCCCCAAGTCCAAGCGATTCAAAACCGCTTCCCATTAGGGGGTTTGAACCGCTTCCCATTTACTTTTTTCTACTAGTGTAATAATTCAGTTTGGATTGGATTGAATTTCAGTTTTTATCCGAATAATGGACACCCCTAATGAGGGTAAATAATTAAATACATATATTTTAGGGGTATAAATATCCACACACTATTTATAAGAGTTTGATTGAACTCTATAAAAGGTAGGGAAGCTATCCAAACAAAACATATGAAGTTATTGATGGGAAATACAATTTCCTTTATGGATGTGTTTACCAGTAGCTTTAGAATAATTTTTAGGCAGCTTTTTGTAGTTTGACCAAGTCAAACCACTAAATAATAGTAATAAAAAAATAAAAAAAATAAAAGCGATTGTTTAGCAATGTAGGTTGGAGTAGTATTTAGCGGTGGAGGTAATTTTTATCATAAGTTAGAAATATTAGCTTTTGAAGATTAGAAGTAGCTGTTGAAAATTCAATATATAGTTTTAGGAAAAAAAATTTGATTTTTATATGTAATAAATAGTCAATCTCTACTTACCGAACACTTATACTTTAATTATATATCTTCACAACTATAGTTATTAAAACCCAATTAAAATCTTAGAATGTTACGATTCATGTATGTTCATACGATTCGATTTATGATTCTACCTTACATTTTTCTTTTAATTAGCAAAAACCCTACTAGTTTAAAATATGCCTACGTAGTTATTTATAAATATGTATTGTCACTTATTGGTTGCTTAGTGGGTAAACAACTATTTCCTATTAATAATAAGGTTTTTTTTTAATTATAATTTAATTATATTACATGAAATTTGGATATGACGTTTTTTTTTATTATGCATGTCCGTAGAATTTTTTGAGTCTACTATTTGATTCTGTGAGCCCCTTTAGATTCAAAGTAGAATCTCAATTTTGATAACTTTGTTCACATCTAATAGTTTGTTGACAACTTACATTTACTTGCATAGCTAACAGCTACTACCACAATTAAAAGGTACCTCCACAAATATGTGCCGAACACGCTCTATCTCAACCAAACATGATTTTAGTATTTCTTAAGAATTATAACTTCCCATTTGCAACTTTGTATGAGTATTTAATTCCCATAAGTAACAAAACAAGGTCTTTGTATATCATCACAACTTAATAACTTATGTGTGATCACGAAAAAAAATGAAAAAAAAAACCTCACATGCTTTCAATTGAACTACTACTCAACTTATACTCCGTAGATAAAAGTGAATTAAAAGGTGTTAGAAAGTCTATTATGACGAGTATATAATCCGTAATTCCGTATATGTTATTTAGTATGAACCAAGTCCACCTACCAATTCTAAATGATTAATAACTAAATAAGCGTTGATTAGCTTGTAGTAAGGAAACATATCTTTTGACCTTGATATAATGATATTAGGGATTCAATCCTAATTAAGGGACTTGCTTAACCTTCCCCCCTATTCAAATGATAATCTATACTAATATTTTGAACCTGCTTAATCTATTAAAGGTTGCGGACCATTAGAAAGATTATTTTTAACTTACATACTATTAAAAAAAAAAACCCTGATCATTAATTTATTTAATGGTACAACTACAACCCAAACCAAATTTTTTTAATTATATTTTCGAACCATATGACATGTTGGCCTATTTGACTTGTACGTTGGTTTGTACTCTTCAAGAAAGATAATTTAAAAAGTATTTCATCTATAAATAAGCAATTACGTGAAAGAGAGGATGACCCAAAAGCATAAATGATGCCGTAATTAGTCAATGAGGGACACTATTAAAATTAATTATAATTGTCCTTAATAAGTTAATACTTGTATCATAGGTGACAATGATAAAGCCAGAGTGTACATAGATGGGCACATTGATCAATCATTAGTAGTTTTGCATAGTCATATGTAGAAACTTCGATTTTGTTTAATATTACTTACCTCTCTCAAAATTATTTGCTCATTGTGATACATTGTCTATTAGCCACGATCATGCATGTTCTTTTTAATCTTCCTTGCCATGTGATCTTAACATTTCTAAGCGCTTCACGGATTATTATAAGCTAATGCTTTCCTTTATTTCCATTTTGCCCATTTATATGTATTATATCTCATATGATACGTGTTCAATGATAAGATGAATATTACTGTCTCATGTATAAGCAAATGTTTTCATTCTAATGTCATTTTTATATAAGATAAGACTAATATTCAATCAAACCGTTGTATTCCAATCTATTAGTATTAGATTAATTATAATAGAAATCTTTATTATTATTATTATTATTATTATTATTATTATTATTATTATTATTATTATTATTATTATTATTATTATTATTATTATTATTATTATTTAAAAGTAGGATGAATGTAAGTGCTTACAAACTTAAATACTCTACCCTTAGTAACACCATGTCAAGATTGTCAACATCAACTTCATACATCTCAAAAGGCAATCAAGTTTATTACACTATACATTTTAGTAACACACTAATCAACTCCATCCGTCCATTCCATTCTAATAGTACACATTATTAAGATAAATCTAACAAACAACTTATCTTTAATATGAGTTAGCAAAAATTTTGGGTACCCATAAATTCATAATCTATTAGAATCCAAACCAGTTGCAATTGGTTTCAATTTCAATTCTCAATTTTTTGGAACCAAAATCGGTTGGATACCCGGTTATCCGACATATATTAAATAAAAATAAATGTAGCTAAAATACAAAAAATAAATGTTGAATGTATCTAGTTAGTAAAACAAAAAAAAAAGTATTACTAAAGCCTAACAAAATAGCTAAATGCATATAAAAAAATATAAGTACTAAAAGATAAAAAATGACATTGACTAAAATAATATTATAATTTGTATTGTACAATATCATTTTTTAAGAAAATTTTACATGTATAATCGGGTACCCGAAACCAGAACCAGTACTTGGCGTTTCCAAGTACAATTCCAAAATTTTAGGAATTGTGTAGAATTGTTTCAATTCCAGTATATTGTAGGACCTGACCCCTTGTTTATGGTGGAAAATGTCTCCTCTACGTGTCTAGCTGATATAAGGTTTTTAACGATTGAATCGTCAACATACACCTCTACAATTCTTCCATTCTAATGTATGAACACTCTGCTCATAATTGTTTTCTGAAAAGTTACATTTGCATTCTTCAGCCCGAGGGCATTCCGATGTAATAGAAGACACCGCTGTCAGTTATAAATGCAGTTTTCCTTATCTGGCTTATGCAGGTTGATCTGGTTATACCTTGAGAAGGCATCCATTAAGCTTATCAGTGCGTGTTCACTGGTTGAGTCTACCAGTTGGTCAATTAGGTAGCGGATAGCAGTCCTTGGGGCATGCTTTGTTAAGATTTGAGAAATTAATGCACACTCTCCATTGGCTTTTTTCACATGACGACATTTTCTAGCCATTCTCGGTAATCACATTGCTCAATAAATTTCGCCTCCAATAGCTTGTCTATTTCTTCTTGTATTACTTTGTTCTTCTCAGCTGAAAAACTTCTTTTCTTTTGCTTCACCGGTCTCACTTTCTCTTTTACGTTGATTCTGTTAACCATGACTGCTTGATATACTCCCATCATTTCATCTGTTGAGAATGCGAAGATGTCCATGTTTCTTCTTAACAGCTCGATAAGGTTAACTTTCACCTCTAGCTTAATGTCTTTGCCATTTTTCACAGTGCGCGAGCTGTCCCCTTTTGTTAGTTCGACCTCCTCGTGCTCCCCGGACTAGCTTAGCCGATTCTTCTTTTTCGGGCTCAAAATTTTCCATTGCTAAAGCTTGTTTATCCTTTTCTTTCCGGTATTCTTCCCTCTTTCTTTTGCGGGACACCCTTTCACCTTGTTCTTCCCTTCTCTAGCTTGTCTCCGGGCGTGATCTCATTTTGGCTGGCTGTTTCAAGGCTGTTATGTAGAACTATCGTGCTGTGTTTTGGCTTCCCCTTAGCTTTGCAGATCTGTCGTCATTTGCTGTGTAGGTCATTGCAAGGTGATATGTGGATACTAACCCACTGATCATATGTGTCAGCTACCCATTATGACATTGTAAGTTGAGGGAGAGTTCACTACCAAGAACTCAACTATGGCGTCTCATCGTCTCGACCCCTCTCCCACTCTAACTGATAACTCAATGACTCCCTCCGAAATCAATCCTGAGCCATTAAACTCGATGAGTTCATAGCTCACCGTCTGAGGTCTCTTTTGTCCTAATTAAGGTGCTTGAATGCTTCTATAAAGATTATGTAGGCTGAGCTTCCTCCATCCACTAGCACCCTGCATACTTTCTAGTTCGCAATTTGTACTGTCACCACAAGCGAGTCATCATGCAGATATACTATTCCCTTCCGTTCAAATTCATCAAATATCACTCAGGTGGCAGAGTTGGCCACTTGTGCTTATCATTGTGATTCACCTAATGGATCATTACACGCAAGTCAGCTCAAGCTATGTTTACAATGGCCTCGTGTACGGGTCCTCCACTAATGACCAAGATCGGGACCGAACGTGAATCTACCGATCTGGGTCCGGTCCGATCCAAAAAGGTCTGGTTCTGGGCGGTTTTCAAGTATGGTCAGTTTGTGTACACCCTTAGTCTTGGTGGCAGATCATTTAGTCCTTGCTTAGATGGCAAACTTAGTACATACGGTCTAAGGCCCCTCCTTTTAGCGTCAATTGTTCCAGGTGTCGTACTAGTGGTTCGGGTTGGGGGATTGGCTAGGTCCATCTGAAATACCTACATAGGCAACACACGTTACGACCCACAGCGATGGCTCGAGGAACCCCCCGCTAAAGCTTAAGTTAGCTAGTGTTTAAAGCTAAGAGAAAGAGAGTGTAAGTCATAAACTCAAAGTGTCTAATCCCCTTTTCGTTGTACTTGGTGTACTATTTATAGGCGAGCCGTACTAGTCAGCTTGTGGTGTCGACCTTAATGAGTTGTTGAGCCGTTTTGCATTTTGTTGTTGGTCAGCGCGCACCTCCCAGTAGGTGGAGCTGGGAGTGGGGATTAGCTCAGCAGGAGTTCCCATACAAAACTTTTGTGTATATAAGATAGTTTTAAATACTTTTAGGATAACCATAACCCATTTTACAATAATTTAATGAAAGTTCGCATTAATCAAGAATTTGTGGAGACAAGAAAAACAATCAAATAAAATTTATTTCCCAAAACTTAAAAAGATTGTACAAAATTTATTATAGAAAATCTAGAAGTCTGAAAAAATATCCCAATTTATCAAACACGATTCATTTGTCCTTGGTCAAATATTTTATATCAAAAAAGATTATTATGAATATGATTATTGTAGGAAACTTCATTTCATTTTATTAATCATGTCATAATCAGCCGTAATAATAATATTATTTCCTTAATCTCTTCCCTACTTCCAAGCTGTCCCACTTCCCAAGCTTCTATCACCGTCAAGGCCACGACTTCTATTTCTAATTAATCGTGTTTTAATTAAATCAATTAATTAAATAATTAATCCTTCTTTCATCACATTATATTCATCACTTCGTTAATGCTTTGAATGCATTGCCTCCCCTTTTCTCTCTCCTCAAAACTTTTGGACTCTTGTCCATTTTATCATTACTTCTTTTAACACCCATTTTGTCTGCTTTAATTTTGCTTCGTTGGAGCATTTGATCACTCACAAAAAGCTTCAATTTTAACTTTGTAAACAACCCATTTTTAGTAATTTTATTTAAACCCATTTAAAAATTTTATTTTTTAAAACTGAAATTCTGAAAACTAGTCATGGATTCAAAAATTTGAATTTTTCTATGATATTTTAGTATAACACCCAATATTATACCCTTTACAAATTTGCAAGTTTTTGTTTTTTATACTCAAAATTTTGCACAAAAATTAAGAGCGAGCCATGAATCAGCTTGATTTCTTCAAGAAATTTAATAGGTTAAACCCACTAGAACTTTCATTAACAATTCTGGGGTTTTTGGTGTTAACTTTGTGTTTATTTTGTTCTATGTTTTACTTTGATAATAGTATTGGAAATGGTGGAAATGGGCTTAGATCACGTGCTGCAGTCACGTGGTGGTATGGGTATAATCTCAGTAGTAATGGGGAATTTGGATTTGTTGAGAAAAGTAGTGAAAAAGATTGTGATTATTTTGATGGAAAATGGGTTTGGGATGAGAGTTATCCACTTTATAATTCCAAAGATTGTTTGTTTGTTGATGGAGGTTTTAAGTGTTCTGAAAATGGCAGACCTGATAATTTCTATACTAAATGGAGATGGCAACCCAACAAATGCAATATCCCCAGGTATATAAATTTTTTTTGATTTTACATATTTTCCTTATACTATGCAATTCCATATCAGTTAGTTTAGTTGGTAAAGTCTCGGGGTGGTGCTCGAGACCTGGGATCGAATCACGTCTGAATTACTGGTTTTGTAGCTCTCTTTGTTGGTACATAGCCATACATGAGTGTTCTGTGTCTATCATATTACTGTGCATTGTTCTTCATAGCTGGCAATATTATTACTTATTGGTAAAATTCCTTGTTTGCTAAAAATGGCAATGGTTATGTTATTATAGTTCATTTTTCCATAACTTCCATTTTTTTATTTTTATATATATATGAATTTGTTCTTAGTGATCATATTGTATAATGGAGTTTATGGCTTTGATGGTTGTTATGGTGGCATGATTATAATTTGATGTTGAAGACTTGAATATACTACTTAGTACAGAAGGTCAACTCTTTGCAGGACGTACAGAATAATAGAATATGCTTCAAATCTGTCGGTTGCGTGGCTTCCCTTTGAGATTAATATAATAATGGAGAGTAATTAGGGTGCTTTTCTTCCGTATTTGTAGGTGTTATTGGGTACTTCGTATTTGTTTATATTGGTAACATAAATGATCAAGAAGTATATTATAAGGACTGAAGCTTCTAGCTATCTGTCTGCTGTTATATTATGAATGCTATTGAATTTATGGTTTTTTTCTAACATGTCATGCCTTTCGTTGGTTTGCGCATTACAGATTTGATGCGAAATTGATGTTAGAAAACCTTAGGAACAAGAGGCTTGCATTTGTTGGTGACTCAATCGGAAGAAATCAATGGGAATCCCTCATGTGTATGCTCTCTTCTGTAGTATCTAATAAGTCTTCAATCTATGAAGTACATGGAAACCCAATAACAAAGCACATGGGAGCTTTGGTGTTTATGTTTCGGGATTATAATTGCACTATTGAATACTATAGAGCTCCATTCTTAGTGGTGCAAGGCAGGCCTCCTGCTGGTTCCCCACCTAATGTGAGGTACACTCTGAAAGTGGATAAGCTGGACTGGAGCTCTGGCAAATGGAAAGATGCTGATGTGTTGATTTTAAACGCTGGACATTGGTGGACTTATGATAAAACAATTAGAAGGTAAATATGTCTGTTTCCTTGTTTGACTGAGTCAATGCTAGTGATCTCTCTTTCAAATAGCTCATAGGGAACAATTAAAATTTTCAGACTGACTTGGGATAACTTAATGGGTTTTTATAATGAATTGCTATTTGTAATCTGTTACTAATCAACTGGCTGCTTCAGAAAAAGAACAAAAGATAAATGGGAAAGCTCATTCTCATGACTCGACCCTTATGAGTAATCACACCATTCAAATCCCAGTTATTGTTGGATAGTCAGGCTGTCTCATCCATGAAATTTTTTAGGCAATTACTTTAGTTTAATTGCCTGACACTGTTTTATATCTTGTACATTTGTTTACTAGGCAGTTGTTTAATCTCTTGATTGTGTACCCTGGATGTTGACCGGTTTTAGCATCCATGAGACCATGACTTTTATAGGTCTGAGGAATGACTATGTGAAGATGTAGTAGGCTTTAGTTCCTTCCTTGCCAAAAAACTACCTGTGTAAATAGCATGTCTGATAGATTTGTGATTAATTTGTAAATTTGTACCATGTGAAATTTGAGTTTCAATTTTATTATTTCGTAGGCTTATAAATTATAATATATTGATGTTGTTATTCAATTGTTTTGATCTATGCAAAGCAACTAATTGTATATTTGTATTTTTTTTTTAAATTCATGTCCTTATATTTCTTCTTTTTTCCCTGTCCTGAGTCTCTTGACCCCTTACGGTGTGAAGGAAATGGAGGGAAAGGAAGGGAAGGGAAATGGAGAGATGTGATATCTTTCATTTGGATAACAAATGAGGAAGGAAGGGAATTGGAGGGGAGAGAAAAGGAGGGATTAAATTGTAAGAAAATGATCCCTCTAACAATGGAGAGATTTGGAAGGAAAACTCACCATTCTTCCCTCCCCTCTCTTTCCCTCCCCTCTTCTCCTCCCTCCCCTTCTTTTCCTTCCTCTTTCCTTATCCAAACACACTGTTACAATTGCCACATCTTTTACCCAGACCTTGTTTTACTTTTGGAGTGATTCTAGTTCTTAGAATTAGATTCTTTTGTTATCCTTGTTTGTGACTGTTAACATATTTATATTCTTTCTATGTGTATTGTTTGCTTTATATAACCTGCTAATATCTGATTCACTACTCTTCAGCGGTTGTTACTTCGAAGAAGAAAATACTGTAAAGATGAATATGACTGTCGAAACTGCTTTTAGACGTTCAATAGACACTCTTTTTGGATGGATAGATAGTCAAGTAGACATTAACAAGACAAGTGTCTTCTTTCGATCCTATGCTCCCGTGCACTTCAGGTTTGATTTCACTTATATCTTGTTCCTTTTCACTTCATTTTCAATAATTTCTGTGATGTTTTGGAGGGATTGATGTCGAATAATGTATTTAGTGTTTAGGAGTAATTAATATATTTGTTTAAATTTGGGAGGGATTGATAGATTTATCAAACTACATGTTCTCTTGGGGTACTTTTTAAGAAAATTTCTTTTCATTGTAGACGATGTGAGCTAGTAAGTGAAAATGTGGAGAAACAATAATGTGTGTGAATTTACTTGTCTTTAGGGGCCAAATAAGTTCAAACATTACAGTACCCCTGGCCCCTAACCTTGCCCTAGCCTACAATCTCTTTAGAAGCATCAGGGTATGTTGTGTTTCTTATTTTAATTCTTATCATTGAGCAGCATCTTTTAATATATTAGGAACTTCTGTTTTCATCTCTAATTCATATTATACAAACTCATTAATTTCATAGTAGAGTATGTGAATGTTGTTAAACTATATGGTTGGCATCTAACCATTATATCTCTGATCTTTTTGTACATTTGGGAAAGCTTTGTAAGTTGGTTTCTAGCTTGAGCTAGCCTATAAATGCAATAAGTATGCTTAGGACATATATAATATGCCAAGAATGACAGGCTGTATAATTAGATAAAGATATTATCATGAATGAATAGTTTGAATTGTCCTAAGATTCTAGAGCTAGTTTATTAGTCTATCTGATGATATTCTACTGTTGAATACACTATTGTTACTTGGCTTACTACTGTAGTTCACCAAAACATACGTAGTGGACCTACTAGTTTGTTTGTTTTCATTTTATTCATTTTTATTACCAAAAAAGCTTGTGTTGAACATAACTTCTCTTTTATCCAATTCCTCAATTCTATTTGCTAGAGAGAATTGGCAGTCAGAAATTGGTCGGATTGATGTGTGAACTATTAACATTGATGAGACCTCGAATTTCCTATTCTAGATACCAATATTGGCTAGCATAACTGTTACATTAAATTAAGGTTGTGGCTCTAATCATAGTAATGGTTCTATATTATTGATGCATTGTTTCATATATATTGCTCAATATTTTTAGCTAAAGGCCCTGCTGCTGGGGTTATGTTTGTGTGTTTGTTATCTATTTTTTTTTTGGGGGGGCGGGGGGGGGGGGGTGTTGGGGAAGAAATGCATTGCTTTTAGGGACTGAAACTATTCAGAATTCTTCTTGCAATATAGGTTTTGCTCTTTTGTCAATTTTGTTTACAAAAAAGCAAAATTAAAAGTTCAGTTCAGATATGGGTCAACGAGTACAGATTAGTTCTGATAATGGCTAACAATATAATACTCCATAGAAGCTCAAGGTTTTCATGGTCAACATAATGTAGCTGGTATGTCATTTTTATAAAGATGCATACCAGAAATTGAATGCTAACTTTTGCAGACCAACCTATCCCTCTGCAATTTCTGGCATCATGATCTTATGTGTGACAAGCTCCTTCAAATTTTAGATGTTGAATCCCAGACTTGTGTAGTATATCTACAGAGAATTATATATATATTGGGGTGGCAAGTAGGGAGAGAAACTGCAAGTTTCTCTGCATTGTGTCAGAAAGTATATCTGTGAAGAAAAAGAAAATGAGGGAGCAGGGGAAAAAGCAAAGGGGTAGAGATGGTAGTTAGTAGTTACTGTGTTTTAGAGTACTTCATCTTTGCTTTAAACAATTTTCTAAAAAGAGGATTAGTTGGTTGACTAAAAATAGAAAGGTGTTATTCATATTAATTGCTAACTATTAGAAGAATGGTGGTAAATTAGTTTTATTTGTTTTTAAGAAAAAAGTTTATTAATGCAAGTTGTCCTCTAAACAGAGATTAGAATTTTATATCAACCCATGTTAAGTATAGTGGCTACACAATAATGTTATCATATGTGTAGCCAAATGGAATTCATACTTTTTTTTTTTTAAAAAAAATTTGTTGGAGTTTCACAATGGGTCAGATTTTATTAATTTTGCATGATTTGCATGTTGATTACCAGTTTTTGTTGTTGAAGTCAGGGTAGACTAAGACTTGGTTGAAATGAGTCAAGGAAGAGATGAAAGAATTGGATCCTTCCAAGTTCCAATCATATTGCATTGCAAAGTAGTGTGTAGAGGTGACCAAATTAAATATTTTCATTTTTCACTTTGTGCATTGTAGTAATCCTTGAACAATTTGAGACGGGTTTGGGTGGTTCAAACGTTTGCTTCCTTGCCCTAAATAGTTATAGGATATTGGTTAAGCCATAAGACAAAGAATAAAATTCAATTATCATTCATTCTTCGGTTAAAAGGAAAGAGGGAGGCGGAGGAGAGGATAGTAGTGACTATGTTAATCGGACATGGGTTGGACACTAAGAAGCTTTATTTTAGATCAAAATTACGTAAATTTTGTACAAAATAGCCAAGTCGAACAGTTAGACATATACCCATGTCCAAGCAACGTAGATGGTGACTACTTCCTCCATCCCCATATAAAATTGCATTTGTCTTTTGCGCATGTTTTAGGAAGCTGAATAAAAAAAATAGTGAAGTTTGGTTAATTAAAGGTGAATATAAAGATAAGACAGTTGGGTTTGGTTGATTACAGATAATAATGATAAAAAAGAAGTACTGATGTTTGATTGATTGAAAGTGAATAAAGAATTAAATAAAAGTGAAATGAGAATTTTATTTGGAGACACAGGAAGTATTAGTCGATTAGAAACTCAAACAAACTCAATTTTTTAATAACGTAGTTTAGTGACAGAATACACATGCATAAGTGGGTAACACACACTGCATTGAAGCCTAGTTTACAAACAATATAAGATGACTTTTTATGTGCTTAGATTGAAGAATGTCATTGTCAAGGGCCATGTCCTTTGAGATACTTGCTAGAAACTGAAAAGTTGTCTAGATTTCTCATTGTTTTTTCTTATTTGTTTCATATTTTGCAGTCAGTCTAATTAAAAATCAACATGTCTGCAACACAATATGTCCAAAGTTCATGTTTTTATTATGTATGTTTGCGTGTCTGTTAAATTGGCTATTTCTTATAGTAGTGTAAATTACTTTTTATTTTATTTTTATCATTTATATCTTAGCTAGTGATAGCAGCGACACCTTTTTTCACGAGGAAAAGTTTCCCTATCTTAGGTGAATCATTACCTACAACTTTCATTAAGTACCTGTACTAGCGCTTATATAATTTGCTCATGTATTGCATTTGAATATGGTTTCCTTTGTGTAAAAAAAAATAGAAAAACAAAAAAAGTAGTTCCCTTTATTCTTATGTCATACCATGAGATCCATTAGTACCTTTTAGTTTGGCATTATAGCGTTTTAGTTCCTTTCTCCAAACCTAGAACTTAATTTTTGATATTAAAACCAGCTCCTATGGTGTACATTGCTGTATATTTGGTCCTGGTGAACCTAGCACTTGAATTTTAGATTTAATTATTTCTTCTGCTTCATGTTGCCTGTGTATTTGTTGGGCCCTAACTTGTCATTATCCTGGTATTAACTCTATGTTAAGCATTGCATTTGAAAGTTCTCTTGCTATGTTATTATGTTTGGTAAATCGAGTTTGGTCATACTTCGTAGTAAATTTCTTGTCAAAATTAAGCTCTTAAAGAATCTTTTGAAGTTTATTGTATTTCAAAGCTTTTTACAACTTTTGTGAACAATAAACTTCAGACTCTTATGAGGAATTTCTTGTCAAAACTAATGAGACGAATCTCTTACACAGTGGTGGCGACTGGAAAACTGGTGGTACTTGTCATTTGGAAACAATGCCCGACTTGACGACTCCTTACAAGCCTCAATATTGGGGCCATTATAATATTTTGAATGATGCACTGTCAGATTATGTAAACAGATCTCATGCGACTAAAGTAAACTTGTTGAATGTGACTTATATGACGTTACAGAGAAGAGATGGCCATTCATCACTTTACTATCTGGGGCCAAAACCAGCTCCCATTCATCGGCAAGATTGTAGTCATTGGTGCTTGCCCGGTGTTCCTGATACATGGAATGAACTTCTGTATGCAGTATTTCTCAAGCAGCAATTACTTCGCTCCAAGAATTCCACAGTAGAAGCTGAGGCTTCGTAGGTGAAAGCCTTCCTGGGCATGGTTCAGGAATTAATGTTCAGACTTCAGACTCTTGGAATCTTCATCTTAACTTATCTGGAAACTACACACATTATTTTGTAAAGAAGTCTTCCCTACTTCATACTAACTGGAATGTTGTTGCATATGCGGTCGAGTGATGCATCTCTTATCATCCCTGCTTTGGCTGCTCGATACTTCTTCAGCTGGAGGTTTACTTTGTTTTGGGGTATGTCAGAAACTTGCTGGTGTTGTCGAGTGATTGTTTAGGTGGTTTGTAAATTTATACAGTTTGGGTTGACCATCAAAAGCCAGTCCTCTGCTGATCAAGAGTTCATGACTCAGTTACATCTGCGATATGTCTGTGATGTAGATGGGGTTGAAAAGTTCTTTACTTCATGTGAAAACCAGGAATAGAACATTATTATGCATTTATGCGTAACGGAAGCGAAGTAATGCTGGAGTGGGTATCAAATTAAGCATGGAGTTTAGAAGGGAAGTACATAAGAAATCATAACACAGGTAACTTGTAATTCTTTTGACAGCATATTGAATTATAATATTTTTTTTTTCTTTTGATAGAAAGCATATTGAATTATCTTGAATGTGAAACACATGAAAAGCAGCTGATAGTGATCTACTGAATTTTTTGAGATAATGTGTGAACAACACGGCTGAATCTGTTGATATACCAATTTTTTTTCACTCTCCTAAGCTGAATGTCCTTTGGTTGATGAAGTTGGGCAGAAAACTGTTATCTTCTCTCATCATTCGTGAAAGTCATTTCCATTTGAAATCTAGACACTATTTACAAGTTAAGCGAATCTTTATCAATGTATAAGAAAAACAAATAAATGGAGTTTTGTTTGATTCGTCTTAATGGGTATTTTAGGAATATTAAAATTTTATGATGTTAACAAATAAATAATCAAGGACAATGATTTAACACATTTATTACCACCATTTCTTTTTAGTTGTAACTTTCATGGGTTACATAGAAATCAAGCCAAAATTCTTAAGCTAAATTAATGAAGTAATACTGTGTTAGGCACGTGATTAACTTTTAGAAGAGAGAGTGCGGGGACCGTCCTTTTTAAAAGAAAGTAACAACTTTTCAGGATTTTGGTAGGGAAGTTGGTTTCCTCCCAAAATTCTACTCTATCCGTCCCATTTTTAAGTGTTTGTTTTCCTTTTTTAGGAGCAATACCTAGTTTATCATCTTAATAGATAAATAAATTTTGTTTACCAAATGACATTTTTGTAAATAAGTTGCATTGAACTTTGTGTTTTTTTTTTTAATTGAAAAAGTTATATATATACTTACTATTGTGGGCCATTGTAATAATGTTGATAGAATTTTCGCTCTTAAACGGAGTTAACTATTGTTCATCACCTTCTTCCTATTCATCTTCTTCTTCCTCCCACCCACCTTTATCTTCTTCCTCCAATCCACACCTACTTTCATCTTCATTTCAAGTTGTTCAACTCCGCGAGCACCACCATTTCCGACAGCTCCGTCGTTGAAATTTAACCAAAAACCCAAATAACAAAGAGAAAAATAAAGGGCATGGTTAACCCTAAAGGGTAGGTGAGTTTCTATTACTCCATTGATTTCAGCTTAGTACCACCACTTCGCCGTCGGAATCAAACGAAAACCCAAATACGAAAGGGAGAAATAAAGGGTATGGTTTACCCTAAAGGGTAGTAAGCTTTCGTTCCTCCATTGATTTCGTCTAGCTTAATGTTGTAGTGAAATGCACATTTTTTGCCATTGAAATCGAATGTTGAAGGAGGAGAGAGAAAATCAAGGGAGAGGGGGAAAGCAACTAATGATAATTAACACTAGTTAGTTGTCAATTACAGAAATACCCCTTGATAAACATCAATTGTTTATCAAGGTGATAAACATGATTTGTTTATCAAGGTGATAAACTTGTATTTTCTCATTTTCTAGTATCCCAAAATTAAGTGCCTATTTCTAAAAAATAACCCCCTTTATATCCTTAGATTCCTTCCAAATGATACCTTTAATTTCCCACCTACACGCCACATGTATTGTACCTTTATCATTTACTTTTGACAATAATTATGATACAAAATCTCGCCCACTCAATTCACTCTCATCTACACTCTTGTGGTGATTTCTCTCATTCTCTCTCTTCAAGTTTATCTTCAACCTCAAGAACCCTAGTTTCTCTCTTACAATGTCGATTTTTGCCTTAAAATTTGAGATTTTGATGGTTTTTCAAGGTTACGAGTAAAAGCCCTCACTTGTTTTTGGGTTTTAAGCTTCGATATACCAGCGTCAATTTTCCACTCACTACAAGAAAAAGTAATTTGGGCATCGCAAATGTTTGTCGCCCAAGGTAAGTTTTGTGTCGCCCAAAGTTGGGGCGTCGGAAATAAAAGTGACACAAGAAGTGTTGCCTTATTACCGTTGCCCATACTTTGGGCATCATTTTTAAAATTTCTGTAGCCCAAATTATCAAATTTGGACTTTACAAATTTAAATTGTTGCCCATACCTTGGGCGTCGTTTTTAAAATTCTATAGCCCAAAATATAAGGTTTGGACTTCACAAATTTATATTATTGCCCATTCTTAAGGCATCACTTCTAATAAAAGTGTCGCCCTAAAAAGACACTTATGCGCTACAGTTTTTTTTTTTTTTTTTTTTTTTTTTTTTTTTTTTGGCCCTTTCTTAGGGTGCCGTTAGTGGGTTTTCAAAGCTCATTGTAATATTATGTGCTACACTTATAAAATTGTGTTGCCTTTTTCGGCGTCATATTTATAACATAGTGTCGCCCATGTGTATTTTTTTGTGGACAACATTGACTCTCCATTTATTTATTTATTTATTTTTTTTATTTTTTTTTATTGTGGCCAATGTCACTAGTTTAGTGACATTTTTTCTGAAATGGTTATTGGCGAATGTAATTTAACATATGATCTACAATATAATAGTAGGTATTCAATTATAATTGACAAACAACAAAGTATATAATTCTAAAATAAAGAGTATGTTAAACATAAGCAGTTTGTTTCCAAAAGATGCCATTGATACACACAATATATTAGGATCAAGTATTTTCTAAAAATAGCACAACCTTGGCGTATCTGGTCAAGTATATCAAAAAAAATAACACCAACCTTGGTTACTATACAAAAAATGGCATCATCACCTTCATTAACCACTACTAATACTGTACAAAAGACTCATCGATGCCTTAAAATTCTGGTTGACCTAAGCATGGATTGTTTTCAATCTCCTTGAACGCACAAGATTCTGCTACTAATCACCTTCAAGTAAAGAAGAACACTAGTTAAATAAGAAATAATGAAAAAAAAAGTGTTAGTTATAATATTAGTCAAAATTTCAATAATTCATTAACTACCAAAAAGAGATGTACTCAATGCTCAGGTTATATATATAATAGTCAAAATTTGAAAACCTTAATTATTTATATATTAGTCAAAATTTTAATAGATAAATTTATTATCAAATTAACGTAACAGAAGCTTTATAATCTTGAAATTAAGGAAGGAATACAACTATGCTTCAATATTAGAGAAAACCAATTAGAATAGGTTTGTTTACACATATGTACTTTCCAGAGTCATCAAAAATACCTATTATCGTCAAATAATTTTATATTACGAGCAATTGAAAAAAAAAAGATTTATTTAATACGAAGGCTAAAAAAATAAGAATCGCAAAATAATTAAAATATGCAACTTACTTGGATAATGTATAATTTAAGTTAAAGAACGCGCTGCCTCCATCATTGACATCATTTCTTCCCTCAACTTTTGTCTCAGCTTGGTCTCTCTTTCAATACTATCTTGCTTTAGCTTGTTCTCTCGTTCTATACTTTCTTGTTTGATACGTTCGATTTCTTCGCGGAGTGCATACTCTCGCTCTGAGGCAGCTTGTTGGATTTGTTGGATTTCCTCTCTAACCTCGCTTGACTCAGCCCCATTTCTTGGTTTTTTTGGTGGCGTTGGTCCAGCTCCAAGGCCTCTAATATACCCAGAACACTCTTTGATGACCTTAGGATAAGCTTCCATAGGAGTGAGGTTATCCACACCATGCTCTTGAATTTCTTTCTCATGCAACTCTTTCAAAGCTTTCAAATTAGCCTCTGCCTTAGGTTCCATTAAGCCAGTTTTGACATGCCTATATAAGCACAATGTAAGTAAATAGAAGAAAACATCACAGTATTTTAAAGTATCACTATTATTTGATGTTGTTAAAGAGTAGCAGGTGACAATACGTATGGGTCTTTTCATATAGCTTCACATAGATGGGTTGTTCAGTTTGCCCAGTTTCATGTTCCGTAGCCCCTTCACCCTCTTGTTGAGAAGGTTCATGTTCAGGTGGTGGAAGACTCATCTACACATGAAATAATTGAAATATAGTTAGTCATGTTAGAGATTAAACTATAATCATACATAATAGCATGAACGAATTACCATCTCTTCCAAGATTCTTGCTGTTGACTTTGCTCCATTAGCATACATCACCTTTTGTGTTAATTTAGGCTAATTCCCTGTTACTCACTGTGAGTAACAAACTTGTTACTCACAGTGGCAATTCAGAAAATAAGTGGAAGTTTTTCACTTACTGACATGCTGAGCTGGATTCGTCTACGTGACCAGTTGCTGATTTAGATTTGTCTATTGGATTTGTCTATGACATCCTTCTGTCAATCTGTTGGAGACTTGGAGGGATGGCGTTAACTTCTTCACGTTTTGGCGGGAAAATATTCACATACCCAGAAGCTTGTTCGGAGAATTAGCGCTGTTCTTCACACATCGCCGAATTGTACAAGTCCAGTTGAAAAAACACGGAGCTTGTTCGGAGAATTAGCTCTGTTATTCACACATCGACGAATTGTACAAGCCCAGTTGAAAAAACCACCCACATCTTCGAATTACGAGGTATTTTTCTGATCTATGTTATCGTCGCTTGTTGCAGTCTTCAGTTTTGTTCTGTAGTTGTCATGCGCCCACAATTCATGAAAATGAATTCATAATTTGGACCGAAGTCGGAATAATTTTGAAAGCAATAGGATTTTAAGGACCTTTTCGTCTGTTAAAAAGGGGGTTGAGGTTACCGGAAATGGCCGGATGATTTTGTTTACATTGCAACTTTTTACTTTTTGAGAACAACGTGTTGTCTTCGTATGTTTTTAAAAAAATCCATGTGTTGATTTGTTAGTTTATGTGGAAATTGGTTGTGTTGGTTGTTCAATTGGTTGGTTGGTTGATTTTCTGCGTTGGGTTGAATGTGTGATGTGAAACGTGTTTGGTTGATTTGTGTTGAATTTTATATTATAATTATGTTGGCGTTCTGTATGAATTTGTATCGTAGTAATTATGTTGGTGTTCTTTATGAAGGGTGAATTGTTGTTGTTGGAGAAGATTGATATTATGCAAATGGAAACAGCAGAAAGCGTTATAAGGGGCAGTGAGGTTGTAGTTGGTGATTGTGGCAGTGGAGATAAGTTTCGGAGTAACGTCCATATGGAGGAGGGTACAGAAGACATATATGATGCAGGTAGTTGTGCACTTGACATGGATGTTAGGTTTTTATCCCCCGTGAAAACAATTGATACGACTCACACTGTGGTTGGTAGCAACGAAATAGCAGTAGCTGTTGAGGGGCCTAGTGATTGTGGCAGTGGAGTTAAGTCTCGGGGTAACGTCCATATGGAGGAGGGTATAGAAGACATAGTTGTTGCAGGTAGTTGTGCAGATGACATGACTGTGGTTGGTAGCAACAAAATAACTGTAGTTGTTGAGGAGCCTAAGGAAGGGATGGTTTTCCAGTGTTGGCAACAGGTTGAAGCCTACTACAAGGACTATGCTGAGCAGACGGGGTTTGGAGTGACAAGGGCTCAAGGTGTAAGTTCTAGGACGGGGGACCCAAAAAAAATCAAAGTCACGTGGAAGTGTGAGTGCTGGGGAAAACCCGACATGAGGGCTAGGAGGGAAGCGAAGAAGAGGGCAAAGGCAATGAGCCATGGAGGTTCAGGTGGTTTAGTTGATGGGGTGGTATGTGCGGATGAATTAAGTGGTATGAAGAGGACTTCGAAAAAGTGCGAATGTCAGGCCCGTGTTTATGCTAAAGTTAACGAAGATGGCTTGTGGGAGTTGAAGAGCCTGGAATTAAAGCATAATCACGCGATTGATCCGGCAAATTATAAGCTTGTTAAGGAGTACCACATGAAGAAAATGACCTGCAAAGCGAAGAAGACGCTGACAGATTTGTACGAGCAAGGTGTACTGGTTTCTCAAATACACGGTTTCATGGCGACCGAACGGAAGGGTAACATGGATCTGACGTTAAAAGATTTACAACATGAGGTGTACAAGGCTAGGCGGTTGAAGATGGTTGGAGGGGACTCGGTGGCAATGATGGAGTACTTTGACAAAATGCAAACCGGGAACCAAATTTTTTCCATGCTCAACGTTTGGATGAAGAAGGGAGGCTTAAGGATGTGTTGTGGGTGGATGCAAGAAGTAGGGTAGCTTATGAGGACTTTGGTGATGCGGTTTGCTTCGACGCAACATACCTAACGAATGAGTACGAGCTCCTGTTTGCGAACTTTGTTGGTGTGAACCACCATGGGCAATCGTTGTTGTTGGGATGTGCTCTTGTTTCGCATGAAGACTGCGATACGTTTGCGTGGATATTTCGACAGTGGCTAGCTTGCATGAACAATCGAGCTCCTAAAGCCATATTGACCGACCAAGCGGCGACTATGCGGAGGCCCCTTGCTGAAGTCATGCCAAACACGGTGCATCGTTGGTGCATATGGCATATCATGAGCAAGATCCATGAGAAACTCGGCAAGTGTGCACGGTATGTTGTGAAATTCCTCCTTCTGGCTTTACAATTTCCAAGGTCTTGATATTAATAATCTGATTCCCATAATAAAGTCAAGCTAACCTGTTGTTGCTGGTCTGCTGTTATCATTGTTGTGTAGTTACCAGGAGTTCGTCACTCTCCTGAAAGAGCTGGTATATGAGAGCTTTGACCCCGAGGAGTTCCAAACCCGATGGGCAGAGTTTATTGCTGAGTATAAGTTGCAGGACAATGAATGGCTACAGAGCCTACACAAAGACAGTCATATGTGGGTGCCTGTGTACATGAAGAAGTTTTTTTGGGCCGGTATGAAGACCACACAAAGGGTGGAGAGCATCAATCGGTTTTTTGACGGCTATGTGAACCGCAAAACAAAACTCCATGAGTTTCCTCAAAAGTATTGCATGGCCTTGGATCAACGCGTTCGAGATGAACTGAGTGCAGATGCGCGTTGCTCGAAGTACCTTAGGAGGTTGGTTAGTGGATTCAAATTCAAAAAAATATTCCAAAAGTTATACACGGACAACAAGTTTCAAGAAGTTCAAAAGGAGTGTACGAGAATGATGTATTGCAACGTCCGAGGAGAGAAGGTTTTGTCTGAAAAGCTTATTCAGTATTCGGTGGTCGATCGTGTATGGATAGTACCCCCCGGTGCGAGTGAGGATGTCATTACAAACAGGCGAAGATCCTACAATGTTACTTTCTGTCAAATGACAAAGGAGGTGCAGTGTGACTGTAGGAAGTTTGAGACTAGCGGCATACTTTGCAAACACTATATTACGATTTTGGATGTAAACTTGGTTGAAGATCTACCAGAGAAGTACGTTGTAGACCGTTGGAGGAAGGACATACCCCGGAAGCACACTAGGGTGAAGGTGGCCTACCATGATCCGGGAGACACGGTCAATGTGAAGAGATTCAACAAAATGATGAAAAAACTCGAGCCCTTATGTGAAACCGCTGCCATGGTGGACGATCAAACGGTCCATATGGTAATTGAAACACTATCGAAGCTTCAATTAGCTGTTAATGAGCGTAGGGACAAGAAGAGTAAGGAAAATGTTCCTGTAGTTAGTACATTGTCATCAGCCACTGAAGGCAGAACGTTTTCCTCAGTTAGGAATCCTGCTGCTGATGCTAATGCCGTAGACTCCTGTCCAGCTGCCATGGACCTTGTTATCAAAGACCCTATAATTAAGAAAAGGAAAAGGGGCAGGCCTAAGGGTTCAAGGCACAAGACGTTAGCTGAAACCGGCTACAAGAAAACCAACAAGAATAAGAAGCCTAGCCCGGTTAGAATTTATGCTTTCTTCAATACTTAAAGAATCTGACTGCTGAGCATGTTATTATTTTCTGACTGATGTTATATCTCTATCTAAATCATACAGGAGCAAGTAGGAAATGTTGTTGAGGAGGATGCAGCAAACCGTGTTCAGGAGGAGGATGGAGTAAATGGTGTTGAGGAGGAGGAGGAGGATGCAGGAAATGGTGTTGTGCAGGATGCAGGTGTGTCGGAGGAGGAAATGGTGTTGCAGGATCTGGTGTTTCGGAGGAGGCAAGAAAAGGCAGGAATGGCAGGAAATGTTGTGGAGCAGGATGCAGGTGTTGAGGAGGAAATGGTGTTGCAGGATCTGGTGTTTAGGAAGACAACAAAGGGGAAGGGGAAGGCACATATGTCTTCTCGGAAGCTACATGTAAGTATGAATCCTAAATTCATGTGATTTTACTTCAGTGATTATTTCACATTTAACCCATCACACCTGTCACAGGTGAAGCAGAAACGTCTTGATGAACTAATATAGCTTGAGCATATCCAGGCCGCTCGTTTGTTTGAGCATATGAAGACAGATTACGGGGGCATATTCTTTCCATCGGTTTGTAAAACTGTTAAGCATTTGAAACATGTAATTAAACTCATCACATTTGTGTTTGAGATAATTTCATAGGCGACAAATATATATACACACAAACGTCCAAGGTCTTGTAATCCTTTTCAAGATGTACAGACAACGGTTCAAGGTCTTGAGGTCAATTTCAAAAAACGATACTTTTTAAAAGACGATGCTTTGAGTATGTATGATTTTCATGTGTTAACATGTAAACATGTAAAAATAACAGCAGTAAGCACAGAAGAAAAATAAGCATAACATAGTAACTTTCTTCCTTAAACATGACTTTAGCCAACAATGCGTAAGCCATGTCATTATCCTAAAACATTCTCAAAACACAACATGGGATACATAGGCTTAGCAAGAAGAGAAGGAATAATTACCTCACATCTTCCTCTTACTTGCTCTACAAACGGCCAATATTACTAGACTTAGCAAGTTAATTACCTTTGTAAAAACTATAAATGGTCGAAAACGATTTAAACACACTCGTATTTGAGAATACTATCGAGTGCAGAGAACACAAACTGATCAAGTTCAAACAGCAGAAACCATATTCCTACAAAGACAATAGAATGTAAATGACAATGTTCAAATTGTTTGTCAGGCCCCACATCACAGTCGTCGCGCTGTTTTCCTAGTCCCTGGAATGGCATCTCCCAGACAGTCTTTCAATTCGTTCACTTCACACTGCATGTCGTCTAAGAACAGATCTGCCCGAGCAATAGGAATCTTCCGCTATAAGAACAGAACAGAACAAACACTTTAATCAACCATTCCAGAGATCTTCACCCAAAACACAGATATATACACCACCTACCACACTGAACCTCGTGGTGAATCTTCTGGCAAAGAACTTAATACACGCCAACATAAGAACACCGCAGTATGAGCTGCATATTAGAGGACAACAATCAACATGAAAGCTGAAGATACGTTTTCCTGACCTTAAAGGTAGGCAGATAGTCATTGGCACAATAAACAAACCAGGGAACACAAGTTCTTACTTATCCTTTGGGTCTAAAATCTCAACAGTGCATTTGGTCCAAGACTGTAGGTGACCAACCTTCCATGCTGGGTCACAGAGGTGGAAAAGGACGTCCAAGCCACTAAGCTATAGTTTGACAAACACATTACACAGTACTAAATGGTCCCAATAAATACCATGTTTGTTTAGAATGAAAGTCATCATTAGTACCAGAAGATCAATCTCCCTGGCATGTGTGTCGAACGGGGCAGGGTACATAGAATCTATCAGCCACAACTGTTGAGCCTTCATGTGTAAAGCTAAGCACCACCAGTGCGAATCTCCAGGGGAATCCTGAGGAACTTCGAGGACTGGGACAAAAACCTGTTTACATGCCCATGTCAGTGCCGTAAGCACAATTTTAGCGCATATGCATGGAAAACACATTTAAACCTGCGCTATATTATTGGACTATGTGAGTAAGTTGCTGACCGCTCGAATATCCGACAGGTTAGCGCTGATGAGAGATTTGGCATACTTCGTACAAATATCCTCTTCTTTGCCTTCGTTCAACAACAGTCGATTCTACGATCCAGACAATAAAAACAAGAAGCATGATAATCATCGAATGTGAACGTAAATGTGTCACCCCAATGGTGAAATGAACCGCGAACGACTTACCGAAAAGCTTGGGTCAAGCAAAAAACGCTTGCTTCTGTTCAGAAAATCTTTGGTGGCCCATTGCTTGGTGTATAGCACACTGGCCATTTTAACGTAGTTAGTGGAAACCCGAGATTTATTGTGCACCACTTCATAGCAATCCCTCTTGCTGGCTTCCATGTGATCACACTTTATCATCACCATACCACAGCTATGTGGTG
This sequence comes from Chenopodium quinoa, assembly GCF_001683475.1. Taxonomy (NCBI): domain Eukaryota; kingdom Viridiplantae; phylum Streptophyta; class Magnoliopsida; order Caryophyllales; family Amaranthaceae; genus Chenopodium; species Chenopodium quinoa. Next base: position 2,485,066 of record NW_018744284.1, read on the forward strand.
AACCATCATCATGACACCAAGTATACACATAAAAATATTAGAATTTACAATTAATACAAAAACTTTGCAAAAGGAATGCACAATAAACAGACTTTTCACACTCAAATACACTTTTTTGAATTACCTAAGTGGATCCTTCAGGTCCTTCCACTGCTTTACAAACTGTAGCAGACGCGTCTCCAACGCTGTATGGCGACGGGTGTTTGACACATTGGTGAACATGGCTGACAAGGCTGCCTCGGTAGGTTTCACCACGCTCCCATCAGCAGACTCATCTTCCTCATCAGATGAAGATGACCTTTGCAATATGCACCGAGCATCAACCAAGACAGTCGTTCCCCTCGTCCCAAGCGAGCATACAACAGTTTCAGGTCCAGTGTCCACGTTCACATCTTCCTCTTCATGATCAGAATAACAGACATTTAAGTATGAGGGAGGACCGCTGTCAGCCCCAGTCACCTTGGATTCAGCCCCTAACACGTTGGAAACAGCCTGTTGTTCATGCGCAACACCAGCCTTCTCCGTTCGCCTATCCCTCTCGATTGCCTGCCCCCTACTCGCCCCCAAGGCATTAGCGGCGTCAATACAATGCGACATCATCTTATGCATTTCTTTCATAACGTCAGCTATTTTATGATCTACCAGAGTCACCATGGCGGGAGTTATTTTATCCAATACCTTAAACAAAGCATGAGCACAAACTATTAACAGCTGCCACATATAGCACATGTCACTTATTTTTATACATTACACAACTACGTATGAAAATGTTGTTGACTTGGATTATACCTTCTGCGTAATAGTCTCTGCGTCTACCTCCCGCGTAGTCCTATTTTATGATCTACCAGAGCCACCATGGCGGGATTTATTTTATCCAACACCTTCAACAAAGCATGAGCACAAACTATTAACAGCTGCCGTAGCACATGTCACTTTTTTTTATACATTACAGAGCTACGTATGAAAATATCGTTGACTTGGATTATACCTGCTGCGTAATAGTCTCTGCGTCTACCTCCCGCGTAGTCCGTTGCACCTCTATGCTTTCCACCCTTTGCTTTTGACCCTCCTGAGGACTCAACGGATGCGGCTCCCCATACGCTACATCCAGCGACTGAAATTGAAGCAAACACAACAGGTTCAGCAGGGATGTATTCCCATCAAAAGTAAGTGAAACTGATACTAACCCGCAATTTCCCGAAATCCCCAGATTGTTTTTTGTCATCGCCAACCGCCTCATTGATCTTTTCTTGGCACCATGCCTCCAGTCTTGGTCTCACACCCCACCTCATTGGTACGCGACTGAGGTGATCTAGATAATAAATCTACAAAGAGGGAGACGGTAGGAAATTAGATAACATTACTAAAAAAATCATTTGATGTAGTGGCAATACCAACATTTTACTCACCATAAAAAAAAAGGATACAACCCCCACAACCTGCTACATATCCATCACGAGCAAAATTCCTTTGGAAACTCCTCGCTGATGCAACCATCCACTTAAATACATAAGTGCACTAGTCATACTCATTGGCTTCATCGTAAACCAACAACGACGGTACAAGCTTCACTCCAAGGTAGCTTGTGTTTGCCGTAGCACACAGTATGCAGCCAAGAGCCGCTATGAGAAAGGCTATCTTGAAATCAGCCTTCTCCTCATCCGACAACGGCAACACATTACCTTCCCCATCCTGTCTAATCAGTGCCTCCAAAGCAGATACTAATGAAATGTGTTCCTTCTTTCCAAACTTCTCCAAGATTCGGCTATGCTCTGCCTGCTTGTCCTCAGGAATCTTACACGGCAATTCCTGCGACCCCATGGGAATCCCAAGTACGTACTCAACCTGCACAGGGCTCAAAGGAAGCACAGACTCATCTCCAAAAGTTACGGAACCATCAGCCATCACCCTTGTCAACAGCCAGTACACAAACTTCCGGGGTACATAAGTGAGCGGAATACTTAATAACCCTCCAAAACCCATTTTTGTGACCACCTTCTTCCTAGAGTCATCAAACTTGTTCACTGCAGTTGCAAAAGCTTTCACACCATGCATATTTGGGGCCTACAACAATACATTCAAACAAGTCAAATGACCGATTAAATTCCTTTTAAGTTACTGAAAATTCTTCAATTCCCTTTGTAGGTAGCCTCAATTTTTAACACTTCTAACCACATTACAACCAAAATTACATAAGAACTGATTAAAATCCCATTAAAAGTACTTGCGAAGTTGCGATTATCGTCGTCCAGCGGAATTTAACCTTACTTACGAAGTCACATTAGTCATACTTAACTTGCAACTCAACTACAGTTTACAATTCACCTTTACTAATCAAGTTTAATTACCAAACAACCCCCTTCACTAACCAAATTCCCAACCACAGAACTCAGCAGACAATTTCGTGTCTTGGATTTCATCAAATATAGTTCAGAGAGTACCTTCTGCGTATTTCTTGATTGGGTTTTTACGACAACCCCTTTCTCCTTCACCACGTCTCCCTTCGTCTTCTCGTCCTACACATGACATTACACATTTCATTTCTCCATCCAAGTGTAACAAAATCAATAAGCTTTCACTAATTCAATCCAACATGACATACCTTTAGCTTGCCCCTTTTTGTTGTCCGTCTGTCAAAATGACCTCGCTTGCGCTTCCCTTTGTCAACCTTTTCCCGCAATAACTTTATCAGGAGATCTTGGTAGCTCACTTTGTCCTGTTCTGGTTCGTCCTCACTACCTTGACCATCGTAGTCCACATCCTCATCTTCCTCATAATTAGCAGATGAGGAATCAACATCATCAGACACAACTTCATCCAAAACTGATTCAGTGTTACCAGGATCACAAAATCCCGGTTCATCAGAGTCCTTTATATACTCTTCCTCGGAAAATTCAGTGTCTTCTTCCCTTTACTAGCTGCTTTCTTACTCGGCCCCACGTCGTTCCCTTTAGACCGCCCCTACACAAGCCAAAACAAAAATTGCACTTTTATTTCAACTACAACACACAACCGGTACTACCAAAATCCACCAAACACACATTCGTTAATATCAACAAACAATAACTCACACACAATAACTCACCATGTGTGATGCATTGGTCCTCCTTCGCGGCATTATTTCCTCCAGCCAAGTTAAAGATCCGAAATCGGATTTCCCAACTACAAAAAACCCGATCAACATACGCTTACATACCATTTCACATTAAAGTCATGATATGTTAATGTAAAAGTAAAAAGACTTCTTCATAACTCAGTACGTCTTCCACAAGGAACTCACAATTAATCACTCATTTAGGCTACAAATAAATAAAAAAACTTTCAATCAACCTCACATAAAAAAAAATAAAAAATAAAAAATAAAAAATAAAAATAAAGATTGGAATTGGTGATTTGAATTACACTACAAAGGTAGCATATTCGACGATCGAGTATCACATCCTCAAATGAATTCCAATCATAAAATTGATCAGCACCAAACCCTATTTCGCTAATTTCACTGGACAATCAAAATAATTAAAACATATAAAACAATTGGTATACTGAAGTCACTCTGCACTTGGTTTTAAGTTTCTTAAAATGCAACAATTGAGTCCGTAGTAAACAATTTAGACAAAGGAATGAACGACTGTCGGACGCAACGGCTGCTAGAAAACAATTCCAGTCCATACCTTTAACGGCGACAAAGTAAGCGACGAATGACGGAAAACAATCGACCGAACTACCGAAGAACCAAAATTCCTGTTCGGCAACGGCAGCAACCGCTGTGTTAGTCTCTTCTCCGGAGCACAGTAAATACGGCAGCAACAACTGTGTTAGTCTCTTCTCCGGAGCAAAGTAACTACGGCAGCACCACCGTTTTTTTCTCTTCTTTGGAACAGAGCACAGTATTAATTTCAATGAAAGGGTATACGAATAGGCAAAGACTAAATTCGGACCTAATTGAAAGTGAAAGTCAAAACCCCTGAATGTAAAAAATGACAAAAACGGGCATCCGTAATAGTTCAAACAACAACGGGGTGACGTGGACCTCACCATCATTCAAGGATTGTATATTTAAATCTTAATTTGTTACAGTCCCGATGTATTTACAAAGCATACGGAAGGGCAACAAGGTAAATTCGGCAAGTTGATGGACATAATTTGACTCTACGGTGGTACAAAATAACAATCCATTACATAGGTTATGAAATTATAATGTACCATTAATCTAGAAGCTGTCCTGAAAGTATTGTTTTGAGTAATATTTTGGCCCGTAGTGTTGCTTACTTTCCATCATCGTATTAGTTGAATAATTAACCCTAACATAGTTCACCTGTCACTTACTAGTCATGGTACGAATAACTAATTAGTAGTCAGCTGACTAATAAGTAACAAGTAGTCAAGTAACTAATAACTAATTAGTAGTGAAGATAGTAACAATTAATTACTAGTCAAGTTACTAATAACTAAGTCACAGTACACTATAATCTTAGTGATTTGCAAATCAGAACGTTCGTATATTTACGATGACCGTATAGCACAGTTGGAAACCATTGAGTGGCAGTAAGCGGTTTCAATGCCAATTTATCCAGCAACAGCTACATGTATCAATAGTAGAGTTCTCTTTAGCGACTATATATCGCAGTCCGAGGGTCATGTCCTTGACTCGTCGTAGGTTGTTAAACCATTTTACCAATCAAACATGTCATGTTTCAAGGACACCGGGTCATGTGATCAAGGGTACCACTGTGACAATTTTGGTAGCGGGTTCATTGCCAATTTGTCCCGCAACAGCTACATGTATCAATAGCAGAGTTGTCTTTAGTGACTACATATCGCATTCCCGGAATCATGTCTGTGACTCGACGTAGGTTGTTAAACCATTTTACCATTCAAACGTGTCATGTTTCAACTACACCGGGTCATGTGATCAAGGGTACCACTATGACAACTTTGGTAGCACTAAATTCAGGTACAAAACCTGTTATACAATGTCATTTTTCATGTGATCAAAGGTACCTCTTTTCCTAAAGTTGTGGTGGTGTAAAACCAATGAACCGCATGAAATAGAAATGGATTTTTGGGTGGTACAAAAACCTGCGTCGTAGGGGGGCGTTGACTAATAACTAGTTACCGGTCAAGTTAGTAAAAAATAATTAGTAAGCAAGTGACTAATAACTACTTAGTAGTCAAGTGACTAATAACTAGTTACTAGTCAAGTTACCAATAACTAATTAGTAGGAAAGTGAGTAATAACTAATTAGTAGTCAAGTTACTAATAACAAATTTTGAGTTGTTACTAGTCAAGGTACTGATAACTAAGTGACAATATTCTAGAATATTAGTGATTTGAAAATCAGAACGTTCGGATATATGACCATAGAGCACAGTTGGAAACTATTCAACGACAATGAGCCGGTGCAATAGTAGAGTTCTCTTTGGTGACTATATGTCAAAGTCCTGGAATTATGTGTTTCACCCGACGTAGGTGGTCAAACGTGTCAAGTTTCAAGTGCACCGTGACATGTGATAAAGGGTACCACTAAGACAACTTTCGTACCAACCACCTCTTGGTGGTACAAATAATGTCGTAACGAATCACTGAAAAAAATTGGTTCATACCTATTGAGGGTGGCACGAATGCCTGCGTCGTCGGAGGACGTTGAAATCACCCAATTCAGCTGTCACTTATTATCCATTTAATTTTAGGATATAATTTTCTTGTGCCATTTTCATATTTGGATTCCAAACTTTGTATGAGGAGCATGTTTCACTGAAAATAATACTTGGCGATTAATTGTACTTCATTTTGACTATTAAAAATACTCAAGCGTTGTTGTCAGACAAACAAATAAATAAAACAGAATTATTTAATTCAGAATTTATTGAGTATTAATTTAGGATTCAATCGTAAAGGCCAAAATAGATTGAGGAATATTATTAAACTTGAATTCTATTTAGTCAAATTTAGGTCAAACATGTGTACACATAATTAAATTACTTTGACAACACAGTTCGTTGTTATTGGTATTTGATTGAATATAAATACGGATACTAACATACTAATTACAATTTCTAAATCGAAGAGATGTACAGTTACCTCCAATGTCATACTGTTGTGTTTGGAGATGGAGGTAGGAGTTAGACATACACGTTCATTAAATATTATGTTCCTAATTTTTATTTACTGCCAATTATCTGTTCCAATATTCATCAAATATTCTGTTCTAAGTTTTTTAGTTGCTTTTTGTGCTTTTGTTTTATTACGAAGTTCATACCATATTCTCAATTTCAATGTAGCTTTAAATTTACGATTTTCACTTTCGATTAACTAGAAGGTGCTTTAGAAAAAAAGACTGAGAAAACGGAGAACTGAAAAGACAAGGGTTTATTTTTTTTAAAAAAGAGTCTAATAAAAATTATAATACTGTAAAACTAAAACTTAATCCTTCCTCGTTTCCGGGTTTTCCTCTTCTGTGCTATGTATGCATTTCTAATTATTACTCATTTACTCAACCCATTGAATTGTCAAGTCAATCCTTTATACTATCATTGTCAGAGGAAATATTTTGGGAGCGGAAATTGTTTCGCCAGACGAAGGACTTCTTTTTCTATGTTTCTGACAATGAGTGTTTGTATTGTCATTGTCAACAAACAATATCTGATCCACTACAAATGAAGTCATTGTCAACAGTCATTACCATGGACGTCCTAAATGGCTTTTATCACAGTCATAGTTTCAAATATCTCTTACACCCATTTGTAAATCGTGTCTGCAATGTTGGTAGTGCAATGCAATTGTGACGGAATATTAATCTTCGATGGAGCTTACAAGAATTGTAGAATTCACCTTGTATATATATTCGGGGTTATAAATTTGCGTGTACGAGGTTTATAAATAGATGGAACTATAAACTATTTTCAGTCGGATAATAAAATGTCCAAAGTTTATCAGAAGTCGGTATTTGTTTTTGTTACATATTCTACGTAATATATAAGTTAATATGTAATCGTTGTTATTTGAACGTAATATATAGGTTAATAATAATTTAAACCAAACTGAAATTGTCTCAATTGAAACCTGTATTCTGATTTGGCAATAGGGAATGCGTACGTATGTATGTATGTGGCAATAAGGACGCAAGAAACAGGGTTGATAAATACCATCTTAATTGGAAAATTATTTCCAAAATTCATTTTACATAGCTGTTTACTGTCAATTCATGGTACCAATACTCATGAAATGTTATGTTCCTTTTTTTTATTCACTCCTAATTTTCTGTTCCAATCTTCATCAGATATCCAGTTTGAAGTTTTAAGGTTGATTTTGGACCTCTTCTTTTTTAGGGAGTTCATACCTTATTTTGGTTTTCAATATAGGTTTAAAGTTATGATTTCGATTAATGGTAAGATAAGTTATATTGAATAAAAGACTTGACCATAAATTGTAACTGATATTGAATATTACATTTAGTCAAGCATTGTTGTCAATTCTCATTTAACATAAAATAGATTTATTTAATTCAGACTGTATTGGAGATTAATTTAGAATTCAACTGTTCTAGTCAAAATAGATTGATAAGTACTATGAAACTTCAATTGTATTTACACTTTTCCTTTGAAATTAGGTCAAACATGTGTACACATATTTAAAACACTTCGACTACATAGTACATGGTTATTGTTATATATCGGGCTTTGATTGTATATATATACAAATTCTTCCTAAGCATAACATATGAATCATCATTTCATAAACGTAGAGATGTATAGTAACATGCCATGTCATGTGGTTGTGTTTGCAGATGGATGTAGACATACGTTAGTTTGTTATTGTTTGATTTTATATATTAGGTATGATTAATTTTTTTAAATCCTGTGTGTAAATAACTTTCATCATATTAATTGTAGGTACTTCCAGAGGAATGGACTTCCTTATTGGCTGAAGTTTGCAGTCCTGTGGAAGTTCTTCGAGGCCCTAATAGTCGTATATGGCCTATGCAGCTTGTGAGGGTTATTGAAGATACCAAAACTAATATGTGTCTTGATATTGGGTGGGAAAGTTTTGTCAATGAAAATTACTTGGTTGATGGTGAGATAATGTTTGTTTATTATGCCGGTAACAGAACATTTTACGTTACGGTTTTTGCTCCGGCTTTGGGTGAAAGACTTGCTAGTATTGAGCCTATGCAAAAAGATGAGGTTGTATAAATTTAGCTAATTTTATATTTGGACTATTTTAATAAAACATTATTATTGGTACACTTCACGGTCAATATATATTTGACACTCTTCAACGTTTTAGGTTTGCATTTTCAAAATAATAATACACCTCAATGGTCTATTTTTCCATTGGCTTTATCGGTAGTTTACCTAAATAGTTTGCTTTGCTGAGGGGAATATCTACAGATAGGCTGAATATCTCTGTTGAAAATTGGACGATGCTTTTGAACCCCTAGTAAACCGCAAGAATTTCTCAAGACCTTGACCCTCATGTCACAGTCTTAGCGTTGTGAACAAATTTGGAAAACACCAACTTATGGTGTACTTGTTTTTGAAACCAACCTATGTTATGGTAGTTCTATTTTGTAAAACAATTGGTGAACTAGTTTTTTACACCAACTTATGTTATGGTATGGTTTTTCTGTTTTCAGCAATTTCATTGCATTAATTACTCTTACATTGTGTGCATGTTATTGTTGCTTCAACATCTGTGACAATATTAAGAAATCAAAACATGAATTCAGTAAACAAGATGGCATAAACACAGTAGATAATAAGATCTTTTGCATTTTTATTTCATTCGATCTTTTTTCCAAAATACACAAAATATTTAGCAGCACCTACTTAGCTAAACCCACCCCTTTCTTAGCTTAAACCCCTACATTGGCTACATAGTGACCAACCTAACCAATGTACTTCCTGAAGCATCCCATAACCTAACCATTCTACCTAACTAAATATCTTCATCAACACCACACTTACAATTACAGAAACAACAACACATATGCCAAGTTGCTTATACCCCCTTGCTGCATTTGTGGAACAGAGCCACTTTGCATTCCCCTTGCAAGATTTTTGTGATCTTCTACGCAAGCAAGCCTAGCCTTGATAATAGTCAGCTCAGTTGTCATACTGTGCCTTTCACCTAGTAGAGTATTTATCACTTCACGTTGCCACTCCGTCTGGTCCTTATCTAGCCATTTGAATGTGTTGCATCCTCGTTCCCCAGTGTCGTGGTCATACTTTTTGCAAGCCTCGAACCTTCTTCCTGAGTTTTCATGAGTCCAGGAATGTCGCTTCGCACAAGGAATGCCACATGCACAATTCACCATTTCACCTACAAAATTAACAACAGCAACAGAGCAATTAGTGCACAACAGCAGAATTACAGAGAAGAGAAGAACGATTGAGCGCTACAATGGTGAATTCATCCCCGCAATTGTTAAACTACCAGAACAAGAACCCTAATTTACCTTGCAATTGATCTGGTTTGGGTGGATATTTGCCCTAAGGTGCCGAAAAAGAAGATGGCAGAAAATTGTTTGAACTGAAAAGACAACTAAAGGGTTCTTTTTTAAAAAAAGGTCTCATGAGTATTGAATATTTTGCAAAACACAATAAGCGAAGCAATGTCAGAAACACAGAATTTCAAAAGCCACATTTTTTAAAAGCCAGAACTAATCCATCATAACTGCATACGTAAGCAATACGTAAGCAATTGCAATACGTAAGCAATTGCATCGAAAAGATTACGATGTAATTACAACAATCTCAATGGTGAACCAAGAAAATGCCCACCCACTGTCTCTCCAGTGGCGTCTCCATGATTTTCGAAGTGTGGGTTCGAAACTTCGGAAGTTTGCAACTTCGGAAGTTTGAAATTGTAATTAACAAAGGAATAAAAATATAATAATTAAATATTCAGTACATAAGTTCAAACTATGAATTACAAATAGATTACACATAGGAAAATGAAAAGAAAAAAAACTACAGAAGCATTCTAAAATGTGACTTCCCTGCACCGCTGCACGTTTCCAAAATGACTCTAAACTCATGGTATAATGACATAAACTGCTCAGTCCTACTCACACATGATAAATGCAGATTGCAGAATGAAATCAATGAATGAATGATAAATTCAATAATCAATATGACAATATCAAATTATATCAAGTAATAAATCAGTATAAATTAAATAGAAATTATACTTTTATACGACATTACGGCTCAAATACTCAAATTAGTCAAATATACGGTCAAATAGCATATGAAATTCTACAATTTAGCAAAACAAATCCCCAAATTAAGAACTTGAGAAGTAAATTCGTAATGTATATTACTATATTAGGCTATTAGCATATGAAATTAAGTAATTAACGATTTAGCCAAAAAAACCCCCAAATTGAGAACTTGAGAAGTAAATTCGTAATGTATATACCAAAATGCATGTCTATTTATAGAGAATTAAATTTTATGATCGTTGGTAAATTTGGCTTTTTTTTTAAAAATAAATAATTATTTCAGAATTTGCATTACCAGAAATATAACATTGCAAATTGTGGGGCCCACCATAGCACTATTCATCTTCAAAAATGATAAGTTTTGGGCATTTTCAGAAATGCTCATGATCATTTTTTGGATTTTTCTCATTTTCTCACCATTGTATTGCATGATCAAATTTTATGCCCACCCAAAATACCCATGAGCACATTTTTAGCTCACCATTGGTAGTGTGGGAAAATTTGTTAGAATGCATTACTACTAGTTAGTCCGACCATTGAAGTGTCAAGTCAAATCAAACCTTTTCGTTTCAACTTGACCCACCTCCTCAAACGTCACCTTCTTGTACTGATTAAACCCAATTTCTTTCCATCTCTTCACTTTATAATGTATGATAAGTAAAGAAATGTATGTTTTCATTTATATGTCACTTAGTCATATTTGTAACAAACATCGCAAATATTCACATATACTCGTATGTTTGACGTCATAGGACCGGATTGTTATTAACAGTAAACATATCACATTAGTTCACATATCACAATTGGTTTCTAGATAAACATTGTGATTACCTAAAATAACCGATTACAATTAATCTCCATATCTGTCCGAAAACACAATGTATTCCAATACATTTAGGTGATTTTTGTACCACTAGAGACTACCATCATCAACTTCTATTAACACATTAATTTGGAAAACCCCCTGACCAACATAACGGACTCTGAGAGTATCACCATGTTGAACATCATTGTCTGCCACAAAGTTCTCCCAACTAGAACACATGAACAAACCACGACAGTCACAAAGATCAGCACCGAGTAATTCCACACTCCACAATCGCTCATAATGACAACGTTGAACACGAACAGGAGCCGAAAAACCAAAAGCAACAGACTTCCAACGTTAAGGAAGAGGCTACGCACAAGGAAAACAACACAAGAACTAAATTAGTCACACACATATAATTATTCCACAAATAAAAAGACAAACACACATACGCAAGTTAAAACCAGAACCAGAGCATATCTATGATGATTCTTATATTTAATTATGCATTCCAAAGGATCATGAACACCACCAACCTCATTCCGTCTCCAGGTTCTCCTCCAACACCACCTTCATCCCTCTGTTGTATATGACCTTCTCTAACAACTTCATCCCTCTGTTGAACTGCCGCCCCGTCTCCCCCATATCCTCCCGAACGATATAACAGCTTCAAGTGTGAGCTTTCAGTCCAATAAGGTAAACAAACGAGAAACGTTTTATTTCTCACAGTGAGAAACATTTTTGTTTCTCACAGTGGCAATTTCGTAAATAAAATGTACCACTTTAGTCACGGTGGTACATTTTATTTACGTAATGGATGATAAAATTGTACCACTTTAGTCACGGTGGTATTACGTAATGGATGATAAAATTGTACCACTTTAGTCACGGCGGTACATTTTATTTGAGAAACCGCCACTGTTTCTCACAGTGAGTAACAGAGATTTACTGTAAACAAATTGCATAGTAATTTGATTTTTAGTATTATTTTCTCTACGAGATCGGTCAATTATTATTGTAATTAGAATTGATAATTATAGGTGACACGACGTTATCAAAATTTATCAATAGTATAGTAGCTGAGAACGTGATTATAACTGTTAAAATGCTTGATTACATGTGAATTAAATCCTGTTGCGTAGATGGTAAATAAATTAAGACATTAACCAATGACAAATCCATTGAAGACACAACATCTGACGAATACAATCATCCAATTACGTTACACAAAAACCGGCCCCCAGAAGAAAAAATTAGATCCACACATAAAATATAAAGACACATACGCAAGTTAAAAGGCATACCAGAGCATATCTGTGGTGATTCTTATACTTAATTATGCATTCCAACTTCTCATCAACGTTCTGACGAAGCTCTATAACGCGCTGGGTTCGCAGCCGTTTCAACTGGTCCAACAAAACCTTGGCTTCTTGTAGCTTCGCCGTATGTGCCGCTGTCATGGTATCCAATTCTTCTGCCTTGACCTGCCACACGGTGCGAATTTCAGCCAATTCACTGAACACCAATTCAAGCTGCGCATGCATTGCACTGACTTCACTGTTGTTCTCCATGGTTTCCAGGTTCGTAGGATAGGAATAAGGGGAAAAGATTTCTACCAATTAACTAGAAGGTGCGAAAAAAGGGACAATGAAGACGAAGGAACTGAGAAGACAAGTAAAGGGGTTTTTACAGAAGAAGGTGTGATGGGAGTTGAAATTTCTGTAAAAAACACAAAAAACGAAGCAATGTTATCGAAAAGCCACATTTTTGAAAAGCCACCTGTAATACATCATTAGTGCATAGAAAAGACAACTCTTTATGCTCGGTTCCCGGTTTTCCTCTTCATCGCAATTCATGCATTTGTACTTATTAATCCTCCCATTGAATCGTCAAATCAAACCTTTTCACTTCACCCTTTCAACCTCGAACTCCTCCTCAACCGTCACCTTCTTCTGATACTTAAACCCAATTTCTTTCTCTATCTTCACCTTATAATGTACTCCGTATGATCAGTGGAAAAATGTATGATTTCATTTACCACTTAGTAATATTTATATTAAACGTCGCAACTCTTCACATATGCTCGTATGTGTGACCTTATAGGACCGGATTGTTACTAGTAGTAAAGTAATCGCATTAGTTCACAAATCACAGTTAGTGTCTGGCAAAACATTGTGATTACCTAAAATAACCGATTACACTTAATCTCCATATTTGTCCTAAAAAATTATGATTACCTAAAACATCATGTTTACTTATACATTTGGGTGATTTTTGTACAACTTTAGACACGAACATACGAATTGTTCAGGGTGGGTATAAATTTGTACCACTATCGTAAAAGTGGTACAAAATCCCCTTAATTTTGTACCACTTTCGAAACATGGTGTCACCCTTTTAATTTTGTCCTCGCTTAAGAATGAAACATACGACTTTATTAACGGTGGTTCATTAGTGGACTTTTAGTACCACTGAGGTGTGAGTGCTACAAGACCTTTTACATAATGAACCACTAAGACAACATTGGAGCCACTACAGGCTGGGTGGTACAAGACCTCTTATGATGAGAAACAATGGAAAAAGAAATTGATTATACTTCCACATAATAGTGTATATGCAAAATGCATTCTCTGAACATAGTCCAACACTACACTTGTAATATTCCTAGAACCTATCGTATCATAGTAGGATACAATGCATCTCAAAGTGTATAAATATATTAAAGACCTGGATGTAGTTTTTATGTGTGTCCATCGTGTGTCGAACGAGTGTCGGCGTCCGACACGTTGTCGGACACGGACACGACTGTTGCACGAAGTGTCCGTGCATCCTACCCACTAACACAACATTGGTATCACTATTTCCTGGGTGGTATAAAATATCTTATAAAAAGAACCACTGGGAAATGAAATGCATTGTTACAAGTATAGTTTTGATTTTTAAATCACAACCTCTTGACAGAATAACACTTTGAAAAACTATTGGATGATAGTGTACGTTAATTCTAACGACTAAGTCACATACTTCGTAGGTTCTAGGAATGCTTTAGTGTAGGAGTGCTACATCGCACGAGAATTTTAGCTCACGATTGTTTGTGTTGGGGATATTAAATTGAAACACAGGGAGACGAAGAAGAAATCGGGAAAAAAAAAATTAATCTTTTAGGCGTCAATGGAATCAGTTTCCCAAAATTAATATTTCGACTGTTAAACTAAGTCGGATAATAATAAAATGTACGTACAATGGTAATTGAAGTTGTTATTTATGTTTTTACGATTATATCTGTATGCGTTGGGTCGTACGTAAGGGTTGTTTTCCGAGCACATACCAAACCCTTTTGCATTGTTGAGCTCGTTGAGAACTGAATGGGAACCCAGATACAAAATTCGTTGTAACCTTTACACACAAAACCAATGACAATTTCAGTGGAGAAACACCCTCAAATTTCCTAAAACTAGTAAATAATTTGACCAATTAATTCTTTATTACCCGGATCGACTGCAACCAAAATACTATTAGAACAACTAAATAATAAACAGAAACCAAATCGGATTACAAATTTTTTAACCCGACTTGAAAATGTCGAGAAAACAAACCGTTTCACTCTGCATCCGGTTTTCAGCGACCCGTATTGCAATGCGGCCAATACAGGGGTCTAATAGGTCAAATGAACAAATTATATCACATCCACAAGGCCACAACCAGTACACACAAAACCAGAATTGCCATAGAACTAGTTCAACTGTCTCACCACACAGACAAACTCAATCCAAATGAGTTCCTCCACGCCTCCAAATCCCAACCACCACCGAAGTCCAATCCTTTCCAAATCCTGTCCGCCGTTGTGGAAAAGGAAGACCACGAGCCGCCGGCGCAGCCTATTGGCGGATCTAGCGTGCGGCGTCAGGGGCGCCGGTCTAAAAGGACGACACGGAGTGTGCCAGTCATATGTTGCTCCGATCGTCGAAACGACACAAAGAGGACGCCCTCCTAAACTGCCCAAGGTTCGTTCGGAAGAGGTTGTTTCTGAGCAAACCCAGAAAACCAAGAAATTGAATGGTGAGGACAAGCATTTTCCCGCTGAGGTAGCTGTTGAGGAGGAGCACACGGACGTCGTTGGTCCTGTTGAGGAAAATAAGGGTGTTGCTAGTGAAGGTATTGCTGTTCAGCAAGTTATTGACATTCCAAGTGAGGACCCCGTTCGGGTAGAAGATGACTACGTCGATGATGTGGTTGTCCTGGTACCTGGCAATGCAATGCCAGGGCCTGTAGAGCCTGCTGCGAATCGTCGGTTTGCAGCTAAGCAAGCAAGGGTTTGTCATCCAACTCCGGGCAACTTAATTCCAAAGATCTCATTCAGGGTTCGGAGCCTAAATGACGACGATCCCGGCCTCGAGTATGAACTGAAGATCAATGAATCTTTCAACATTATTTACTACGACTATGCTAGGAGGGTAGACTGTCACTCTGCTGATATTACTATCGTGAACGCTCGCGGCATCGTTCACTCCAATAACAGCCCAGCGTTGGGTGGGATTGTGAGTGGGGCTGTCCTGTGGGTTCGGAGCAAGGTTCGGTTCTTATCCTTCCGTGGTTTGAAGTCTATCATTTATCTTGAACTAAGTTAGGTCCCGTGCCATGCACCGTAATACTACTATTTAATTAACATTATATTTAATTATTAAATAATTTTACCAACAAATTAATAGCGTTTTGTTTTTTCAATCAAATGAAATTCTTAACAAAATGTACTTAACTTATAAATAGATTTCTTTTTGGCAAACTATTATTCATTCTCTGTTATGTGTGTTGCATTTTTTTTCTCAAGAATCAACTAACTTAAAAATATTTTTTCACATCTTTCTTGACAAGCTTTTCATAGATAATTAAATACAAAAGTCTGGTTTTTCAAAAAAAAATACATGTTGTTATTAATTGTAAAGTAGTACATAACCTTGCATATGTCTTAAATTAAGTGAAGAAGTTTTTGATATCAATTATTATTTGGAAGGATACACTAAATGTTTTTTAATCTTTTTTTTTCTAAAGAAACTGTTTTGCAACATCTTATTTTGGTATAATAATTCTTTCCTATTTAGATATTTAAAGAAATAAAATAACTAAGGGACACACTAGAAAATGACACGTGTCACTGATGGTGTGTCTTTTAGTAAATACTGTAGTTATGGACTTATACATAGGTTGAGTTTCGCTGTTTATGTGTGGGTAATTTGGTTAATGGAGAAAACAATTTTCTGATCAAATTCGATGACTTTTATGTCCACAAAACATAGTTGTTAACATTAGTGTTATTTCATTCCTCTTGAAATTAGGTCGCCCAAAAAGAAAAGAAACGTTGACTATGCGTTAAATTTTAGTGAAATTTGCATTGTGACTGTCGTTTGCTGTTCCATCTAAATTTAACATCCTGTTTTTTTGAGTGATTATTGTCGTTCAATTTAAGAACGGCATATTCGTATAGTGGAATAAGTACAGTGGCTTGTTTCGGAGTGTTACACTTAGTCAATTATACTGTTATTCATTTCGTTTAATTTGTGTTTTAACAATACTAATTTAACCCGTTAATTAAAATACGTTTTAGTTGCTGAAAAAAAACTCCAGTATTTACGTGTTTAAACTTAGTTACATTGTGAAGCTAAATGTCATTTTCACGTAGGACCCTGAGGCCAACATGGATGTTTGTAAGAAGCCAGTCTATCTCCGAGAGTTTCGAACACGTGCATTTAAGAAGAAGGTATTAGTCAATCTGGTTGATTCTCTAGACGACCTGTTTCGAGCTTGGAGTGAGGAGGTGAATGTGTGCCCAAGTAAAATCCTCATGATTCACGAGAACAAGGAGGTCTCGTCATTAATGGATGTTAGGGGTGCGGCCATGAGAAATGGCAATGAAATCTTTTGCTTCACAGACAAATAGGGCATGTGGAACCCTTACGTGTTTGTGTCAGTGAACGAAAATCAACTTCCCTTTTGTAGGATGTCTAATGATCCTTTGCGTATGGATGTTTCATTATGTTTTTGACTATTATCCGTGATGTAATGCTGTGTGTGGGTACATGTTGTGGTTTATTTGGTGTTAACTAATTGGATTATATGATATATTTCGTTCAAGTGTCGTTAATACCGGATTATGTTTTCAAATCAGTTATGTGACGCTAAACTTATTTAGCGTATGACATTGGAGGTACACTGAATTTTATGTCGAACTTGATTTTATGTTCTGTACTTCAGTTGTATTTACGCAACTCGTTTTTAATCCTTGAAATGAATCTCAAAGCCTTGACACTGAATAGATAGATTTATGTACTACACCTTGAAAACTGCGTTCAAGAACTTGAAATTTTATACTTGCGCAGAATTTGCCATACTCTATACAACCCCCCTTGTAGAGTATACTTGTTATTATGCTATTGAACCTATTGGCCATACATATTAAGTATTGACCCTTCATCCTTGCCGGAATTCGAATAGGGGAGTATAACAACCTTTTTACCATTTTCTGTTGTAGTCTTATTTGGAACAAAATATTTGATGAATAGGTCTTTGGATATTTATTAAATAAAGGTTTGATTAATTATTTTTGGAAATGACCTCTTATAAACCTTTCCGTTGTGATACTAACCCGATTCAACCGTTAGGATGAATATCGAAACAGAAAAATGGCAGTAAATAAATTGTTTTACTCTAGCTAAAGGTAGAAATAAATAAAAAGTTTGAACACTACGGGTTGAACAACCGCATTTTACTCTAGTTTTATTTACGCAACTTGTTTTTAATCTTTGAAGCCTTGATACTGAATAGTAAAATCAATTTAAAGCCTTGATACTGAATAGTAAAATCAATTTGTTTTGCTTTGAAACTGCGTTCAAGACTTTTGAAATTTAATGCTGGCGACAAATGACCGTAATCTATTCAACCACCCGATCTACTTATTATTCCATCACCCTATTGAACCTTCATCCTTGCCGGAATTAAATAATGTGAGATAATATGTGATTTTCAGTATGTTTGTTGGAATTCAAGGCCATTGCGTTATGGATATTACCATGTAATATGTCATGGTGAAGATTCGGCTGTATTTATATGCAATCAAATCCCAATAACAATAACCATGTACTATGTTGTCAAAGTGTTCTAATTTTGTATACACATGTTTGACTTACTTTAAGACCAAATATGAATAGAATTAAAGTTTCATAATATTCCTCAACCTATTTTGACTAATAAAAAATAGTTTAATCCTAAATTAATCCTCAATACGTTCTGAGTTTATTTTAATTGACAGCAACGCTTGACTAATTGCAATAGTCAAAATCAATTACAATTAATAGTCAAGTATTATTTTCAATGAAACTTATCTTAATAATAATTGAAATCATAACTTTAACACTATATTAAAAATGTTAAAATCAATTACAATTAATAGTCAAGTATTATTTTCAATGAAACTTATCTTAATAATAATTGAAATCATAACTTTAATACTATATTAAAAATGAAAATAAGGTATGAACGCCATAAAAAAGCAGGGGACGAAAAACAACTTAACAAGCTAAAACAGAAAATTTGATGAATATTGGACCAGAAAAATGGCAGTGATTTAAAAATAGGAACATAATATTTGATGAACATATCTATGGATATTTACTAAATTAGTTTTTAAACAATTATGTTTTTGATAAAACCTTTCCGATTTTCAAGGTATTTATTAACCTTGTTTCCTGCGTCCTTTTATTGCGAAGTACGGAGTACATGCATATGTACTTATTGCGTTCTCCATTGATTTGTCAAATCACAACTCTTCACTCCACATTCTCACCTTTTCACTCCTCTTAAACCGTCACTGCAACCATTATTTAAGCCCCCCTTTTCTCTATCTGATGTCTCCACCTATTTCACCTTCATCTCCACCTCAAAGCTTCATTTTTTTAAGCAACGACGCCCCAAATAAAGTCCATTGCCTGTTAAATCCTAATTCTCTTTGTTTAGTTCCTGAATGATTTCAATTTTCACTCCCAAACTTTCCAATTACTCCCTATCTAAAACCTCCTAACTTCCTTAATTATGGTTGGTTTTTCTGCCATAATGACGCTATACGCCACCTTAAGAAATCCGTCGAGAGCTACGCAGCAGGTCATTGGAATCACCCTAGATCAGTGAAAACAACGCTTGACAATCAAATCGAAGAAGATGATGCCCTTGTCAAGGATGTTGTTATCACGTTCCGGCTTATTTCAATAATCTACAGCACCCAGGGCGGGTCCAAAGTGGTGGGTTCATTGAACCCACTGATTTTTTTAAAAAAATTGACATTTTATTTGTGTGATATATTTCAAGAATTAAAGCCCAGTCAAAACGAGTTTTTGGGTTCAGAACCCTGCCTAAAATTTTATACCCATTTACTGTACGTTTTGAACGTAAATGTCTCACTTTTTATACTAATTTCCGAGTAATTTAATCATTTACTCTTTTGGGTATTTGTTTTTTTGAAAATTGGTAATTGGTTTTCTACTATTTTTATCCAACTTGTGCTTAAAATTTCTTGAATTTAATTTTGGTAGCTAATTTTGTTAATTTTGTTAATACGGTTTATTTGGTTAATAGTAGTCGCGCCAGAGCCCAGATCGAAAGTGATGTTTGAATGTGTGACGAACTTTAGCTATCGATTTTGGATTTTTGGGGTAAATGGTTGAAATTGGGTTCTTGGGGAAGTACCTCTGTAGGTATTTCTTAAGGTGGCTTATAGCGTCATTATCCTGAAAAAACCTACCATAATTGAGGTAGTTAAGGAGGTTTTTGAGAGGGAGAAATGGGAATATTTGAGAGAGAAAGATGAAATGATTCAGGTCCTAAACTAAGAGAAAAAGGATTTACCAATACAGCAGAAGATTTTAACAGATAAGATGGAAACAGCGGAATATTGGTTAGTACGCGGTGTGGGAAAATTTTTTCAGTAAGGTTTCACTTGCGATGCTCTTATCTGGAACACCAATCCAGACTACAGAACCCACAATCACGCATATGATCATTTTTCCTCCTTCGCATTTTTGTTATTCCTATTTTGAATTCTTTTACGAATTGTTTCTAAAGTGTAATCGGATGATTATGAGTATAAGAGAGGTGATCTTGTTGGTGCTTCAGGGCCGTAAAGGGAGAAATTAAAAAAAAAAGTTTAAAAACCTAGGGGTTGAACAACCCTAGGCGGAGACGTAGGCATTTTTTGCCGAAGTTCGTAATAATATATTAATATGTCGATTTTACTGCTTTTTCAGTTTTTTGCTTTATTATTACTTACGCAACTTTTCTTTAAGCCTTGGAGTAAATTTCAAAGCCTTTACACTTTACTAACCTTCCATTTATTTAAGCCTTATATTAAATATCAAAGCCTTGACACTGAAAAGTTAAATCAGTTTACTACACCTTGAACGGTCCTAGGTGGAGACGTTCGCACTTTATGCCGAACTTCGTAATAGATCTGTCTCTTTTACTGCTTTTTTGCTTTATGTTGCTGCTTTTACTTCAAAATGCAGGTTGTATTGTTCAAGTCCAATATTTTCTAGGTATGTTTTCAAAGTTATAATTGGGTTAATTTTAAAAAAACAAATTGGGATTAAATATTCACTTAGCCCTAGGCCTTGACCTTAAAATATTCACTTAGCTCAAGGCCTTCACCTCAACCATTCAATGAAATACAAATAGAAATACAAATAACTGAGCTACATAATTGTATCTCGCAATGGCAAATTTGTAGATAAAATAGACAATAGTCATTGAACTTCATTTCTTGTAAAAGGTTCGTTTGTAATGGGTTCGTGACTTCGTGTTGTTATTGAAACAGTGTTTGGTAAAAAATGAATATTTCATCACATTGCTTAGATGCCAAACAAATATCGAAAAACGAAGCCAATTTTATGACGGTTCTCTGCTCACTGTCAACTTACGTCGTCCATCACTGTAGTCATTGGCAGAGAAAACTGTACAACAGCAGTCCGCGTCGTCCGTCACTGTAGTCATTGGCAGAAAAACTGTACAACAGCAGTCCGAATGACTTGCCTACAGATATGTCAGACAACTTGGCATTGAGTTGTCATTGTCAACAATATTTGAATCACTAGGAAGTGTGTCCATGTCCATGTCCTTATACTGTACAACAGCAGTTCCATGTCCTTATACCACACTCATAGTTTCAAATATCTCATACACCCATTTGTAAATCGTTTCTGCAATGTTGGTTATGCAATGCAATTGTGAAGGAATAATAATTCTTCCCGGGAGCATAGAAGAATTCAACAATTCACCTTGTATATATATTCGGGGTTATAAATTTGCGTTTATGAGGTTTATAAATAACTGACACTAGAATACGAAGGTAATTTGAGTAGGATAAAAAAATGTACAAGTATAGTTGAAGTTGGTATTTATTTCAGTAAGAGAATATGTAAGTTAATATGTAAAGGTTGTTATTCGATCGTAGCCCGAAACCTTATGTTGAAATTGGATCGGGAACCGAACCGTAAATTCGTTGAAACCAATACTCAATCAGAAGAACAATTTTAAAGGAGAAACAATACTCAAGAGTTAAGTAACAAACTTGTAATGCTCCTCAAAATATTAAATAACAAATAATTATTAAATCATTGCCTAACCTTAGTACGATTTATTAAAATCATTTGTAACAAACAAATTTTCATATATTATGGATCCTTTGATTACAGAAAATGTACCACACTAGTGCACTGTGAAAAAATTAACAGTATATTCCGATCTAGTAGATTAGTTAAATTTAACCACGTCAGATGACGACGAGGGAATGTAACTAACAACGGTGCTTAGTTCAACTATGAGCGAGTCAACAATTGTCTAATACCGTTACGTGATTTTAAATTGGACAATATAAACAACTACAGGAGCAATGATTGGAGCATCGGAACTTCAATCAACTTGCACAAAGTAGTCATCCAAAGGAGCAATGAATGGCACAACACGATCATTGCGTGAAGAACAGTAACATTTGGCTTTCGATGCTGAAGTAGATAGTAATATATGAACGGTTCACTACTTCAACCAACACATACCCGACTTCAATCAACTTAAAAGCTATTATCTAAGCGAAATAATGTCAATTATTAAAGAATAGAAGGCGGACTACTATTTCCAAAAAGTAGTTACATTACTAGATTTGCATAAAAATCTAATCCGGCAGCGTTTGATCATTTGTAAGGTTTTAACCATTAGGATTTGAAGGGTTTAGGATATAGGGTTTGGAGGGTTTGTAGAGTTTTATTTCCGATTTGTTAACTACGATGGGGTTGAATCTGTGTTGGGTGGTCCCACTTTTAATCCTTACTAATTTTAATTTACGTAATGGTTGCACTTGTACCATTTTTGGGGAACCCTTTTTCCCATTTTTCTGAGTCGCTAAAAAGTTCTGTTTTTGCAAAGGTTGATAGCGTATGGGTAATAATTATTTGATTCATATTTCACCAACAACCTAACACCATCCGCTGAAAATCATGAGCGAGTTGATTGAATGTTTAATTTCGACTTTCATTATGATCCATGATGTACTGTTTAATTACGAATGTCATTTTGATCCCTGATCAATGAATTTGAACAATGAATGTATATTTACGATTTCCATTACGGTCCTTGATGTATGAATTAGCACAATGATTTGCAAACATCATCGACGCACTTCCCAAAAAACAAAAGAATTATAAAATAATTAAAATTCTTAAATGAAACGCCCATATTGATACACATAACTACCACACCCATATTGATACAATTAGAAATTGGTAAGCTTTCCCAAAAAAAAAAAAAGAATTATAAAATAAAAACAAGAGTGAAATTGTATAATTAAAATTCTTAAATGAAACGCCATCATTACCTCCCCTCGAGAATTGGAACCATTAATTACTCCGGTTCATCACTGTATTCATTTTACTTCCATGCTTCGTTCGAAGAGTAAAACACCTGCTCTGCTGTTCATTCCCCTTCAAAACCCTCTTAAAAAACCTCAAAAAAACCACGCTAACTGAATTCTGCTCCAAGGTATGTTCCTATTTCTTAATAGCCGTTTACTGGTTTGGGACGGTTTAATTATGTTTCCTGCTCTTTCTCTGTAATAATGTGTGTGTGTGTGTGTGTGTTTTTTTTTTTTTTTTTTCGTGGTGTTATTGTTAGTTTCCTTTTTGTTGGTGTTTTTGATATCGTTCTGCATGTGGTACCACTTTAGTTACGCTTATACGAATTTGATCAACGCGGTACAAGAATTGGATGATTAAATTGTACCACTTTTATCACGGTAGTACAGAAACCCCCTTGTTTTGTGACACTTTAGAAACATGGGTTTACCCTGTCAATTTTGTCTTTGGCTGTCAAAGAAGCGGAGGGGGAAGGGATTGAATTATTTTTTTTTGCCCGTTTTGCCCAAATTTGAAACTAATTATTTCGGGTTTATGAATTCTTGAAATTTAAGTTGGGGCTTTTTGTACCACTGTAGTAACGATGCAGCGACATTGTTAACGGTGGTACATGACATTGATGATGAAATTGTAGTACTTCAATCACAGTGGTATAGAAACCCGATGCTTTGTACCACTTCAGAAACATGGATTTACCCTATCAAATTTGTCTTTGCCTGTCAAAGAAGTGGAGGGGGAAGGGACTGAAATATTTGTTTTTCCTTTCTGCCCAATTTTTAAACCATTAATGTCAGGTTTATGATTTTTGTAAATTTATTTGGGCGATTTTTGTACCACTAAAGCCACAATGATATGAAATTGTTCATAGTGGTACAATAAATTGATTATATTTGTGTACCACTTTAGTCATGATGGTACAAAACCCCCCTGTTTTGTACCAATTTAGAAACATGGATTTACCCTCTCAATTTTGTCTCTAATTGTCCGAAAAACTACCATGGCTGACTGGGACGTGACTGAGGTAAAAGGGCATCTTGAAAGGTTGTACTCAGAGTTGGACGAAATAAATGCAGAGGAGAAGAAAAAGATAGAAGAAGTAGCTAAGATTAGAGCATTACATACGACAAAGTTAGAAGAAGCGAGGGTTTTGTCGGCCCGTTTGCACCAGCTCCGGGAACAGCGAATTGCACGTCTTCAGAGGGAAATTCACGCAATCCGTTCAATGCCAAGTTACGCTGGAAATGACACGGCTGTTGGAAATGACCAAGCTGTTGAGAGGATTATCGAGGATGACAGGGGTGGTGCTGTGGCTGTTTCTAGGGGATCTGATGATGGTAATGGTGATGAGGAGATGGAGGACCAGAATCAAGAGGGGAATGCTGATGATGAGGATGAAGATGATGAGGACGACGACGACGACGATGAAGATGATGAGGATGACGAAGATGCAGAAGATGAAGATGAAGATGATGAACATGGGGATGAGGACGGGGGTGCAACTGCTGAAGATGATGAAGAACATGAATCTAAAACTGGTCATGAAGGGCGCTGGTCTTCTTGCTCTGATGATGGTGGAGGTGAGTATCTCGCTTATGATGACGACAACGGCTCAACCGATTCAGATGCTTACAGGCGGCCCAGTCCTACCTGCTTTTACGATCCTTGGGATTAGCTTGGTTTGTTTATGTTTAGTTGTGTAATCTACACAATATGTTAAGGTAAAGGTTAAGTTCAGTGGGTGATTAGGGGGAATTAGAAGACTATTTTCATGATGTGGGATAATTGGGTGATTTTTTGGTTGTTTCTTTCTTTTGTGTTATCGTTTTGTTTGGCGCTTTGGTATTTTAAGAGTATTTGGATCCATGAGTATTTGGAGCCATTTATTTAAGCCTTGTATTAAATCTCAAAGCCTTGACACTGAAAAGTTAAATCAGTTTACTACACCTTTGAACGGTCCTAGGTAGAGACGTTCGCACTTTATGCCGAACTTCGTAATAGTATCTGTCTCTTTTACTGCTTTTTTGCTCAAGGCCTACACCTCAACCCTTTAATGAAATACAAATAGAAATACAAATAACTGAGCTCATTGATTTCTATTTCTTTAAGGCCACTTTAGTACAAAACTAATTCATTAAATCATTAGTTTTGAAGACACTGTACGAATTATTTTACAAAGCCTCGAAAATAATCTCAAGACCTTAAAACAATTGACAATTGGAACAATATTCTATATTATTAATACAACAATGGGAATGAATATCGTCAACTGACAAACTTTTTGAGTATTAAACAAAGTGAAAATAATAACCATATCCTAGAACATTACACTTTCCAAACTGAAAAAAATACAAATACAACATCATTCAAAACATTCCACACTGAAAATATTACAAATAGAAATACCAATAGAAATGAGCGAATAGAAATACAAGTGTAACTGAGCTCATTGATCTGTCAGCTCAGGCATTCGGCCCCTCCTTTGCCTGGCCTTGAAGTTAACCCCATGCACTGGTAAATCATGCATCTGCATCCAAACAAAGTTACATCAAATTCAGATTCAATGTACACAGGTGAAACAGTTACTTTAAGGTCAAACCTCACATTATTCGCTCCAGCTTGTAGGGGTCCAGCACTATCCCTTGCATCCCTTGGGTGATGTTCACCGTAAGCAACATCCAATAGCTTCAGCCACACAACCAATTACCAATGGAAAAAAGGTTACTTTAAATCAAAACACTATGCATACTATGCAATATAATATAAATACAAAAGTGCTTACCCCTAGTTTCCCGTAGTCGCCGGACAACAATTTGTCTGATTTTTCTGCCTTGCCAATCTGCTCCATTGTCCACACTTTAATTCTTGGAAAAACATCCCACTGAATAGGATCCCTATCCAACCGATCCAAGTAAAATATATGCCACATAATAAAAGCAAACCAAGCAATTACTAAACCACAAAAGCACAACACAAAAAAGAATAACCAACAATACACTGAAACACATACTACGGCAAACATTGCACACCCGCCGCATCCACTGGAAAACCCATTAGCATAGAAACGTCGAGCAAAATTTTGTACGCTCTCTAGCAATTTCGACAACACTAAAGAACACCAATCGTACTCAATCGCCTCCATAGCACAGCTTACTGCAGGTAGTAGGTCAGACGCAAGCCGAGGTGACTGCGTGGGACACAACACCATCTCTAAAGCAATTATCAAGAACAACGTCTTGAATTCCTCTTCCTCTCCAGCATCAAAGTACCCCTCCAACCGATTCATCATATCTGAACTTAATGGTATGCCTACAGACGTGTAGACCTGACCAGATTGTCTACTACACTTGGACTCCCACGATTTACCATACTTGAGAATAAATCTCTGAACCTTCACACGATCATGTTGGGTCATGGTTTTAGTATTAGGAACTGTCCTAGAACCCATTGGTACCCTAGTACCCACCGAACCTGATTCTTTGAAAGCCGAAACTCAAGTCCGTTGGGACTTCTAAGCATTTTACTGATTGGATCCACCCGTGTCATGACCCAGTATGCCAATTGCCTAGGTAAATGCATATCAAAAGCAAGATGTAAAAGACTGCCAAATCCCATCTCACAAACCCAACGTCTTCGCCTGTCATTAAATTTCTGACATATGCGCCCAAATGACTCGATGCGGCAACTCATGTGAGGAGGCTGCCAATGAAATTACAGTAATTAAGTTAATGTTGCTATCCTACACCCACTGACAACTGAATTAACAAGCAAACTTACCCGACTTCTGGCCTTTGAATGTTCAGCCATCACCTCCGCCCTACATTTCACGGCCCCTCCATAACTTAATCCGTCATCCTAAGCACACCAGAAACTCAATTCATGCATAAACCTTAACCGTGCTAACAAAACAATTTCACACACACAGAATTACGTAATGTAGTACCTTAAACAATTCTGGATACAAAGGCATGGTCTTCTGCTCACGTACATTACTCTTCTTAATGAGCCCATACCCCTCTTCATCTTCAGCCCCAACCTTCATAACCACAACATACCGAAACATTATACCATAATTCAAAACATAATCACATCCCCATAAAACCACAATTCAAAACATCAACACATCACCAGCCTACAGACTATCTTTTAAATTTAAATAACCCTCACCATTGTACGTTTACGCTTACCATTCCCCGCTGACATTTTCAAAATCTGTAACATAAGAAAACCCACAATAACCAATCAAAACGAATCGAATATTCATATGATTTCACACCACAACACAATATCACATAGAACGAACGAACAATGACCACCAATGATTGCACAATTCACCTCATTCCATGAAACTTAATAATGGAATGAACAGCATAATTGCACCATTAATTTAATAATTCCAATAAAATTCCGCAAATTCCACACATTCCATTAATTCATTCCGTTTAGATCCAATCAACAAACATAATCGCAACAATTCCATTTTTTAACAAGTTTCGCCAGCATAATTGCACCCGTAATTTAAAAATTCCAATTAAATTCCGCAAATTCCACACATTCCATTAATTTATTCCGTTTACATTCAATCAACAAACATAATCGCAACAATTCCATTTTTTAACAAGTTTCGCCAGCATAATTGCACCCGTAATTTAAAAATTCCAATTACATTCCGCAAATTCCACACATTCCATTAATTTATTCCGTTTACATCCAATCAACAAACATAATCACAACAATTCCATTTTTTAACAAGTTTCACTTACATTCCGCTAATTCCACAATTTATCAATTACAGTCAAACTATTACCATTTTTACCTTTGCTTGTACAGAACCGAAGTGGAACTGCAACCCTAGCATCGAATTAATTCTTTCAACAGAAACAATCGACATACAGAACATCGAACCCCAACCATAAAAAATTCGAAATACCGAAAAACAAAAAGCCAGTTCGAAAATTCATTGAATGAGAAAGAACCTGAATACACCAACAATCGAGTTGGGACCTCCTCGCCTTGAGTTCCGCCCGGAATTCAAGTTGGACCTCTTCGAGACTCTTCGGGTTCGGTTCCGCCCAGAATTCCAGTTCAGCTTCAAAGAAGTCCAATTGAAATTTTCTTCGATTAGGGCTTCGGAGTTTTCATGAAACTCCATAAACGTCCAATGTTAACGGCGTCAAATGTGACAAACCCAACATGAGTACAATTGGCAAATCAAGTAAAACACGTCATCGAAATGAGGCCACATCACCCATCCACCAAGTGACTTATAATAGGTGAAAAGTCGGCTATACCCCTGTGAGTAACATAACCTGTTACTCACTGTGAGTAATGGGGGCGTACTCGTTAATTTAATCCTCCTATTTTTTTCAGTTATGCGCTACAATGAGGAGTTTTATATTTGTAAGAATTTAAGAATTAAACATTACAATCAAGAAATTTTAAGTGAACAAAAGGTGCATTTTATAGCCTGTTGTGTTGGATCAGTCCAATGATCAATTAGCCAATTCCATTTAAATCGATCCACACCAGGAGGTCTATTTTCTCTTGCTTGCTCCTTTGAGTAACCAAAAAAGTGTTTTTCCTTGTGACGATATCGCCAACCTCAATACAGGGCTTCGCATTGAGAGCTTAAAGCCCTTGTTACACTAAGGCCAGCAACAACTCGTGGCAATCCCATTCTCCCTACAAAATGATACAACATCAAGGAACATTACTGCCAGCAACAAACCTTATCTGCTCATGAGTTACTTCATTAAGTAAATGTGAGGAAATGATAAATAACGTCACCTGAATTTTGTTATACAGTCTTTCCTTGGCAGATTTGTCAATAGCTACCCAATTCCTATAATAGTATATATTAAACAAGTCAATAAAATATAGCATTTATATGCCTATTATAATAAATTAAATTATGAGCAAATTAAATGTTTATATAATCTGACCACCCTACCTAGCATTTAAAGGACAAAACTCTCTCACCCATCTACTCCGATCACTTATAAATTCAGCAGCCTTATGACCAATAACACGTCGCATGCTATCTGAAATTTTAGCATATGATTTTTTAGTTGGGTGCTTCTCCCTCCAACGACGTGCTTTTAAGCCTCTACTTGGCCCACGTTTAGGTTGTCCTGTAAATTTCTTATTGCTGTAAGTAGTTACTTTTTCTTAGGATATATTTTTAATTCAAGTTATATCATCTAGAGAAGGAAAATGATGCATATAACCTGCTCTTGTAGCTTGCTGCAATCTTTAATTTTGTCGATAAAATAAGTTATTGCCATGTTCTTCAGTACTAATTTCTGATGTAATAGGTTGTGTAACAGAACCTGATGCAATTTTGTGAACATACCTGCACATGTAATGTTTTAAGGTTTACGCAAAAGTTAATAAGTTTGAAGTAAACCAACAAAAATCAAATAGCAATCAACTACGCATATCTTACCAAAGGCACTCCAATTTATTTATTTTTTAATTTTATCATTAATCAGAAAATCACTTTCTGATTCAACCTCTAAAAGATCATTATGAAAGGAATCTATACTTGACTCTACATCAGAAAACTCTTCCTCATGACCATCACTACTTGAATCACCATCAATATTTTCATCATCAACATCACTATGATCAGCTTGGACATTATTAGCATCAACAAAAAATGGTTCGACATCATCTCGAACAACAAAATTTTCATTGTCACTATGTTCCCCCACATCTACAACATTAGCAGCACGACTTTCCACATTTTCCCACAACGATTCATCTTCATCATTATCATCATCATTAGGAAAATCAAAATAGTTTTGAGGTTTAGTTTTTATGACACTTCTCCATTGAGTTTCATTGTGAGACGGAACATAAACACTTGTTCAACTTGAGAAGCCAATGCATATGGTTCATTAGTTTTTAATTTTCGAGTCACATTGACAAGTATGACCTGAAGCTTATCTCTTTGTATCCCTCTCTTGTTATCAAAGACATCAAACCAGTTACATTTAAACAATACAACCCGGGGACTTGTCCTGTCTTTTAATGAGTCATACTTTAATACTAGAACCTTTTCCAAAACTCCATAAAAATCTCTTTCTCTGCTCTCTAAGTCTCCTCTCACCATAACACCACTGTCTTGAGTGTTTCTCTTTTTCTGTTTTTTTTTTGTATGGAACCTAAATCCATTAACAATGTAACCCTCATAGGTAATCACACTCTTCATTGGACCTCGTGCTAAGCACAATAATTCTTCTGTTACCCTTTCATCCCCCTTATTCCAAAGATCAGAAATCTACAAACAAAAAAGTAATTACACTAAATAAAAATAAAAATCTTAATTATTAAAATAAAAATAGTTAATTAAGTAATGGAAAGTTGTCTTACTCTATTATTAAACCATTCGCAAAAGTCTATCCTTTGATCAACAATGACATTCTCATATTCACTAACCAATTCAAAATAGAAATAAGGGTTAATTTTTATACCTAAAGTTATTTTAATATATATAAATACTAACAAAAAATAATACTTACTCTATAAATGGTTGTGTGTAGACACCTGATTGTGTCTCCCTAAAAAACAACACCAAGTGATGAGTATCTTTCACGTCTTTGAATATCGAGTTAGGTGAAGAGTTGAAGAGCCTCGTAAAGTTCCCATTAATCTGGACCAATTCTAACCTTTTCTAAAATGTTTTAAGCCAAAATCATTCATTTCGTGTCCAATTTATAAAAATGTCCAAAAAAATTTATTTTGGTCCATAATCTAGGTCCAATAATTGTGTAGTTGGATGGGGCTTGAAAAAATCTTTCCAACGATATATTATAAGCCCAAATCCGAGTTATAACGAAGAAGTTATGGCCAAAATACTAAACTGAGCCCAAACCGATCCTTACCCACGACCCAATGACCATGTGGAGGTTCCATTAACCTCAACCTCATTTCAAAACTAATTATGATTTATTACAAGCTTCTAGAATCTTTTAGAAGGTTATTTTCAATCCTAAATCCCTTAGGATTTATTATTAACTTCTAGAATCTTCTAAAAGGTTCTAATTTATCCTGTTTTTGAAAAGATAAAGACTTAAGAATTTAATATCGGATAAAACACTTGTTTTTCAATGATATTAATTCTGATAAAAATAGACTACGTACGGAAATTCTATTAACCCAATTTGATTGGAAGTCGGACTCCGTACGGAGTCTATCTCTTAAAAGCATCGCTGAGCGATAAAAATATCGCGCTGCGATAAGCATATCTCATCGTGATAAGCCTATCGCGTCGCGATAAATCTATCTCGTCGCGATGGAACCTGTTTTACTCCGAGTCGGGTTCTAACTCTTTTCTGATCTTTCGACCCTCGTTTTTCCTTATAAATAGAGGTCGTATTACCCTGTTTTCATTCACCAACAATCATCATCTCTTTCCCCCTTTCTAAGCTAAAGCTTATTCTTTTCTCTCTCTTGATTTCTAGCCTAGCCTTAGCCTAAAAACATCCCAACACATCCTAAACACACGTCCTTGATACTTTCCCTAAACAAACACCATTCGTCCTTCACGAGCCTTGAATACTCCAAGCCCTTCTCGAAATTCCCTTCGACCTTGACTTGAAAGGTTGATAGTTCTAAGGGTTTGGTCCCAAATCCATATTTCAATTTATATTTGATGTCTAATGTGTGTATTATTTTGATAGAAAGAGATACGAGGCATCAAAGTGATTAATTCGATTGCTTAATTATTCTTTTGATATAGAAATCATGCTTAGAATAATGTTATTTTAATTCCTAGTATCATGTTAAAATGTTATTATGATTTCTAGTATCATGTTAGGATGTTATTATGATTTCTAGTATCATGTTTAGGGTGTTAACTAATATTTCTAATATCATGTTTCTAGTGTCATGTCTAGGCTAATGCTGTAATCTTTATTATTAGTGACATGCTAGGATTTGTTATTAATCTGTTTAGTATAATGCCTAGGATCTTGCTATCATGTTATGATGATTTTGCTTATGATCGATGATGATTGTTGTGTCAATTAATTATGTTGCTTGATTATTCATGATTTATTGTTATTGCATGATCACGCCCTTTCTTACAGGTTTAAAGGGAATTTATACTTGAAATCACGCATAATAAGATAATTAATAATTTGATTTAGGTTAATATAATTCAAGTGATCATCAATAATAGATTTATTTGTGCATTAATTATCAACCAACGTAGATTAAATATGCTTAGGATTAATTTGATGTATGTATGTTGAACGAAAAGCGCACATGAATATCATAAGAATTAAGTAGAGGCTGATTTAGGGTTGGTTCAATCTCTTTTAGGTTGGATTCATACCATCATTCCCGAATATCCAGTCATGGTTCCGGACCACTATGGAGTTAGCGATCTCCGTGATCGTGAATGGGGTGTAAACTTCACACCCATGAACGGTTTACAAGTTCCTAAAACTTGTTGGCTACTCTTTTATCTCTAGCTTCCTCCCCTTTGGACGCCGCCATGCCTAAAAACATGATCACAATGGGGCTCAAAGTTGATGTTTGAAAAATTCCCTACAGTTTTTGGCGACTCCACTGGGAAGGATTTCTAATTTTAATTCCTAAAATTTATTTTGGCAATTGACTTTAGAATGAGTGGATGAAACTTGAAAGATTCTAGATATTCATGTGCATAATTTTGATTAACATTGTGGCATAAGCATAAAAAGATCCTCATTGGAAAGACCATCCGTAATGCGTAAAAAAATAGGATTTTTACACGTAGGAAAAGCTGGAAACATCTTTCACAACTAGAATCGAAAAGATACTGCGAAAATCAGAAAATCCGAAGAACATAGAAAACTGCCGCAACGCGCAGGAACTGTCGCGAGACGACAGTGTCTATCGCCATGCGATAGGGTTGTCGTTGCGAGATAGACCCTGTTTTCTCGCGCCGAGTTCTTTTGACATCGAGCCAGGAATCTGCCTTCTTGTTTTGACCGATTCTAGTACTGTCTCACCGATTCTATTTCCTGATTGAGTTTTTCCTTCTTTTCAATTCCCATATGTTTTCTACATATGGTCTTAGCCCTTGGGAATTCACGCTCCATCTACCCAATCGAATGCTCCGTGCAACGACGGGTACATCCGAGTTTGTGAATTCACCAAACCATGGAAGCAAGTCTAACTTGTGGGGTCCCATCCATCTGCGCCAACCCTTCCAAAGGTAAGGCTTCCGTGCGATGCATCTGGACTTATAACCATGGACCCTCTTTTGACTACCATAATTCTTGAACTTTAGAGAACTAGATCCATGGTTAGGTTGCAAACTCATTGCATCATGTTGTGACTATTTGACTACTTGTACATTCCTTACTTGTGCATATCTTACTTAGGATTAAACTAACCTTTTGTGTTGACTTGTTTTTGTAAATAAATTCTTAACAAACTAACTAATGACTAAAAAAGACTTTTCTTAATTAATCGATTAATTAAATTGAACCTATAAAGTCTAAACATACTTGACTTAGCAAGACTATAGGCTTACCCCTTCGAAAGAATTACCGAAAATAAGTTAAACTGATGTTCCAGTTTTGGCGCGGAAGTTTGGTTTGTGCCGCAGAACGCCAGCTTTATCGCGACACAACATTTTTATCGCGCCGCGATAGAGCCAGCGCAATGCGATAGTTCCATCATTTCGCGATGGTTCAGTCTTTTCTTTCCGAGTCTTCACGTCGAGTCTAAATTTCATGAATAACCTATTTAATATATAATCAAGGTCTTAACTTAGTCTTTGTTTGAGTCTAATCACATAATTAGTCCCATGGTCATTACACGAGTGTTGAGCATGTCACATTCACTCACGAGTCAATGCACACACTTTGTATATGTCTTTTACCATGACCATGTCTAGAGTCTTCTGTGTGTTTTTACGTCAATTTTTGTAGGGGGGTAAGTCGAATATTACCCTCCCAACATAAACCATGTTGCTTAAAATTTGATTTGATCCCCATACTTTATTCCCAAAATATGCACCCATTTTTTTTCCTTTTCAACCCAATAAAAAATAAGAGTCAATTTGAGTCAAGGAATTAAAAGAGTCAATGGTTTAATTTACAGCACTTGGTCAAGGAGAGAAGGGCGTTTAATCGAGGACAACACTTTCGTTCAAGTATTACTCTTTGACAAACCGATTCGACATAGAAAGAAGTTCGTAATAATGGCTAGTCAAGAAGAATTCGAGAAGCTTCAACAAACTGTCAATGGACTTGCCGAGATGCTCAAAGGGCTCACCACTCGAGTCGGCAACCCTAACAAGCAAGTACTAGTCGAAACCATCAAGCGCATGGAAGGTAGCTTGAGTAAAATCTCTAATGACTACAAGTACTTTGGAATTAACTCCAAAGGGGTCTCAGTGGATAAGGAACTTCTTCCGCAATTGTTCTCTGCTAATGACATCCCTAAATTCAAGTCCATCGACAATCCTTACTTCCATTTTATCCATTTGAGGGCCTTTGAAACAATCATTGAGATTAAGGGAATTGACAAGAAGGTTTTCCCCTCACTCTTCCCACTTTCTCTTGAGCCAGTATGTCAACAATGGTTTTTCTCCTTGGACACCGAGAATATCGCTACTTGGGAATCTATCACACATGCTTTTACTGATAGATACAAATGTAATATTCAAGTAGAAACTGATCATAGGGAACTTGAAATGCTTAATCATTAAGAGAATGAAGGTTTCACTACCTTCTACAATAGGTGGAAGGAAACTTCCGCTAGACTGATTGAAGTTCCTAGTGAGAAAGAATGTGTAAGGATGTTCATCAAGAACCTCCAAGAAAAATATCAAAAACATTTGAAATATCAATGCAATTTAAATACTTTCAAGGCTGTCTACAACATAGGCATTGAAATTGAAGATGACCTTGCTAAACAGAAAGTTGCTAACAATAGTAACAACAGTGGCTGGAAAAGAAAGAAGAACGACAATCCTTTTTCTTCTAAAAACACCCATTCTAGTAACAATGGTAGTACCTTTAATCTAAATGATGTCCTAGCCATGAATAATCAAGGACAAAAGAAGCAATTTAGAAGAGAATTCACCGCTATTGGGATGAGCTATGACATTGCCTTTGATCGTCTTTATGCCAAAGGACTCATCACTCTCATTAGACCTATGCAAGATCCCCTGCTCGAAAGGAGAACGTCCAATTGGAATCCAAATGCACACTGCAAGTATCATCAAGGTAAGGGTCACTCTACTGAAAGTTGTTGGAAATTGAAAGAAGCTATCCAACACTTAATTGATAACAACAAACTTCCAGTGCCTTCTTCTAGCAAGAAACCAAGCATCAATACTTCTCCACTTTCGGATTCCTTGGCAATTTCTGATGAACATGATCCAATAGATCCATCACTCCTTATTAAGCCAATTGAAGATCCTCCCATAAAAGAAGTTCATGCCATTGAAGAAGAAGAGGAGATTTTCTTCGATTCCATGAGTGATTTTCAAGAAGAAACTACCAATGAGGACATTGCTAGTCCTTCCAAAAACCCTACTAAAGAAGTAGTACATACCCTTATTAATGTTCTGCAAGAAATAAGCCTTGAACTTCAAGTTTTTTACAGGAGGGTAGATAAAATAGAAAACAAGCCTATCCTCGAAAAGAAGAGTAACCTCTCTCCTTCAAACACTGTTGGAAGAAAAAAATTTACTTTTAACGTTGTTGAGCCACCAATGAATAAGAATAACAGGGCTTACACACCCATAATCATCCCTCATGAAAGAATGTTTGACATGCTCTTCGAAATGGGAAAAATCAAGCCTCTTGAGCCAAAGCCATTAGAATCCCTCAAAAGGATGGACAAATTTTACTGCAAATATCATCAACCTGGAGGACACACAATAGAAAATTGCTTCAAGTTCAAAGACCTTGTTCAAGGATTCATAGATAGTGGTAAGATTAAAATCAACACCCCAACAATAAATGACATCATGAATAGAGATGCCAACATTAATGGAATTTGGGACAGTGATGATGAGGATGTGTACCTCAAAGACATGGAGGAGCCACCACGAGCTGCACTTTACCCGGTTGATGACATTTAGGATGAGAATGAGGACTCCCCTATCATTGTGCTTACAAGGTCTGGAAGGTTGCAACCACCAGTCACAAATGTACCTATACCTACAACTCAACAAATTCCAGCACCCCTTATAGAAGACAATGACATTGTCAAGCAACTCAAAAAGACTAAGGTTGAGATGAATGTGTGGAAAATTCTAGCTTCATCTTATGAACATAAAGTTGCAGTAAAGGATGCTTTGGGAAAAGTAGGAATAGATTCCGAGACTACTCCAGAGGGGTTGGCCAACTTCCTTACAAGTGACCTCCCTTGTCTTATCAACTTAATCACCTTTTCTGACAAGGATTTACCCCCGGAAGGTGATAAATACAACAAAGCTTTAAACCTCACAGTGGTGTGCAAAAGAATGAATGTGCCAATGACCCTC
The DNA here is from genome assembly GCF_001683475.1 of Chenopodium quinoa. Lineage (NCBI taxonomy): Eukaryota > Viridiplantae > Streptophyta > Magnoliopsida > Caryophyllales > Amaranthaceae > Chenopodium > Chenopodium quinoa. The sequence continues at coordinate 2,521,540 of NW_018744284.1, forward strand.
GTAGATAATGGTTCAGCGATTAATGTGTGCCCAATCCGTACTGCAAGAATGTTGGGAATAAAGGATGAAGACTTGTCTCCATCCACACAAGGCATAAGGGCCTATGACAATACTCCTCGCCAAGCCCTTGGAACCATCACTATGAATGTCACTGCAGGAGTCATTGAACATAGCACTACTTTTCAAGTAGTAGACATCAAGGCTTCATTCAACTTATTGTTGGGATGCCCTTGGCTTCATGACCTCAAGGTCGTCCCGTCATCCCTCCATCAACAAGTAAAGGCAATAATTGGAGGAATTCCTGTCACAATTGATGCTTCCCCTATGAGAATCAAAGAGGTTGATAAACCAATCATTAATGTGGAGCACGATGAGAATGATGAAGATTTGTGGGGCTTTAACACCGAAGAGGTCTCTCTTATCAAAGAAGACGAAAAGACCCCTCTTGACTATAACCCCCACTCAAATCTTGTAGTCAATGATATCCTTAAAAGACAAGGGCACTTTCCTGGAATGACTCTAGGAAAGAGGAAAGGAATAACTAAATGAATGGGAGTACCTGGCCTCCCTAAATTGGATACTTTTGGACTTGGTTTTGTACCAACTCTAGAAAACCTTAAGCGAGCCAAGGAAAAGTCCAATGCACGAAGAACAGCTCGCACCCAGAAAAATGCAATGCCAATGGATCACTACCCTCTTACCTTAAATGGACAATTCATAAAAGAAGGAGAAGACTACCCATGCTACGAATTCCCAGATCCACTTATCAGGAATGGGATACACCAGCCTGGGTTCGAAATCTTCTTGGATTGCAACTTTCTAGACGAAATCCCGGCTCCTATTTACAAGGAACGAGCACCTCCATGCTTTGACTTTAATTTCATGGGTCTCCTCTTTGGGTATGAGAAGAATGAGCCTAAGCGCGTCGACGATAACTCCGTGCTTATTCAAACCGTGCTACAAAGTGAAAACTTTGATCCCTCCAAGCTTATCACTCCAGTGGAAGGACTACTCAAAGGTTGGTGCAAGACCATGAAGGTGACTACACCAAGTGGAAGGAAAATATCCATAACCACGAGAGAAGGATCTATGTTTGATGAGTCCGAGTCGTATGAGTCTGAGTCTGAGTTCGAGTTTTCTATCGATGAGTCCTCTAAGAAGCAGTTGCACCTCCCTCTATCCCACCTAATTTAGCACCTACCCCTAGAAATAGTTAGTAGTTAGGTCCCAAGGGATCTTTCTCTTTTCGATGTAATGATTTAAGAATTTAATAATATGTCTTCTTCCTCTTACTCCTCGTGTTACTCCCTTACCCAAGATGACGAACATTGCTTTTCTAATAATGAAAATGACAAAGAAATAATCAAAGCAATGGAAGCACTTGAGAATAAAACAGCAGTAATAGAAGAAATTGAAACTGTTAACATCTCAAAAGATCCCACCATTAAAAGAGAAGTTAAAATTGGCTTAACTCTAAATCAAGAAGATAGAACTCAATTAATAAATCTACTTAAAGAATTCATCGATGTTTTTTCTTGGTCATATGAAGATATTCCAGGTATAAATAGAGAAATTGCTCAACACAAAATACCACTAATTCCGGGAATGAAACCCGTAAAACAAAAGTTGCGTCAAATGAAACCCAACGTAGCACTTAAAAATAAAAGAAGAAGTTTAAAAACAAATAATTGCAGGTTTTATCAAGGTATCCAAGTATCCAGAATGGGTCGCTAACGTGGTACCAGTTCCCAAGAAAGATGGTAGAGGAAGGATGTGTGTCGACTATAAGGATCTCAACAAGGTAAGTCCAAAGGACGACTTTCCTTTACCACACATCGACATCTTAGTATATAATACAACCAACCATGTACTTCTCTCATTTATGGATGGTACCTAGGTTACAACCAAATTCTCATGGTGGAAGAAGACATGGAGAAGACAACTTTCATAACACCATGGGGCACTTACTGCTACACGGTAATGCCATTCGGGTTAAAGAATGTGGGTGCCACGTACCAAAGAGCAGCGACTGCCTTATTCCATGACATGATGCACAAAGAATTCGAAGTATATGTGGACGATATGATTGTGAAATCCAAGGATCGCCCTGGCCATCAAGTAACCTTGAGAAAATTCTTTGAAAGGCTTCGAAAATACAACATGAGGCTAAATCCTTCCAAATGTGCATTCAGAGTTGAGATAGATCCCACTAAGATCAAGGCTCTCATGTCCACATCACCGCCCAAAACCGAGAAGCAAATTCGAGGATTAATTGGCCAGTTGCAATACATAAGTAGGTTCATATCAAACTTTACCATGATATGTGAACCAATTTTCAAGAAACTCAAAATAATGTACCAGTAGTATGGGACGATGAGTGCCAAGAAGCCTTTGATAAGATCAAAGCCTACCTTGCAAATCCTTCTGTACTAGCACCAGCACTACCAAGCATTCCTCTTCGCCTGTACTTGATAGTCACCAAAGAAACAATGGGGCTATGCTTGCACAAGAAGTAGAAGGAAAAGAAAATGCCATCTACTACTTAAGTAAGAAGATGCTTGAGTACGAAGTTCGCTACACACCACTTGAAAAATTATGCCTCGCACTCGTGTGGGCCACAACCAAGTTAAGACGTTACATGCTCGTCCATACAGTCTATGTGGTATCCCAAATGGATCCCCTCAAGTATCTCTTTGAGAAATCCACACTTAATGGAAGAATATCATGATGGATAGTGAACTTAGCTCAATTCGATCTAATGTTCATGCCCCAAAAGACTATCAAAGGATCCGCAATTTCTGATTTCTTGGCAGACTTTCCAATTGAAGATTCAACACCAGTACAAGAAAACGATTTTCCTGATGAAGATTTGATGGTCACTGAGGATGATACTTGGACATTATACTTTGACGGTGCATCCAACAAGAAAGGGTGTGTTGTAGGAGTCTTATTAGTATCATTTGAAGAAGAGCATGTCCCAATCTCAATAAAGCTTGACTCGACGTTACCATCAATGCTGCGGAATATGAAGCATGTGTGGTAGGCCCCAAAACAGCCTTGGCATTGGGAGTCAAGAAGCTTCGAATATTCGGAGACTCATCTCTTATCATCAACCAGATTTCCAAAGATGGAAGGTGAGGAGTGAAAGTTTAGCTCCATACCAAACCTATTTGGAAACCCTCACTGATCAGCTCGAAAAGGTAATACACATATCTACCTAGAGATGAAAACCAATTTGCTGATGCCTTGGCAAGACTAGCCTTAATGGTTAGAATTCGTAAGGAAATCGAGCAAATGCCTTTAAACATAGAGAAAAGGCATAAACCTGCTTATATTTAAGCTATTGAGGATGAAGAAGTAATCCAAGAGGAAGAAGTAGAAGAACCATGGTATACAGACATCCTCAATTATGTCACCAAAGGGGAATATTCACCTAACGCTGACAAAAGAACGAAGCGCGCTCTAAGACTCTTAGCATCACAATATGTGCTTATAAACGATGAACTCCATAAAAGAGTACCTAAAGGTAGAGCTCTCCTATGTGTAGGAAAAAAGGAATCTCAAAGAGCGATGAGGAACATCCACGAAGGAGCATGTGGGACATACATGAATGGTAAAATGCTAGTCTAGAAAGTTATGCGCCAAGGATACTATTGGACTACCATGAATAGGGATTACCATCAATATGTGAAAAAATGTGCAAAATTCCAGATATATGCCAATTTGTAACATGTTCCACCATCCCTCCTTTACACCTACACATCTCCATGGCCATTCTCAACTTAGGGAATAAACATTATTGGAAAGATCACTCCCCCTGGAATGGGAGATCATGAATACATTCTCGTTGCCATTGATTACTTCACCGAATGGGTTGAAGCAGCATCCTACGCAAAACTCACTGCAAAACATGTGGCACTCTTTATTGAAAGAAACATCATATGTAGATACAGAGTCCCACATGAAATGATAAGTGACTATGGTACTCATTTTCAAGCGGAGTGTGAAGCCTTACTTAAAAAGTATATGGAATTCAACATCACCACTCCTCTCCATATAGACCTTAAGCAAATGATGTAGTGGAAGCAGCCAATAAGAATTTAAAGACAATCATCGAAAATATGACAGAACACTACAATGATTGGTCTGACAAACTCCACTTTACTCTTTGGGGTTATCGCACGTCAATTCGCTCATCCACAGGAACTACGCCGTTCTCCTTAGTCTATGGAATGGACGTCGTACAACCTATAGAGTTAGAAATACCTTCCTTGCGCATAGCATTAGAAAGTAAGCTTGATGAGGTCGAATGGACAAGGGCACGATACAAAGAGCTAAATTTACTCGATGAAAAACGACTAGAAACCTTACATCATGCCCAATGTTAACAAACTCGCATGGCTAGACACTTTAACAAAAGTGTCAAGACAAGAAACATCAAGGAAGGAGACTTGGTGTTAAAAGCACTTAGAAAGAATGTTCTAGATCAAAGAGGCACGTTTAGGCCTAACTGGTCTAGACCATATGTAGTGAAAACTATCTATCAAGAGGTGCAGCTAAGTTAAAAAATATGGATGGTAACGAATTTTTCGAACATGACAAATCTTGACCAACTCAAGAAGTTCTACCCATAATTTAATTGAGTTTCACACTTAAGAGAGCTGCGTTTGGCCTGATTCCTTGACAATGATACGTAGGCAACCCTTTTACAGGGTGCGGCCACTTTATTTTTTCAAAACCCCGCCTTTTTATGAGAATACATCAACTCAGCATCGCGAAAATCAAGCATCGCAACAAGGCAGGTTCTATCGCGCCGCGATAGCACCATTGCGCTGCGTCAGCACTGTCGCGCTGCGTCAGCACTATCGCGTCGCGATGAACATATCGCGCTGCGATAGAAATCGATTTTTGCTGTTTCAAAATTGCGATTAACTACGACAGTTTCAGATCATCTCGAAGATTTTCCAGCTTCCGTACTCGGATTATTTTCGAAATTACTCAAGTTGTTTTCATTACTTAAAGTAATATTTCTAATAAATGGAATATTAAGAATAATAAAGTTAATTTAATTGAAAGCTAAAAATTGTATTAATAATCGAATTAAAATCGACACTACATTATTGAAAGCTTGAAAATAAAATTAACTTGAAATTAAAAATTATCTAATAGAATTAAAAGCAAAGCGATGCTCTAATCTGTCTTCTCCTTCCTAGCTCTCTTCCAGTTCTTGTCTGAGTCTTCTTCATCCTCTAGCTCCTTCACCAGTAGGGAACCTTTAGATGATCGAACTTCTGAGACTTTAGAAGAGGAAGTTTCCCCCTTAGCAAAGACACTCGCCTTCTTCTCAACCCAAGCCTTCTTTTCTATAGGATTAGCCTCCCTTTTTCCTTTATCCTCTGCAACACTTTTCTTCTTAGGCATGGTAGGAGTCTTGAATTCAAATCTTGAACCCAGACGATCTTTAGGAGGGATTTTCTTGTCACCCAAGCGGTCTTTTATGTTAGTCTTCTCCACACCCTTAGAACTTGTGTTTCGAACCTTGTTCTTATCTTTTTGATTTCGACCGAGTAACCATAGTTTAAATTCTCTAGACAATGGAGGAGGAACTCTATCAGAGACAACATTCCATAAGGGTCTAGCACACCAATAATCGTCAAACCTTTCAACAAACTCTGATACAAGGTACTCATAAGGTCGACGATAATCTCCAAAAGGAATGGTTTGAGTAAGACCATATTGCCTCATCACCCTAGAAGGGTAGTAAAAGGTCAATTTTGACAAGCTTGGAATACGGTAGGAAGGTTGAGTATTGACTCCAACCATCTTTTCGATCTTCCACTAAGGAATGACCCATTTGATTGAGAAGTCGCGAGTTTCAAAGATTTTGCTCCACTCCCGGCGTCCCATCTTTAAGGAGAACCGCTTCTTCCTTCTTACAAGGCAATTTGGAGTGTACTTCTCAATATTGCCAGGAGGACTGATTAATTCAAGTCTTTCCATTAGCCAAATCTACAAGAGTAGAAATAAATTGTTATTACTTTACAAAATTAAATATTTTTGATTTCTGTAATTAAAAGTTTTGATTTTCTACCTGTAATAATATTGGTGATCCTCGAAGCGATGCTTTGGGATCCTTTTTCAATTCATCTAAGCTTAACATTATTTCTCCAACAATTAATGGCATTGGGTTTCTCCCAGCATCAATTTGTTCCATAACAGACGCTATTATAGCTTGACCCATATGGATACTACTGCTAGTAAGCAAAAATTGGCTAAACATGCAATAAAGAAAAGCTCTCCTTCTATATATGTGAAACGAATCAGAATTAGGTCTATTTAAGAAAAAAGATGCAAATTTTCTTAAATCAACTTAGTTTCCATGAACTATAGATTTTAAATCGGTTTCCCTAAGATTATAATAACGCTCAAAATCTTTGTAGTAATATTCACACACCGTGGGAATTACTGCAAGGTCTAAAGAGGGAAAACCAAATATAGCACCAACTTCTTCCGGCAGGGGGCTAATTTCATCATTTCCTAGCCTAAAACAGTGAGTGTTGGGGTCTCAATATTCTAGGGCGGCATGAATAAAATCACTATCTTCTACTCCTTTGATGCCCAATAAACTACCCATGTTGAGGAAGTCAAGTTCTTTCCTCTCCTTAGCGATCAAGGACCGACACCACTCACGGGTAGTTTCACAAAAAACTTCTAGACATGACTAGTGATTTGTGGAAACTAGAAGAGTTTAGAAAGCTAAGGACTCGAATTATGCAGAATATGGCGTATTTGGGGGCATTTTATAAGAAAATTTGGAGCAGAAATCGAATTCTATTCGGACTAGAATTTCCCAAATCCATCGTGCCACGATGGAATTTGACGCTTGCGATACAAAAGCGCGTCCTGTTTTATCCATTGATTTGATTTTGACTCAGATTTGTACTTTGACTTTTCAGGATTTTGTCCAACTCTTTTCACCTTTTCCTACCTTATCCAATTATTTCACCATTTCCTACAATAATTCAACCCTTTAATTAAATCCTAATTGATTTGGGAATTTCTTTTATTAGAGAATCTCAAGTTAATTAGTTTTAAACCTATTTTTTGCCTCATTTTTCTTTTTTCATTTTTTTTGGGGGAGAAAGTCAAATATCCTCCAATGATAATAAAAATGACGGAATTTTTGTGCAAAAGTTTGTCAACAAATCACACACATGCACATAAATAATGTAAAAATTGTAAAAATCAAAAGAGTACATAAATAATAAATAAAGTCTAGTATATACATGAGTCTAATGAGAGTCAATAAAATGTACAAAAACATAAGCAAAAGTCCTAGATTGTCAGAAGAAATTAAGTGTAGAAACAGCTACGGTGCCGGAGGACGCAAATCCCGAGGAACGCCCATCGCATCATAAAACTTAGCAGACTGTGGAGTCAACATTGGACCAGAGTCAGCACCACCGGTTATGGAGATCGTGATCAAGGACCAGTCCACTGAGACCCATACTGCTAAAAACTCTCATCAGCAAAGGAAGTAGACACCGGCTGCTGCGACAACGAGCCAACCTCGTACGTCCCACCACCGAGCTGATATGATGGACCGGCCACAAAAGCGTTTGGGGAATCGTGAGGACAGGTCACCGGAGTGCCATAACCGGGTGGTCTCACCTCTGTCGACGATGAGCTACCATCGCCATCTACTGCTGCCTGACCAGGTACCTCTCGCCCGTCCGGGATCTCCAGCGAGGTACGCTGACGCCTCACTTCTCCCTCTCTCGAGCCCTCTGGCCTCAAACGAGTGCGTGATCGAGGAATAGGCTGAAATAAAACAAAGAAATGCAAGTCAGGCATAAAAAATCAAAATAGAAAAATAAAAGCAATTGTGTAAATATATACCGGTACAACATCCCCCGTACGTCAACACAATGCCCGGTGGCTCCATCTCGCTAGCAGGTAGCGAAAGGCATCCATGGAAGCTGCCATTTGTGTTACCTCCTCCTCGCAGTAAGGTGACTAAGCTAGTCGAGGAAGTAGCATCTCCGCATAAGGACGGTCGTTTAATACCTTGGAAATTTCCTTCTTTTAAAAATACTCATTCTACTCTAAATAAAACCCTTTTTAGGAAATAAACAAAATATTACCGCCACCGTGATAACAATTAAGGCTAATTTTCAAAGTCACACAGTGGAAGTCTAAAAACAAAATCCAACTTTTTAAATAAGACTTGAGTTCACAACCTCAAAACAAATGTAGAATAAAACATTCACAAGTTGGAACCAATTCACACATGGCCCTTCTTAAAACTAATTAAAAATAAACACAATATTGTTAGTCCATAACAATAACCAATAATTCAAAAATATTAAAACTAAGAAACATAACAAGTAACTCTCTGCACTCTATCCCATCATCCTCTTCATGCTTCATGTACCTGTTACTTCCTCTTTATTCAACCCTCTACTCACCATATAAATGGGTCATAGTAGGGCCAATACAAACGAAAGCCAAACACAAACAAAAAAGTACGAATCAGCAAAGCTGAGTACATATGCACCACACTAATATGAATATCCTAGCACCAAAATAAAAATAATTAAAACATGTCTGCCATACAACCATAAGTTAACTTAACTTTGACTCATAACTAGCAATATTAATTATTAATAATAATTTTGGATTACGCATCGAACAGGCTTCCTTCCTTGCAAATAGTCCATTTAAATATTGAGCTTCCAATCAGGGAGCTACCCCAATTGGCACCTATTATGTCACACTTGTGATGGAATTTCATCGCTTAAATAATAAAAGAAAGTACAGCGTCCTGTACCCCTGTAGAAGCTATAGTTAAATATAAAACCCCATAACTCCCATCATATGTTCATACTCAAGGTAAATACGTTCCAAGAGTTTTGGTGCGCATCCTCTTACACTTTATGTGATTTACCAATTTAACTTGTGATGACTCAAACCAATCAATTAAGAATAAACATAGCAACAATCAACACATACTTCCAATCCATCATTGAATTAATTAGTGAGCACATACTATTTATTTTAAGTAAGGTTCCTTCCCTAGTTTTGTGCACAAAATTGCATGATTACTACCTTGGTGCATAAGATGCACTACTAAGCTTCCTTGACTCAAATTCAACTTACATGAGAGAGTAAATAAATAAACTAACTTCTTGACTGAACACCAATAATAAATTAGTGAGAAATAAATTCATAAATCATGCTGAATAATACTAACTTTAGCTCTTTAATTCATATATAAGCCTTGCTTATTAAATACATGTCTTCTTGATACTTGGAAATAAAACATACTTCCATGATTCATACATATTCAACTTGTATCATGCCTCACATAACATATTCACATGCTTGCATAACAGTTCATGCTCAACCAACATTAATTTCAAGCATATAATCAACCAAACATGCTACTAATTCATCACTTAGATCATACTTTATAAATCCTAGCATGATACAACGCATACACAAATATTCTTGTGCACATACGTACCTTGAAAAATGCCTAAATTCGGCCACACTTGCTAGAAATCACATAGCTCGAAGCTTCCTACAAATAAGAATATATAACTATAATTAATCTACAATTCTCACAAATTTTCAGCAACTATAATACAATTTAAACCTTATTAATTAACCCAATTTAATGCATAAAAGCCATAAAACTTTTTCCTTAAGTGGGTACTTCAAACCCTTTCAAAAAGACTTAATGTTTATGACTTAAATATATAAAATTCCAGCATACTTATAAAACATCACTAATAGACTAGGAAATCATAGTTAAATCATTAAAACCTTTTTTCCTTTTATGGGTAATCAGACCCTAACTCAATAATTAAAAAGTAGTGTGCATAAATAAATTCCAGCATTAATTTGAGGGCTTTAAACTCATTAAAAACATGTTTTAACCATTAATTAAACAACAATGACAACCTAGGATCAAACCCTAACCATAAAAATAAATTCCAAAATTCTGGAGTTTGTAAATTGGGGTTTTTGATTGAATAAAATTCTAAAATTTATATAAATAATTTAACACATCAAATACCCAAAATCAATACCAAAACATAATCAAAAATCATGTTTTAAATTAATAAAAACAAATAGAATTAAATTAGGAAGAGAAAAGAGTTTTTTTTTATTTTTTTATTTTATATATATATATATATATATATATATTTTTTTAACAATAATACTGAACCGCAAAAAGAGGAAAGAGAAGGCGGGTGGCCGGCGGTGGTCGCCGGTGGTCCTCCGATGCGCCAGTGGGAGAGAAAAGAGGAGAGAGAGAGGCGTGAAAGGAGAGGGAAAAACAGAGGAAAAAAGAAAGAGAAAAGGAGAGAGAAAATAAAGAGAAAACTTTTGGGATTTTTGTGAAAAATCTGACAATAATGATTTTAGAGTGAAAAATCTTGAGGTTTTGAAGTAATTATACTCCCCTTTTAAAACAAAAACACATAATTACAAAACTGCCATTACTAAATCCTACCCCTCCTTAAGTTCTTCCTTTGGGGCTAACTTGTTGGGCTCTTAAGTGCCCTTAATTTCCCAACAAGTTGATCCAACTATTTAAATAGAGATGACCCAATTTTAAACACTTTTATTGCCTCAATTAATGACTCATATTATTTTATACACACTTACATAATATTTATATAATAAATCTCTTTTAAAATGAAATGAATCATTTTAATTTATAAAAATAAATAAAATAAATAATTTATATATATAAAAATATAATAAAATACGGAGTATTACAGGTCGGGGCACCTATGTCTTCGCCAGTCCTCGACTATCGCACCACTGGTCGCATGGATCCGGAGCTGCTCTTCACTCATCATCTAAGCAGGAGGATCAGCGGGAACCATATGAACAGCTGAGGAGTGCTGGATGACCACTCTTTCCCCCAGGTACCATACCACCTCGTAGGTACCCCAGAAAAAACGCCTCTTAGTAGTATACTGAAAGGCTAGCCTAAAATCGCCCAAATCAGCCCATGGAAGATATTGGACCTCAGGGTGCTACAACAAAAGGAATAAGTCAGGAACTCGTGACGAAATCCAAAGAAGTAAGAAACGAAGGACAAAATCCTTACCTCAAGAATCGCAGCCCTGACAGCAGCGGTAGAAGCCAGACCAGCACGGCGATCCTGCCAGCTGGCGGCAATCGGGAGCCCTCTAGCCCGAGGCCTCACCAAAGCCAGCGAAGGGAAATACTTGTAGAGCCAGATCTGCGAGAAATAAAAAAAAATCTAAGAATCGATGAACATCAAGAGTGAGATTGAAATCACAAGACTAGAGGTACATCTACGATCTTCAAAAAACCAGAGAGAGAAATCTCTGCCCTGCAATGTTGCTGACGACAAGCCGAACGCAGTGCCAAAAGAAAATCAACATAGCCAAGGATGGCCTAGTCGTACGTGCCGACCCGCTGAAGGTCGCGCAGGGCAGAAAGATAATGCAGTAAAACACGACTTCCTCTATAAGGAGAAAAGGTCCCCGACAGGAGAATAAGAACAAAGATGCGAACCCGCTGCTCCGGGGTGGTCGCATCATCATCCAAAGCCTCAGCAAGCAGCGCTCTGCCGACTATCCTCATGCTAGTGTCCATCCTCTAAGCCTCAGCAGTGGCTATGTGGACAACAAGACCCAGCAACTCTGCAGTCTCTGGAGAAACTAGAGTGTGCATCCTATCTGCAGGAAGTCAAGCAGGCCGAAACTCGAGCTCGCTGATAACAGAGAAGTCGAGAGAGGTGATGGTCATCTAACCCCATGGAAAATGGAAAGTGTTCGTGGTGTCCTAGAAAAACTCCAGGACACCTCGAACAATGCGATGACTCTCTCGCTAGGGATGAAGAGTCGTAGCAACCCGAAGAAGGGGAGTCAATCCACAAGAATCCCAGAGAACTCTCACCACCTCATTCCCCATAATATGATGGCGGAAGACAAACAAAATAAGTATCGTTGCCCGAACTGTGCAATGAACGTGCTCCTTAGTGAATCCCAGCCGAACGTGCTTGGAGATGTAGTAGACCGGCTGAAAAGCCAGGGTGTGCTCATCCCACTCAGGGAGAGACCACGCACGGCTGGTGGAAGCGTCGTCACCGTCTCTTACGGGCTCATCCTCTCGGTGAGACAAGCGGGAACGTAAATCGAAAACCTCGACATCGAGCCATACTATTTATTGTTGAAAAAAAAAACAGTAAATTAATGGTTCTATGGTATCTAAGTTCGCCTAGTCGCATGATACTATGTTCGTCAAAACAGAGTACAAAAATGCAAAACAGAGCATGATTTTGATTTGCATAACAACGCAAATTTTGAGTACTAAGTCAATTTCTTGCAATTTTATGACAAATATTGCAACAAATTAAGCACAAAGAGAAAGAAAAATCATGAAGAACAAGCCACATTGTAATCACGGGCCTAGAGTATTCAACAATGGTAAAACGCTCGTTTCTTCACCAAATCATGCAATTCTAGTCACAAATTACTCACAAAGAAATATACCAACACATACAAGCAATTTCATGGCAAGAAATTCAACAAAAATTGAGTAATTAGCATGAACATGTTTCGAATTTTTCAAAAAAATGCGAAATAAATACTCGAAATTCACCCAAATTAAGAAGAGTTTGAGCAAAACTTACATAGATCGACAAACTAGAATGGAAATGCGACGATTTGCAACAAATTTGAGCAAATTTGGTTGAGAAACGAGTGAGAATGAGCGAATTGAAGAATAGGGGTTTAAATTACAGCGAATTTATCGTGGCGCGATAGGACCTGTCGTCACGCGATAGATCTGTTTCCGCCCGCGTCAAACCTTGTGGGTCCCACAATTTGATTTGAGCCTCATGATGAGACATTGATGAGAAATTGATTTGATTAGTAATCGGCCCGATTACAATTTTTGATTGATGATCGGCCAGATGACGATCACTTTATTGATTGAGCACGCCTAAACATTGGCAAAGCATATTTGATAAGCGCCTAAACATTGGCTCATTACACTTAGAAATGCCTAAGCACCGGCAGAGCACATTACGCCTAAGCATTGGCAGAACATATTGCGCCTAAGCATTGGCTGGAAAAATTATACCTAAACATTGGTTACGCACGCCTAAGCATTGGCTAATTGATTGCACCTAAACATTGGTTATGCACGCCTAAGCATTGGCTGATTGATTGCACCTAAGCATTGGTTAATCTCGGCTAAGCATTGGCGAGGTTTGAGGATCGCTAAGCACTGTGATCTTCGACGGCTCTACCTAGGATGTGGAGGTTGTCAGCATTGGTTGGTCCCATCTAAGTATTGACGAGATTTGGAGATGGCGACATACTGCGATCTTCGACGATGTCCTTAGGATGAGGAGATTGTCACTTTGATTTGAAGATGGAGACACATTTCTACCTTTGATGACTTTCCCTAGGATGTGGAGGTTGTCACCCTAACATTTGATGACCGCTAAGCACTGTGATCTTCGACGATGTCCCTAGGATGTGGAGGTTGTCACCTTAATCTGAAAATGGCGAAGCACTGCCACAATATTAAAAATAGCGAAGCACTGCCACCTTCGACGTCGTTCACTAAGCATTGTGGAGGTTGTAAAACAGAACGAATTTGATTCGACAATATGTCACCCAGAGGCGTGTATCCAATGGTGCAAGATACGCGTTTCTAACTCCTTTATTTGTAGAATTAACATTTTTCTACAAGTATCGGTGTTAAAAAGAATGATTTAGGATCGCAGAACGTTCTGAAGCATTCTCCGTCCCTATTGATTTACTTTGACTAGCATTTTCAAAACTTACGTTTCTCCAAACTCAATCAAAGTGGGGGCTTCAGTAGACACCTTATTATGCCTTCCCAAGAAACTTAAGTCTTTGAATATCGAGTTAAGTGAAGAGTTAAAAGAACCTCGTGAAGTTTCCTCTAGCATTAACCATTTCTAGCCTTTCCTTAAATGTTTTAAGCCAAAATCATTCATTTCGTGTCCTTAAAATCATTCATTTCGTGTCCTATTTATAATAAAGTCCAAACTAGTTTATTTTGGTCTATAATCTAGGTCCAATAATTGTGTAGTTGGATTGGGATTGAAAAGTGCTTTCTAACGATATATTATTGATGAGTGGCATTTTTGCCACTATTTAGCCCTTTTTATTAATGATTTTCCCCCATTTGTCTCTTGTTTGCGCCTTCTCTAGCCGTTTTTACCCTTGTTTTGGTTATTTTTGTTCTTTCTCGTGATTTCCTCTTCTTTTATCTTTTCTTTTGTTTTATAACTTTTCTTTGTTGATTTTGAAGGTTTTTGGAACTCTTGGATGGAGTTAAAAGAGCAAATTCGGCTAAGGAGGAGGAGAAGATGCTCAAGAGAGAGGGCGCGCAGCTCTGCAGGGAGCCGCGAGTGCGGACAGGCTGAATTGGAGCTCAACCTTTAAAACTGTAGAAGGCTGGTCGTGCCCTTGGAGAGGGCTCTCTCCAATCACCCGCGGGTGCGACATTTCGAGGCCCTGATTTCCCCTACTCTTCAGCTACGGCCTCTCCAACAACCACCGCGGGCGCGACACTTTATGTCGCGGGCGCGCCCTTCTGGGTTTTGCAGTTTTGTACCCAGCTTAGAGAGGGCGCGACCTTGATCGAGAGGGCTCTCCTTAGTTCGTTATTTCCGAAATTTTGATGCAATATAAATAGACTTTTTCTTGAATTTTAGGAGGATCCTACTTTTTTCCAATTATAATTAGAACTTTGTAGTGAGAGAAACTCTAGTATTTTAGAGAGAGAAAGTTGCTTAATCTTTAAGTTTCATCATTGTAATCAAGATTTCTTCAAGTTTTCTTAAATTCAATGCAAGTATCTCAATTTTTTCTTCATCAATCAAGCTTCATAGTAGTAATCTCTTTACTCTCTCCCTTTTGTTTGGTTTAATTGCTTTTGATAGTGTTGATTTCCATCTATTTCCTTGATTTTACTTTATTGATTGCTTTACCTTTTGAATTTGAATCATGTTTTGCTTTGCTAAGATTGAATCCATGCTTAGTGTAGTTGTGATGGCTATTTTCTCTTCTCTAGCTTAGATTTCTAGATAGGGAAGGGGGTGGAGATCATGATTGATTGCGATTATATTGATGATTGATTGGATTTAGCCCTGAGTTGTTGATTTTATGCTTAAATTACTTGGACTTATTGATGTGCACCTTTAATTCCAATATTTGAGTTCTAAATTATATGCATGGGAATGATCTAGTTTAGTTTTGATCTATTTCATCAATTTGCTTGAGTAATTGCATGGGAATGAATTATTTGAGTAGAATTTGTATTCCTTGGCATGAATCCATGTTGATTATCATTGTTGTCTTAGTTGAACATGATTGGAACCCCCTCTCCCTAGGGTTTTGATCATATTTCTCTCAAATCTAGTTTTCCATCCTTATATTAGTTTTTCTAGTTTGAACTTTCTTAATTTGCTTGCTTTTATAATTTGTAGTAGTTAATTTGATCATTGAAAATCACAAAAAAAATCAAAATACCCCTTGTTACTTGCAATAGATTCTTAATTCCACTTTGATTGTGCATTACCCCGTTTCCTTGTGGTTCGACCCTAGCTTGCCACTATCTAGTGTGAACTTGATAGAGAAAGGTTAGGATTACAAATTGATGATTTGATTTAGGATAGTAGACACGACCTATTATCCGGCGATAAAATTTTTGGCGCCGTTGCCGGGGAAATGGCTAGTTTTGTACTTTTATTGTGATATTATTGGAATTTTAGCTTTTGCTTTTGTTCATTTACTCTCTTGCTAGTCAGTGCTAATTGTTTACTTAGCTTTGGTGGCTGCGAAGGAGGTCTCAATGACCACCCACACATTACATTGACCACGAGATCGACCGTACTTTGAGACAAGTCCGTAGGCTTAATCAAGTAGAGGCGCGAGGTCTTGGTGTTATTATTGAGAATGGGAGTGATTCTTGGTCTTCAAGTTCTCAAAGTGAGGCAATGGCGACACAAGAAGATGATATTTTATTTCGTGAGTTTGGAAATCAGGAGGATTATGAGCTCACGGGAGGGATTTTGCTACCCGTCACGGAAACCAATTTTACAATTTATCCCCAATACACAAGGTTGGTACAAGCGGAGCAATTTTCGCGTTCTCCAAGTGAAGATCCTATTAAGAACCTTGATAGATTCCTTGAGCTTTGTGCCATGATTCAAACTAATCAAGTTTCTCAAGAGTACATCCGTATGCACTTATTTCGACAATCTCTTTCGGGTAGAGCAAAGAAGTGGCTCAAGCAAGTCAAGCCAAATTCTCTCACAACATGGAGGGAGATAGTCAAGGCATTCTTGAAGAGGTTCATTTCCGAGGAAAAGACCGCCAAAATGAGAAGGAAGATTGCATCATTTGAGAAAGAAGCGGATGAGACCCTTAGTGAAGCATGGGAAAGGTTCAAAGAATTGGTTCAAGCATATCCTCACCATGAATACAATAAAAGCTTGCTTATGCGTTTCTTTTATGATGGGTTGGAACCTATGTCTAGAGCAAACTTGGATGCGGGGGCGGGTGGTCAATTAATCAAGATTCCCCAAAACCAAGTTGAAGCAACAATTGAGGAGGTGACCAAGAACTATTCACGGGGAAGTAGAAGAAGCACTACTCTAGAGAAGGGGAGAAAGGATGAGTTGGAGAAGCTTGATTGACTTCAACATCAAGTGGAGCTTTTGAGTAAAGGTGTAGCCAAGTTGGGATCTAGTGGAATTGTTGGCTCAAGCCCCTCACAAATCAATGCTTTCTCTTGTCAAAATTGTGGTGGTACAAACCATGATACATCTTATTGTGGAGGTTTGAACCCCGAGCATGTTGTCGCCTTAAACTCAAGACAAGATGGTTTTGTGAGCAACGGAGTTGGAGTTGCTTGGAGGAAACCACCCCCCGGTTTTGCACCTCAACCCCAACAATGGAACCAACCAAATCAACCACCTTTAAACCCCCAATTCCAAAACCAACCTCTACTCTACAACCAAAACCAAAACCAAGGAGGAAACTATCCAAGGCAAAACTAAAACCAATTCCCTCAAAAACACCATGACCAAACCCCGCAACAAATGGACCAAGCCCAAACCCAAATCCTTCAAACCATGAGCCAACAACTTCAAGCTTTTGGCCAACTAATCCAAAACCAAAACCAACGAATACAAGAAGTCAAAGCCCATAATAAAATGGTGGACTATCAATTGGCTTAATTGACCGAAAGGTCTTCCTTCAATTCACCATCTACACTTCTCGGTCAATCAAACCCTAACCCCTCACATACCTACAAAATTGAGTCTTACAAAGCTATGACTTTAAAGTCGGGAACCACCTATGATGACCCAAAGAATAAGGTTAGTGACGAGAAGAGAAGTGAGGATGAGGTGGTTAAGGATGGGCCGGGGTTGTTGATATGGGTAAGGGCATTGAGAAAAACAAGCTTAACGAGAAGAAGACACCGTCACCCCCTAGTGATGTGAGGAATCTTGATGGACCGGTCCCCTTTCCCGGTAGGTTAGCGGAAAGGAATTTGGAGGAGAAGTTAGTTAAGTTTCTAAGGGTGATGAAGGGTCTACATATTAATATTCCCTTCCTTGAGGCAATCACACAATTGCCCTCCTATGCAAAGTTTCTCAAGGAAATTCTTTCCAACAAAAAGAAGATCAATGAAGACATCGTCACTCTTCCTTTTCATGTTAGTGCTCTAGTGCAACATAAGATGCCCAAGAAGCAACAAGATCCCGGGAGCTTTACTTTGCCGGTGAAGATTGGGAATTTGGAAGAAAGGTGCCTTGGCCGATCTTGGGGCTAGTGTGAGTTTGATCCCATTGTCCATTGCTCGACAACTCAACATTGAAATAATCCCTAAAAGGAAGACAATTCAACTTGCCGACCGATCGGTAAAGTTGCCATGTGGAGAGCTTGAGGGTGTTCCCATTCAAGTAGGACATATCTATGTTCCTTGTGATTTTGTTGTCATGGACATGGATGAAGATAACAAGACACCTTTGATCTTGGGTCGTGAGGCTCTTAAGACCTTGGGAGCGGTGATCAATTACAAGAACAACACTATCAACTTGTGAAGTTGCTGATGAAAAGATAGTGTTTGAATTTTCCAAGGTATTTAAGAATCCCATGGTGGACAAGATTTGTAGAGTGGATTTGGTAGGTTTCCCTCAAGAGAATGATCTTGAGAAAAGAGAGATGGGATTGAAAGGGAGTCCTAAGCCCCATTTCAAGAAATCAAAGGAGGTGGCCAAAGTATCTATGATGAATGAGGATCATTTGGTAGGAATCTCATCCTTGTTTGAAGACTCTCTTGAGGAAGGTGAGGTTGCCCCTCCCAAGATCGAGAATGCAAGAAGTGGTTCTTCTCAAAGGTGTTTACGGAAGAGAAAGAAGAAGAAAATAAACAACAACAATAAAAAGATGAATAAGAAAGTTGAGAAAGTTTGGGTCCCTAAAATGCCTCCATTTATCCCTTTTGATGGAGAGATGTTACAAGATGTATTCTTGCCCAAGCTTGGGGGCATGCATGCTACTTGCACCTCTAAGTTGAGGAAGGTGGTATCCTTTGATCCACCTTTAAAGAGGTGAAGGGTCATGCTAGAGACCTTAAACAAGCGCTTCCCAGGAGGCAACCTGGAGGATTTCTAACCCTCATATCCTTTCTCTTTTAGTTTTCTTTTATTTTTCCCTTTTACCCTTTTGATTTGTGTACCTTGGACTTATCGTGTAGGTCGCTTTTAGAAGCATTGGAGCGGACTTAACATGCGTTGAATTTATTTTGCTCCTTGATATCTTTTCAACAACCTCCCGGTGAGACCTTTCTTGTTTTCACTCACTTTCTTTCTTTTGGTGTGCTTAGTTTAGGTTAGTTTAGGAAGAATTTGAATGTTTCGAGGTTGTTTGCATTTGGTTCTAAGGAACCTGGGATCGTTGATGTTGTTATCGAATGATCATTGTATGATGATTGGGAATTAATTGGATTTATATGCCTCGTTTGTGAACCTTTTTGATTTCTTCCTTCTTCTTTTGTTTTGTTTTCCCTTTTTGTGTGACAAACATGACTCGATTGCTTTGATGATGTACCTTAGAATGCTTGTTTCTTCCTAGTTGATGATGGAATACACGGTTTGAGAATGCTTTTGGTTGAGTTAGACAAATTTTAAGCTAAGGTAGCAAGGTTAAGAACTTGGAGGACATTTGAAACCTTAGTTCACGGGAAGTGGTAAGATGGAGTTGCTCTCTATAGGGGATTTGAAACCCTTGGTTGGTATTTGCCTATTTTAATCTCCAGTGAGGTTACATTGTTCTAGCCTTCATCACCTTGTTGAGCGGCAATTTAGGATCTTTAGCTATGCATGTCTTAATCCTTGGTTTGACCTCTAGCTTCCCAAGGCCGTGACCGAGCCACTCTAGGGGATGACAAGGGATCTGTTCATTTTCTTTATCTTCTTTTTGTTTTGCTACAATTTTTGTCTTTATTTTGCATTTTCTCTTCTTGCTAACCCCTTGTATTCCCTTTCTTGATTATGAGCCACATTACAAGCCTTATGACATTTTGTTTCCTTAACCCTTAGTTTTGTGAAGCATTTTGGTTTGAGAGTTTGTTTTGTGTTGTGATGGTTGTATTGAAAATGAGAAAGTAATATGCTTTTTGGACCAAGCAAGACAGTAAATTGTATATATTGTGTGTAATAAAGCAAATGCATTCAAGAAAAAGCTGTCCATAGTTAAAAAAAAGGCAAGGACACCAAATAAGAGCTAAGAAAAAAAAATCCAAGAAACAAATACAACAAAAATATTTTAGTTGGTTTCGTTTTCTTCCCTATTTTAAGCATTGAGGATAATGCTTCGTTCAAGCTTGGGGGGAGTGTTCCTTCGTTTTTGTATATATTTTGTGCGTTGGTGTTGAATAAGCTTGGGGGAGATGACATTATTGGTATTTTTGATTGATGTTTGGTGACTTCGTGAGTTTGTTTTTGAGGTTTGATAACCCTTTTGCTTCACTTAGGAAATACCACCAAAATTTTCAAATTTTTGCCCCGCCTTGACCCCCTAGCCTTACGTTACAACCTATAAAAGACCCTTAGACCCTCGAGGGTTGAGTCAATATCGGTGGAGGGAGATAGTTTTCAACCCTATGGATAGAGTGTTCATGGCTAAGACGTCGGGATTACCTCCTCAAAGTTTTACATTTCTTAATCTTTTTCTGGTTCCTTCGAGGAATCATGAGAAACTAGCTTAAGGGTGGATTTGAAACTAGTGGAGAGAACGCAGACCGCTTGGTTGGGGATTGGGCGTAGAATGAAATCTTTAGTTCTCTATGCTTAGCTTAGGTTTGTCTCTTTCAACCATGAGCATCTTAGAACGTGTTTTCCCTCATTTGATTAAGAAAGGTGAGTATTCTTTGGCGCTAGTTTTTTTCTTTTGAGTTCGAATGAAGAATTGTCCACTCTAAAACTTGATTGGTTTTCCTAAGCCTTGCCATGTTGTGTTAGTCTTTGTAGTGTTTGCTTTTTCTCTTTACTTTTAGCTTTGCTTGAGGACAAGCAAGAGGCAAGTGTGGGTGATTTTAATGAGTGCCATTTATGCCATTATTTAGCCCTTTTTATTAATGATTTTCCCCCATTTGTCACTTGTTCGCGCCTTCTCTAGCCGTTTTTACCCTTGTTTTGGTTATTTTTGTTCTTTCTCGTGATTTTCCTCTTCTTTTATCTTTTCTTTTGTTTTATATCTTTTCTTTGTTGATTTTGAAGGTTTTTGGCACTCTTGGATAGAGTTAAAAGAGCAAATTTGGCTAAGGAAGAGGAGGAGATGCTCAAGACAGAGGGCGTGCAGCTCTGCAGGGAGTCGCAGACGCGGGTGTTCAAGTCGCGGGCGCGGACAGGTTGAATTGGAGCTCAACCTTGAAACTGTAGAAGGCTGGCCGCGCCCTTGGAGAGGGCTTTCCCCAAACACCCGCGGGCACGACACTTCATGAAGCGGGCGCGGCATTTTGAGGCCCCGATTTCCCCTGCTCCTCAGTCGCGGCCTCTCCCTAGCTGAGAGAGGCCTCTCCACCAACCACCACAGGAACGACACTTCATGATGCGGGCGCGGCCTCCTAAGTTTTGCAGTTTTGTACCCAGCTTGGAGAGGACGCGGCCTTGCTCGAGAGGGCTCTCCTTAGTTCGTTATTTCCGGAATTTTGATGCAATATAAATAGACTTTTTCTTGAATTTTAGGAGGATCCTATTTTTTTCCAATTATAATTAGAACTTTGTAGTGAGAGAAACTCTAGTATTTTAGAGAGAGAAAGTTGCTTAATCTTTAAGTTTCATCATTGTAATCAAGATTTCTTCAAGTTTTCTTCAATTCAATGCAAGTATCTCATGTTTTCTTCATCAATCAAGCTTCATAGTTTCATCATTGTAATCAAGATCTCTTTACCCTCTCCCTTTTGTTTGGTTTAATTGCTTTAGATAGTGTTGATTTCCATCTATTTCGTTGATTTTACTTGATTGATTGCCTTACCTTTTGAATTTGAATCATGTTTAGCTTTGCTAAGATTGAAACCATGCTTAGTGTAGTTGTGATGGCTATTTTCTCTTCTCTAGCTTAGATTTTTAGCTAGGGAAGGGGGTGAAGATCATGATTGATAGGGATTATATTGATGATTGATTGGATTTAGCCTTGAGTTGATGATTTTATGCTTAAATTACTTGGATTTATTGATGTGCACCTTTATTTCCAATATCCGGGTTCTAAATTAGATGCATGGGAATGATCTAGTTTAGTTTTGATCTATTTCATCAATTTGCTTGAGTAATTGCATGGGAATGAATTATTTGAGTAGAATTTGTATTCCTTGGCATGAATCCATGTTGATTATCATTGTTGTCTTAGTCAAACATGATTGGAACCCCCTCTCCCTAGTGTTTTGATCATATTTCTCTCAACTCTTGTTTTCCATCCTTATATTAGTGTTTCTAGTTTGAACTTTCTTAATTTGCTTGCTTTTATCTATTTTAGTAGTTAATTTGATCATTGAAAATAACAAAAAATCAAAATACCCCTTGTTACTTGCAATAGATTCTTAATTTCACTTTGATTGTGCATTATCCCGTTTCCTTGTGGTTGGACCCTAGCTTGCCACTATCTAGTGTGAACATAATAGAGAAAGGTTATGATTATACATTCTTGATTTGTTTTAGGATATTAGACACGACCTATTATCCGGTGATCAATTACAAACCCAAATCCAAGTTATAACGAAGAAGTTATGGCCAAAATACTAAACTGAGCCCAAACCGAGCCTTACCCACGACTCAATGACCATGTGGAGGGTCCATTAACCTAAACCTTATCCTTAAACTAATTAGGATTTGTTACAAGCTTCTACAATATTCTAAAAGGTTGTTTTCAATACTAAATCCCTTAGGATTTATTATTAGCTTATATAATCTTCCAGAAGGTTATAATTTATCCTGTTTTTTAAAAGATAAAGACTAAAGAATTTTATATCGGATAAAACACTTGGTTTTCGATGATTTTAATTCTCATAAAATTAGAATACTTACGGAAATTCGATTAACCCAATTTGATTGGAAGTCGGATTCCGTACGGAGTCTATCTTTTAAAAGCATCGCTGAGCGATAAAAATATCGCGCTGCGATAAGCATATCGCATCGCGATAAGCCTATCGCGCTGCGATAAATCTATTGCGTCGCGATGGAACCTGTTTTACTCCAAGTCGAATTCTGACTCTTTTCTGATCTTTCGACCCTCATTTTTCCCTATAAATAGAGGTCGTATCACCCCGTTTTCATTCACTAACAATCATCATCTCTTCCCCCCTTTCTAAGCTAAAGCTTATTCTTCTTTCTCTCTTGATTTCTAGCCTAGCCTTAATGTAGCCTTAGCCCAAACACATCCCAACACATCCTAAACACACGTCCTTGATACTTTCCCTAAACATACGCCATTCGTCCTTCACAAGCCTTGAATACTCCAAGCCCTACTCGAAGTTGCCTTCGACCTCGACGTGAAAGGTTGATAGTTCTGAGGGTTTGGTCCCAAATCCATATTTCAATTTATATTTAATTTATTTGATTTAATCTTTCTTGAAGTTTACTTATGTGTGTATTGTTTTTATAGAAAGAGATACGAGGCATCAAAGTGAGTAATTCAATTGCTTAATTATTCTTTTGATATAGAAATCATGCTTAGAATATTATTTTAATTCCTAGTATCATGTTAAAATGTTATTATGATTTCTAGTATCATGTTAGGATGTTATTATGATTTCAAGTATCATGTTTAAGGTGTTAACTAATATTTCTAATATCAGGTTTCTAGCGTCATGTCTAGGCTAATGCTTTGATCTTTATTATTAGTGACATGCTAGGATTTGTTATTAATCCGTTTAGTATCATGCCTAGGATCTTGCTATCGTGTTATGATGATTTTGATTATGATGATGATTGTTGTGTCAATTAATTATGTTGCTTGATTATTCATGATTTATTATTGCTTGATCACGCCCTTTCTTGTAGGTTGAAAGCGAATTTGTACGTGAAATCACGCATAATAAGATAATTAATAATTTAATTGAGGTTAATATGATTTTAATTCAACTGATCACCAATAGTAGATTTATTTGTGCATCAATAATCAACCAACGTAGATAAAATATGCTCAGGATTAATTTGATGTATGTATGTTGATCAAAAAGTGCACATGAATATCATAAGAATTAAGTAGAGGCCGATTTAGGGCGGGTTCAATCTCTTTTAGGTTGGATTCATACCATCATCCCCGAATATCCAGTCATGGTTCCGGACCATTATGGAGTTAGTGATCTCCGTGGTTGTGAACGCACACCCATGAACGGTTTACAAGTTCTTAAAACTCGTTGGCGACTCTTTTATCTCTAGCTTCCTCCCCTTTGGACGCCACCATGCCTAAAAGCATGATCACAGTGGGGCTCAAAGTTGATGTTTGAAAAATTCCCTATATTGTGCCTCCTTACAATTTCTCAAAATATAAAGTTGAGCTAATTTCCAGTCATCACAACTCAATTGATCTACATTAGCTTTTCCTAATGGCTTCCCCTTTTTTGTGAATACAGACAAAGAATGTGATTGAAAATGCGTAATGTCATCATTTCGATTAACGCGATTAAAATATGTCTCGGTTAAATTAAAATATCTTGAAACAAATGTATAGCATTCTTTTGCAGTCCATGACTCCGCAATAGATCCCTCAAAGCGAGCTTTATTACGGACATAAGACTTAAATATAGAAATCATCATATTCAACACATGAATGATTATTTTAAATTTTTAAGGAATAAAATTTAGAATGAAATACCTCTAATATATGAATTGAAGCATTTTACCGTTAAAAAGCATACACCCAGCGATAATGCACAGGTCCTCCTAATTTAGCTTTAGTGGCTAAGTGCACACAAAGGTGTCCATAACATCAAAGAAAGCTGGAACAAAAATCCGTTCCAGCTTACAAAGAGTTACAACAATGTTCTTCTCCATTTGCTCCAAAACATGAAGTTTCAAAGTCTTAGAACATAATTGCTTGAAATACACACTAAGCTCACTTAGAGGCTCTAGTACCTTCTCATCCAACACACCACGAAATGCTGGGACAAGGAGATCTTGCATAAGAACATGACAGTCATGACTCTTCATACCCAACATTTTTCCATCATGTAAATTGACACACCTTGTAATATTGGATGAATATCCATCAGGAACAGCTAGCTTTGACAGTAAGGTCACAACTTTCCTCCTTTCAACTAGGGTTAAGTTGTATGGTGCCATTAGAATTCTATACTTATCCCCCACCAGAGTAGCTCGGAGTTTTGGGTGCATATTCATTTTCACAAGATCTAATCGAGCATTGACTGAGTCCTTATTCTTTCCAGATAAATCAAGTAGTGTGCCAATTATATTATCACAAACGTTCTTCTCAACATGCATCACATCAATGTTCGTTGTGCCTAATCAAAAGGTGTCTCCAATATCGTAACTCAAAGAAATCACTAATTTTCTTCCACTGATGAACCAAATATTCAAGTCCTCTTTTACGTCTTTTATTTTCATTTTTTACAACTCTACATTTCGTTTCCCACTTAATTGCTCTAAAATATCATGGCCGCTAAGAGGCTTTGGAGGAGGGTCTCTTTTTGTGTCTCCATTAAAAGAAGTTTTGTTCTATATTCACTTATGGTCAGGTTCAAGAAATATACGATTACACATGTAGCAGATTTTTCTGCCATTATCTAACCATGCAGAATGTGTGTCTTTATGGCAATTAGAACAAGCAAGGTACCCTTTTGTGCTCCAACCAGACAAGTTAGCATATGCAGGAAAGTAAAAAATAGTCCAAATCAATGCAGCATGCATATCAAATGTCTCCCTACTATGTGCATCATATGTTTTAATCCCCACCTCCCACAAAAGTTTGAGCTCATCGATTAAAGGCTAGAGAAAAACATCAATGTCATTCCCAGGAGATTTAGGACCAGGAATTAGCAAAGGCTAATCATATTATAACTTTTCATGCACATCCAAGGGGGCAGATTATAAACTACCACAAAAACTGGCCATATGCTGTACTACTACTCAAATGACCCCAGGGTTGAATCCATCAGTGGATAAACCTAACTTGATGTTACGTGCATCTGCAGCAAACTGAGGAAATAGTTTGTCAAATGATTTCCAAGCTTTAGCATCAGCAGGGTCCTTAATACACCTTCTTTCTCTTCACGACCATCCTTATGCCAACGCATAAGTCGTGCTAATTGTGAGGAGGCAAACATTCTTTGTAGTCTAGGTATCAAAGGGAAATGACATAACACTAATTGTGGTCCCCCCCAATCTTATGTGCACCTTCACTGTCACTATCAACATTTCCAATATCTTGTTCAACAATTTTCTCTTTCCACCTAGAGGCTCCACATTTTGGAAATTTCTCCATAGTCTCATTCTCTTTCCAAAATAAAACACGATCATTAATGCATGCATCAATTTTTACATAATCCAACCCTAATTATTTGGTGTATTTTTTACTTTCATAAGAGTTTTTAGGGAAGGATGCATCATAGTTAAATGCCCTGTGTAATGCTTGAAGTAACATTGAAAAAGACTTGTCACTCCATTTGTTGCTCACTTTAATGTGGAGTAACATCATAATAAATTCTACCCTCTTGAAAGTCTTACATCACAATAAATTCTAACCTCTGATTCTAAGTCTTCCATCAATTTGTGAAACTCATCAGACACCCCACTTGTACCACCTTGTTCAGAGGTCATAGTTGGTTCATTATCATGAGGGATTTCAGGGATACTAAAATCACCATGTATCCTTGTTGCATCCATAATCATTGAGGTTAAGTCATCACCTACTATATTACTCACGTCATCTGCATTGCTAGTTATTTCATAGTCACAACCTTCACTATCACTCAAATTATTATCCACATTTTCACCATGGTGTACCCAAGGATTATAATCCCTAACTATTCCTTTTGCTATTGAATGGCATTTCATTGTATCTCTATTGTGAAAAAGTTGAAAGTTTAAATTTAAGCTAGGACACCTTAGTTTAGTTCCATCTTCCATATCATTAAAAGCAAAGTCTAAAAAATTCAACTCCCACAACATAGTAAGGTTGTTTTCTATCATTAATTCCCTTATGATTCATCCAAATTCGATCTAAATTTAACCTTTAATCCAAATCAATGATACTATTAGCAGCTATACATTTAAAACTAAGTTAATGGTTAATATAAACTCTATGGAAAGAAGGAAAAAAAACACTATATCTAATGAAATGTCAATAACTTTAAATATAAAGTTGAGTTTGATATGAATATAGTAATCATATAATTTCAAATGCAAATAGCATAGCAAAGCAATTGAAGTCATGATTTGAAAAAGATCAAATACATGAAGATTTTATTTAAAAAACAAGTAATGTATTTCAACAGCGTGCTAATTTTAGTTAGAACATATATACAAGCACACACACATCAAATATATATTAATTAGATGCATAAAAACTATAAAATCATAATTTATTAGTACTTCCTTGTGTTTGAAGCGAGTCCTGTAGGA
Organism: Chenopodium quinoa; assembly: GCF_001683475.1. NCBI lineage: Eukaryota > Viridiplantae > Streptophyta > Magnoliopsida > Caryophyllales > Amaranthaceae > Chenopodium > Chenopodium quinoa. The sequence continues at coordinate 2,548,724 of NW_018744284.1, forward strand.
TTTTCCATAGTACAGCAAGAGAATTGAAACACTACAAGACTTGTCTTTTATCAACACATAGATAGATACCTAACAAAAAAGAACAAAACATTAAGAAACAATAACCAATTTAACATCCTTATTAGATATATCAACTTTACACATTGATATGTTCATTTTATATAGTGATTTACCCCCGTCCCCTGGTCATTTTTAGGTGTGTTATTGGCTTTTTGGAGCCACTTTTATTACTAATATGCGTTTTCTAGTGTTTTCGTAGTTTTGGTACTATTTTATAGGAAATTGCAAATTTGGAGCATTATCCCGGACTTATGATAAGCCACTACGAGCATTGGAGAATTATGACCATATTTCATAGCCCAAGACCGGTTGGAGTCGTCAAATCGGTGATTAAGGACTCGACAAAGAAGAGATCGAGGCAATGGACCAAGTATTCAAGACCCAAGAGGAAATTTGGAAATGGGCCAAGAGAAATAGCCCAAAAGTGAAAAGGTCTAGCTTGCCCGAGAGCTCGCCCGACCGGGCAAGCCCTCGCCCTAAGGCGCGCCCGGCCGGGCGAGGCATATAGAAGAAAAAGAGGCTTCGCCCTGACACGCGCCCGACCGGCGCAAGTGAAGATTAAAGGCTAAAAAAGGCGGGCCCGGCCGGGCAAGCTCCGCCCCGACCGGGCGCATGTTTCTAAGAAGAAGTTTTGACGATTTAATTTGTTTTACTTTTAATAGGATTTTGTGCTTAAGTGAAATTACGTTTTTAAGCTAGAGACGATTACTACTTCTTTAGTTAGTTAATTTCCAGATTTCTGATTTTATGCTTTGGTTAATACTCTTATTTTCTCTCTACACCTTTGACTTATGCAATTCATTATTTTTCGTTTACTTTGGTAACGATTTCTTCCCTCTTTATTTTCAGTAATTTAATTGCTTTGATTTAATATGCTTTGTTTAATTTCTTTGATTAGTTTAGATCTAATTATGTGTGAGTAGTTTCATACTAGGGTTTATGGGGATCCATAAATAATATGAAGGGGTAATTTATTATAGCTGATTGTTAATGTTTCAGATTAATTTCCTATTGATTGGTTTACTGCTATGCAATTAGATTAGCACTGGTTTAATTGTATGAGTTATGCAATATTAATTCGAGATTCGAGAGATGAGAATTGATGTTTAGGCTTAGTTTTAATAGGCAGGTTAATTTATAAATGGTTTCAAGATTCGAGAGATGCGATTTAATACCGGTACATTTTCTGTGAATACGTAGCGAAAGCCCTTTATGATCTGATTAATTTATGCATTGATAATTGATTGTTATGTTTTTACCCTGCAATATTGTTTATTGGTGAACCTATACCCTAGGTCTTTTATTAATGATTTTCTCCCTTACTCAACTTGCTTTAGTTTAGTTATTAGTTTTACTCTCATAACAATAATTCGGTTACTTAATAGTTTAGATTATATTAATTATTTAGGAATAGAAAGACTTGTTTCCGCGCGGATTCGACCCTACTTCCCTATCTACTTTAGCTAGAGGACTTAGGTAATTCTTTTGATTAGGTGATACGACTTTAGCCTGTCAAAATTTGGCGCCGTTGCCGGGGAAACGGTTTTATTTTTATTTCTGATTATTATTGTAGTCTAAATTATTTTTCTTTTGTCTTAGAGAACGCAAGTTCTTTGGGACAGTTCTCATACTTGTTCGTTTAGTTATGTGTTTATGCCTAGGAGTTCTAGATCAGGTTACATCCCATTCGATCCTGAAATCGAACGTTCTTTTCATAAGCAGAAGAATCTTTTTAGATAGGTAAGAGCTACTTCCGAGGGTACTACACCTTTGGAACCTCCATCTGATTCTAGCGATACAGAAGTTTCTTTAGAACTAGAATCAGAGATGACGACTCAACCACCTCGTAAGCTCAGCGGTTATTCGCAGCCATCCTTGGCAGACTTTCCACACCTTGCCCCGCACCAAATCTCGAGGGAGTACAATTCGAGATTAAACCCTAGTTTATTACTATGATCGAAAGGAAGCAATTTAGCGGAGCTAAGGGTGAAGATCCAAATCTTCACATCTTGGATTTTTGCCAATATTGCAACACCATTAGACAAGCTGGGGTCACGCAGGACCAAATCAGGGAGATTCTTTTTCCCTTTTCTTTAAGTGGTAAAGCTAAATTATGGTACAATGGATTGAATAGAACTGCACTTGGTATTACTGACTGGGAAACTCTTGTTTTGAATTTCTATAACAAATATTACCCTGCAGAAAGAACAGCTTTGTTAAAGAGTAAGATCCTAAATTTTTCCCAAGAAGCAGATGAATCTTTATATGAATCTTGGGAAAGATTTAAGGATTTGCAGAGAGAATGCCCCCATCATGGGCTAGCACAGTGGCAGATAATGCAAGCTTTCTACAACGGGCTTGGATATAATTCAAGAATAATTTTGGACTCTGCAGCTAACGCAAGATTTATGAATTTAAATGTGAATATAGCGAGTAATGTTGTTGAAGAGATGGCTATTCATAATTCCCAATATGGGAATACAAGAGGATTTTCAAATAAGGGAAAGCACCAAGTTGATTCTATATCCTTTTTGCAAGCACAATTGACTGCTATTAGCCAGAAACTAGAAAATATTAATAATTCTAATTCATCTTCCGTTGCTTATGTTTCTGCTATTGGTACTAACTCTGCAATAAATTGTGAAAATTGTGGTCTTGTAGGTCATTGGGCTCAAGAATGCACCAATTCGCTTGAGAAGATTAATGCTTTTCAAGCCTATAAACAAACTAGTCCATACTCTAACACCTACAATGCAGGATTGAGAAATAACCAAAATATGTCGTACAATAGTATGAATGCGCCTAACCCCCCACCACAGGTACAACAACCGCAGCAGAGGTACTATCAACCTCCACATCAGAGACCACAACAGACTGTTACTCCTCCTTCTGATTCTGGCTTATTTGAAATCAGAACGATGTTAGTTGATTATGCAGAAACAGATGCAGAGTAGGGATGCGCAAATTGATTCAATTCTAGCTCATAATAAAATCATGGACAATCAAATTGCGCAACTTTCCTCTGCTCTACAAAGTCGCCAGCAGGGAGCCCTACCATCGCAGCCAGTACAACCTATAGATCACGTGAATGCAATTACCCTAAGAAGTGGTTCAAAATACGATGGGCCTTCTATGCCCAAAGATGATGAACCTATCATTACAAATAATGCTAATCCTGATTCTGTTATACCAAATATTGTTGTTACTAGCCCTGCAGGGCTCCAGAGTAAAACTAACATTTCTGATGATACATTACAGGGTATAACTCCAAAAGGATAAAAATCAAGACAAGAATGGAGATGTACAGAAACCAGTTATCAAACTACCATTTCCAAATAGACATCTTAAGAGTAAGCTAGATAAGCAGTTTGGTAAATTTCTGGAGGTTGTCAAGAATTTGCAGGTAACGGTTCCTTTTACAGAATTAATTACTCAAGTTCCTGCATATTCTAAATTTATGAAAGAAATCTTGACCAGGAAGAGATCTATTAGTGAGGTAGAGACATTGCTTTTACTAAAGAATGTAGTGCTATATTATAGAATAAATCTTCACCTAAACTAAAAGATTCGAGTAGTTTATCTATTCCTTGTCACATTGGTAATCTGATGATTGATAAAGCTTTATGTGATTTGGGTGCTAGTGTAAGTTGTAGGGTTTCGTAGTGACCCGACACTACGCGGAAGGAAACCCACCAAGACCCGCCCGTTAATTAAAGCAATTAAACAAGCATAATAAACTTAATCAAACAAGATTAAGGACAAGAATTATACCTTTGACGCGTGCTTCGCTCCCAAAGAGCTCTTACTTCAAAATCCCGAAAAGTCGAGATCTCTGACGGATCGTACCCTCGACCCGACCCGAGCGTCCTAAGTCTTGAAGGTTAGTCAAGACCCGGACAAAATAACTATGAGTTTTACGAATCAAAGGTTTACTCTTTTCAAGAGTTGCCTTTTTAATTCCACTCAAGGTTGTATTCTCAAAATCCCAACCAAGTGGGTATTTATAGAGAATGGGGACTTGAAACCCCTTTTCATGATCAATGTGGGATCATGTGCAATTGCAATAATTTATTTAATTCTAAAATAAATAATTATGCAAAGCAATCACAAGCCAACAAGTGGCAAAAGGAGAGAATAGGTTAGGTGAGGACCATATCCCATGGGGGGGGACCATTGCCTTGCTCCCCAAGGGAAGCTTGGTGGCTTTGGTCCCCACATCCTCTTCAAACCGCCACTTGCAAGGCAGCTAGGCTGGCTGCCACCTGGCGCTGCCAGCACGCACAGCCAGCTAGCTTGCTTGGCTGGCGCACCATGCATCACGCACCAATCTGCCCAGCGCCACTATCGCACAGCATGCATCGCCCAGCTAGCACTTGCTGGGCATCGCTGGCGCTGGTGCCTTGCTACCGCAGGCATACGCATACACATATGCATAGTGCTGCCTTGTTGCTATCGCAGGCACACACACACGCATATGCGTGGTGCTGCCTTGCCATCGCATGCGCAGCCATGCATCGCCCAGCTAGTGCCTGCTGGGCTTGGCTGGCCGCACAGGCCTCGCATCACGCACCAGCCATGCGCCATGCACCAGCCATGCACCACGCACTAGTCATTGCCAGCCCTCACGCACTAGGACCATGCATCACTCGCACTAGCTAGTGCCTAGCACTACTTGTTCTTGGTGCGAGGCATGCGCACACGCACCAGCCATTGCATGCACACGCACCAGCCCACACGCATAGCGCGGCTGCTGTGCGAGGCCAGTGTGCGAGTCTGCGAGGCACGCACACGCATGCCCCTGGCATTGCGATGGTGCTTGTGCATGGTGCCAGGTCTTGCGATGGTGCCTAGAAAGGCCTGTGTGCCGCGATAGGGCACCACATGCACCCAGGCACCACGCTAGCATGCTGCTAGCTACTATGGGCTGCGTGGTGCCTGTGTGGCTTGCGATGGCTGCCATGCGCACCTAGGCACCCATGCTAGCATGCTGCTAGCTTGCGATGGGATGCCAGTGTGCACCTAGGCTGCGATGGTGCCTAGCACACCATGGTGCGCCTAGCACACACATGGTGCACCTAGGCATGCTATGACCTAGCCTAGCCTAGCTACGGCTACGCTCATACTTGTTGCTTGTGATTTTGCGACGCTCGGTATTGACGCCCTAGGCTCGATTTCCGACGTCTGTATTCGTAAAACTCTGTCGACTCATTAAATCCTTTCAGATTAATTTGACGTCTCGAATCGGAGATTCGATTGGGTTCGACCCGAAGGGTTCAGTTAAGATTAAGCTGTAATATCAATTGTACCTTGATATTACTGATCGGAAGCGGCCTCCACCTAGGCATTCCGATCACTTGACCTTACTGAAGAATTAGCTCTGTAATAATTCTGAGCCCTCTTATCGGAATAATACACTTGTTGGAAGGACACCATTCCTTTCAATCTCCCACTTGTCCTTCCGGACAAGTGTGCATATTGTGTATAGCTCATTTCCTTTGTCACTTAATGTTTCTTCGTGAACTATAAGGTAAGATTCTTTGTCATCCTTATTACGTTTAGAAGTGTTTCTCGATCTCCGAGTTCGACTGTCAATAAGTAGATGATTTCTAAAATCCATCTGAGCATGGCCATGCATTTTACAGTCTCACTCTTCGAGCAGCTTTTTAAACAACAAAACATTTTCCCTATTGTTAGTAGGGGAACAATCCCAGTCTTGTATTGTAAGTTCTTCTTACTAAGAGGACATAGACTCCCGAGTGTTCCCGTTATGATCCCCAGTTACGGCAGACGTTTGGAAACATCAAAGAGCCTAGTACTCAAACAAGAAAACTTCACAGTACTCATAGTCTGAGGAAATAAGTTCCGATAGCCATAATGAGAAATGTACTTATGACAAAATTTAAATTTTCTTAAAGTACTCTCATAGGTCTTATCCAGTACAGTGCTAAACTGTACTTGTGCAAATGATTTATGACTATCACGTCCTCGCAGCACAAGAAACGGTGTTGTAAATCATACTACACACTAATCTATGGCGGTCATCAATCGTCCATCTGTTAGATGACCTCGATTAGGGATACTTTTCGATTTAATATTCAATGTTCACTTAACAGGTGTTTCTTTATCCAAGACATGGTCTTGATACCCTGTTTTGAATATTTCCGTAAATCAAATGGACTCATTATTTAATTCTAAACCACAATTAAATAGTAATGGAGTGAATGATAATTTTGCACAAAAATTAATTACTCCATTAATGAATGGTTTTAGTACAGTGTCTTACATTAAATCAACCCTGTTTAATTAAAACACTTGTACAGGGAATATCAAAGCCAATCTCCTATGTGCTTGATTCCCATTGCCTTAACGTGTTTGTTGTGTTTCACTTGAGGCAAAGGTTTAGTCAAAGGATCGGCTACATTATCATCCGTGCCGATCTTACAAATTCTGATTTCACCTTCGGATTTCCATTCCCTTATCATGTGAAATCGCCTTTGCACGTGTTTTACCTTCTGGTGTTCTCTCGGCTCCCTGGCCTGAGCGATAGCTCCATTATTATCACAATAAAGGTCTATCGGTCCCTTGATTGAGGGTCAACACCAAGTTCACTAATGAACTTGTGAATCCAAACAGCTTCCTTGGCAGCTTCCGAAGCGGCCAAGTACTCGGCTTCAGTTGTAGAGTCTGCAGTGGTGCTCTGCTTGGCACTATTCCAGCTGAACGCTCCTCCATTCAGACAGAATATATACCCCGACTGTGACTTGAAGTCGTCTCTGTCAGTCTGGAAGCTAGCGTCGGTGTAACCTTCAACAACCAGTTCTTTGTGACCTCCATACACCAGGAATTTATCCTTGTTCCTTTTCAGGTACTTAAGGATGTTTTTGGCCGCAGTCCAATGCGCCTCTCCTGGGTTCGATTGGTATCGACTCGTTGCACTCAGGGCATACGATACATCTGGCCTTGTACATATCATGGCATACATGATCGATCCGATTAGCGAAGCATATGGGATCTGATTCATTCTTTCTCGCTCAACAGGTGTCTGCGGACACTGTTTCTTGCTGAGAGTTATGCCATGGGACATGGGTAAATGCCCTCTTTTGGCATTTTCCATGTTGAATCGAGCCAGTACCTTAACAATGTAAGTACTCTGGCTTAATCCAATCATCCTCTTAGATCTATCCCTGTAGATCTTGATGCCCAATATGTACTGTGCCTCTCCTAAGTCCTTCATTGAAAAGCACTTTCCCAACCAGCCCTTTACGGACTCCAACAATTTTGTGTTGTTTCCAATGAGCAGTATGTCATCTACATACAGGACTAGGAATGCAATATCACTCCCACTGACCTTCTTGTATACACAAGATTCATCTGGATTCTTGATAAAACCAAACTTGCTGATGGCTTCATCAAATCGCAGATTCCAACTTCTGCTGGCTTGCTTTAGTCCATAAATGGACTTCTTCAACTTGCAAACCTTTCCAGCGTTGCCTGGATCGACAAAACCCTCTGGTTGTGTCATATACACAGTTTCTTCCAAAATCCCATTAAGGAAGGCGGTTTTGACATCCATTTGCCATATTTCGTAATCGTAATATGCAGCAATCGCTAGGATGATGCGGACGGACTTTAGCATTGCAACTGGTGAAAAAGTTTCATCATAGTCAATCTCGTGGACTTGTCTATAACCTTTTGCCACCAGTCTAGTTTTGTATACCGATACATTTCCATCTTTTTCTGTCTTCACTTTGAAGATCCATTTGCAACCAATGGATGTATAACCCTCGGGCATATTTACCAAGTCCTAGACTTGATTTTTAGACATGAAGTCCATCTCGGATCTCATGGCCTCTTGACATTTTGCAGAGTCGGGGCTCGTCATAGCTTGCTTGTATGTCGCTGGCTCATCACAATCCATGACTAGGATGTCCTGATCATCGGTTAAGACGATACCGAGGTATCTGTCTGGTTGAGATCTTTGCCGTTGCGACCTACGTAGGGTAATCGGTTGAGCATTTTCATTGTCAGTTTGATTCTGACCATCCTTCTTAGATGCTTCCAAAGCATCTAGATAGTCAGTTTTGTCAGGTTGACATTGTTGCTCGTCCTCTCGAACTTTTTCAAGTTCGATTTTCCTCCCACTTGTCATTTTGGAAAGGTGATCCTTCTCCAAAAAGACACCATCACGAGCAACAAACACTTTGTTCTCGGATTTTTTGTAGAAGTAATACCCTTTGGTTTCTTTTGGATATCCCACAAAGAAACACTTATCCGATTTGGGGTGAAGTTTGTCCGAAATTAATCGCTTGACATATGCTTCGCATCCCCAAATCTTGAGAAAAGAAAACCTGGGAGGTTTCTTAGTCCATAATTCATATGGAGTCTTTTCAACAGCTTTTGACGGAGCTCTATTCAGTGTTAGTGCTGCTGTTTGTAGCGCATGTCCCCAGAACAAGATAGGGAGTTCACTAAGACCCATCATTGATCGAACCATGTCTAACAAGGTCCGATTCCTCTGTTCGGACACTCCGTTCCGTTGAGGAGTTCTGGGAGGTGTCAACTCTGAAAGAATGCCACATTCTTTCAAGTGATCATCGAATTCATGGCTCAAATATTCGCCACCTCGATCCGATCGAAGTGCTTTAATTTTCTTGCCAAGTTGATTTTCAACCTCTTTCTGAAATTCTTTGAACTTTTCAAAGGATTCAGATTTATTCGACATTAAGTAGATATAGCCATATCTACTATAATCGTCGGTGAAGGTGATGAAATATCGGTAACCTTGCCTTGCGGGTGTGCTCATAGGTCCACATACATCCGTGTGTATTATACCTAATAAGTCACTTGCCCTTTCTCCCAACTTGGAGAATGGATGTTTGATCATCTTGCCTAATAAGAATCCTTCGCAATTTTCAAATGACTCTAAGTCAAATGAGTCAAGAACACCTTCTTGAAGAAGTTTCTTGATGCGTTTGATGTTAATGTGGCCAAGACGACAATGCTATAAGTAGGTTTGATTCGACTCGATGGTCTTAGCTTAGTGGTATCAACTTTAGTCATATGTAAAACATGCAATTTAATTGAACATAAATTTGTAAGACAAACTTGAAACAACTATTGACAAAAGTCTTACATTTGAAATTCCTAGGTGTCCAACACCATGGATCATAATATGTTCAAAGCATGAAGAAAACTAGAAATAGTTTAATTACATGTCATAGACAAAATAGTGCATGCAACCACGACCGAAAAACCATCTTCGTCGTCCTTTTGTCTATGCACCAACACTTGATAAGCTTCTCACTTGGTCCCTGAAAAGGCAACATTAAGTGAGTCATACTTGGTATCCAATACCTTATGATAAGCTTAATCCACAAGTTTTAAGGAAGATACCTGAGGCGGATGCTCCATTCCTCTCCTCCTCCTCCCGAAAGAGCTTGCATTCTCTCTTGAAGTGGCCTTGCCCGCCACAGTAGAAGCATCGCATCTTAGCCTTAACCTTGAGATCCCTCCTTCTTGATGGTCTTTTGGTTGCCCCAAATGATTTGGCCCGGTGCAGAAGCTCTACCACATTCTTTAAGGAATGTGTCTCCTTTGAATCAGAAATATATGCCCTTAATGCATCATATCCTGAGTGGAGTGAAGTGAGCAAAATATGACCAGCCATTCCATCTTCTAGTGGAATTCCGTGAAGTTCCATGTGCTTGAAGAGCTTAGTCATTCTTGCCACATGGGGTCGGAGGGGCATACCCGGTCTCAACTTAGTGTTGCAGACCGTAGACCAAAGATGATACCTCTCTTTCGCAAGACAACCTTGATCCGACGGCTTTACATTCATGTCCGTAAGTGACCTAGTCATTTCAAACAAGAGTCCATCATTGTTGTCGTTGAAACTCTTAGAGAATCTCACACCGACAACATCCCTTAATCCTCCAAGGAACAAATCTGGGAAAGAGAATGGAAAGTTTTTCTTTCCATTCTTCCGGGATGGAGTTAGCCATGAGTTGTGACACTAATTTGCAGTCTTTCGACCATGCACAATAAGTTTCGTCACTCAAGAGGGTCTTGGAACAGAGAGTTGGGAAGGAAGTATCCAGAACATACTCCTTGGAACAACTCCGGAGAGTTTTCCTGAGTTCTTCTTCCCATTCATCAAGGTTTGTTAAGTTGAGCTTGATAGCTAACTTATCGGGGAGTTCCGGGCACATTCGGTTGTTGTTCGAGTTACTTGCAGACATGATTTCTACAATTGAAAGAATTTGAAGTGAAAAACCATTCATACATCAATAAGTTGAAATTTAAAGCGTTCATGCATTTATTCACACTTATTGAACATTTTATCCACGCATTTTAAGATTGTCCCTTATGGGCGAGAATAAAATGATTCCGAGATCCCAAAGATCAAGAAATGGTCAAGCATGCTTTGGCTTGTCTTAACCATTAAATATCTTAAGGTAAGCAATCCAATTGCTAATAGCTCCAAGCTACTCTAGGTTTGATAGAATGTCGCATCTAATGCATTCTTGACATTTTATCTCTTTTGCCACGACATCTAAGGACTCCTTACTGATATCGTTGAGCTTAACTAAGACAACTTGTATACCTAGTATACCTTACGTTCCTAGGGGAGTAGTGATGCCTCGCTTTGGCGTAATCCATCACGTACGCGCATTAGTTCGGTAAGTGTTGTTCTTGGAATGGCAAATTTTAGCTCAATATTATTAAGGGACCTAGGGTTTCTATGTTGGTTGATTTTAAGTGAACTTAACTAATCATCGCAACATCATAGAAATCCTACACATGCATCTAGCAATCATATATATATTAACAATATATAAGGCATAAAATAGATGCATTTGGCAACTAGCATGACCCCTTGAAATCTTCAATTTCCATGGGTCTTCATCTTGGCTCGTCTTCGTCGAAACGTCGTCTTGAGACTTCTTGGCCAAAATGAAATAAAAGAAGCTAGCTAGAACAACTAAGATTAATCTAAATAGTACAAAAATACTTAATGGTTCGCAGACCGTATTTAGATTTACAAAAATATATAACGGAACGCAGTCCGTATTTTCTATCCTAGTCGGGCCCCACTAGTTGCCATTTTCAAACAACCTGTTTTGAAAGCAATTTTTCATTCACCCGTTCACTATTTGTGAACGGCCCATGCAATTTTACGAAATACATAATTAAACACGCAAAACTAGTAACTAACTTAGGACGTTAATCCAATTAACGCGCCTAATTAAAACTAGTCAAAGTGGTTTAATCCATTATTTCTGAACGCAAAATGCTAACGCATTTAATTAAGCTCCCACTAAATTCCGCATCCGTACTTAATTAATCCGATTAATTAAGTCGGCGTAACCCATAATTTGTCAAAATTTTGCAAAATCGAAATTCGAGGTTTTTAGCCTCGTTAAAATAATTAATTAAAATTATTAACACGGGAAAAATCGCAAAATCATAGCTCAATGTTTAAGCAAAAAGGGGCATCATCCAATGATGTTTGGCGCACCATGGCTGCTAGGCAGCCCATGGCCCCTGCGCCATGGTGCGTGGTGCTGGCAGCTAGCAAGTGCGCCTAGCACAGCCTGCCTAGCTTGCTAGCACCAGCAGCATGCTACGCATGCTAGCAGCTTGCTGGCACTAGCATCAGGGGCTGGCTGGCTGGGGCTTGCTGCCTCACTGCCCAGCAGCCGCACAAGCGTACCAGCAGCCTAAGGCCCCTGCGCGCCAGCACATGCACCACACAGCAGCCCCTCCACGCCACACAGCTACGCACCAAGCGATGCACAGCCATACGCGCACCATAAGCAGCCTACATGTGGGCTGCTAAGCAGCCCGGCTAGCCTTGGTGACGCTTGCGGTTTTGCATCGTTTTGCGTGCATTTTACTCGGAATTTAATTCCGATTTGTTTGTGACAATAATCAATTCTAAATTAAATTTTAGAATTAATTTTGAGGGAAAAATAAAATAAAACAAGTATTAAATCTAACTTAAACAATTTATTTTATTAGTGCACAAGCCTAAATTTATCCAAAAATTTTCAATTTTGAACAAAATTAGGTCAAACTTTATGCCTAAAATAAAATGAGCTATGTCCAAAATTAATCTTGCCAATATGCAAATCAATAATGGATTTGACAAAATGGGAGTTGGAAAAATAAATTAATCATCCAATGATAAAAAATTTTCCAACTTGCATACTTGTGTAAAATACCAAGATTACATCTTCCAATATGAAGATTAATCAAATTTTACTCACAAGTAATTGAACTTAATGGATTTTAATCAACCAAAACATGAAAAAAATCCAAACTTTGTTCAACATGGAATTTAGGGTTAGGGTTCCAATCATTTAAACACTTAAATATTAGAACTTTAACATTACTTGGGAACTTAAAATCCAAAATCACAACAAGTTTTCACACCTTATTGCAATTTATTTGCAAAATTGTGAAAAACAAGTTTATGTGATTACTTGGTATATCAACTTAATCACTAATAAACACTCCATTATTATGCTCAAGGATATTTTAAAACCAGTAGATTAGTGATGCAAATGTGCATTTAATCTAACCTTGTAATGCTTGCATTAATCAAGGCTTAAAAAGAATTAAAACTTTCGTTGCAAAACGAAAAACCCTAGAAAAATTGGGTTTGGTTCGAATTTGGCTTCTGGACATTCCTGAAAGGTTTGAAACAGTTCCAGAATGTCGATTCCACCAAAAAATCACTATTTTTGAGCCAAAATCTGGGTTCGACAGCCAAATCGATAATAAAATCGAGTTTTAAAAATTAATTAAAACGAGCATCTAATCTAATTAGATGAACATGAACCAGAAAAATAAATTCTTTAAAACACCTTAATTAAACAATAATTGCAAAAATTAAAAGGAGCGTGGCTCATATACCGCTGTAGGGTTTCGTAGTAACCCGACACTACGCGGAAGGAAACCCACCAAGACCCGCCCGTTAATTAAAGCAATTAAACAAGCATAATAAACTTAATCAAACAAGATTAAGGACAAGAATTATACCTTTGACGCGTGCTTCGCTCCCAAAGAGCTCTTACTTCAAAATCCCGAAAAGACGAGATCTCCGACGGATCGTACCCTCGAACCGACCCGAGCGTCCTAAGTCTTGAAGGTTAGTCAAGACCCGGACAAAATAACTATGAGTTTTACGAATCAAAGGTTTACTCTTTTCAAGAGTTGCCTTTTTAATTCCACTCAAGGTTGTATTCTCAAAATCCCAACCAAGTGGGTATTTATAGAGAATGGGGACTTGAAACCCCTTTTCATGATCAATGTGGGATCATGTGCAATTGCAATAATTTATTTAATTCTAAAATAAATAATTATGCAAAACAATCACAAGCCAAGAAGTGGCAAAAGGAGAGAATGGGTTAGGTGAGGACCATATCCCATGGGGGGGGGACCATTGCCTTGCTCCCCAAGGGAAGCTTGGTGGCTTTGGTCCCCACTTCCCCTTCAAACCGCTACTTGAAAGGCAGCTAGGCTGGCTGCCACCTGGCGCTTCCAGCACGCACAGCCAGCTAGCTTGCTCGGCTGGCGCACCATGCATCACGCACCAATCTGCCCAGCGCCACTATCGCACAGCATGCATCGCCCAACTAGCACTTGTTGGGCATCGCTGGCGCTGGTGCCTTGCTGCCGCAGGCATACGCACACACATATGTGTGGTGCTGCCTTGTTGCTATCGCAGGCACATACACACGCATATGCGTGGTGCTGCCTTGTCATCGCATGCGCAGCCATGCATCGCCCAGCTAGTGCCTGCTGGGCATCGCTGATGCTGGCCCTCGCATCCCACGCATTGGCTGGTCGCACAGGCCTCGCATCACGCACCAGCCATGCGCCATGCACCACGCACCAGTCATTGCCAGCCCTCACGCACTGGCACCATGCATCACTCGCACTAGCCAGTGCCTAGCACTACTTGTGCTTGGTGCGAGGCATGCGCACACGCACCAGCCATTGCACGCAAACGCACCAGCCCACACGCATTAGCGCGACTGCTATGTGAGGCCAGTGTGCGAGGCTGCGAGGCACACACGCACACACACGCATGCCCCTGGCATTGCGATGGTGCTTGTGCGTGGTGCCAGGTCTTGCGATGGTGCCTAGCAAGGCCTGTGTGTTGCGATAGGGCACCACATGCACCCAGGCACCACGCTAGCATGTTGCTAGCTACTATGGGCTGCTTGGTGCCTGTGTGGCTTGCGATGGCTGCCATGCGCACCTAGGCACCCATGCTAGCATGCTGCTAGCTTGCGATGGGCTGCCAGTGTGCGCTTAGGCTGCAATGGTGCCTAGCACACACTGGTGCGCCTAGCACACACATGGTGCACCTAGGCATGCTATGAGCTAGCCTAGCCTAGCTACGGCTACGCTCATACTTGTTGCTTGTGATTTTACGACGCTCGGTATCGACGCCCTAGGCTCGATTTCCGACGTCTGTATTCGTAAAACTCTATCGACTCATTAAATCCTTTCGGATTAATTCGACGTCTCGGATCGGAGATTCGATTGGGTTCGACCCGAAGGGTTCAGTTAAGATTAAGCTGTAATATCAATTGTACCTTGATATTACTGATCGGAAGCGGCCTCCACCTAGGCATTCCGATCACTTGACCTTACTGAAGAATTAGCTCTGTAATAATTCTGTGAGCTCTAGATTAAATATGGGTAATTTAAAAGTTACCAATATTACTCTGCAAATGGCCGATCGTTCTATTAAATACCCCTTAGGTGTTTTAGAGGATGTTCCTGTTACAGTAGGTAAATTTTATATACCTGTTGATTTTGCTATTCTTTATATGGAGGAAGATTCACAAATTCCGATTATTTTGGATAGACCATTCCTTCATACTGCAGGGGCAATAATAGATGTGAAAAGTGGTAAACTTACATTATGTGTAGGGGATGGAAATATTACTTTAAATCTACATAATGCCCCTAAAAGCCCTATTTTAGAGGAAAAATGCTTTAGTATCGGTGTGGTCAATGTAAATAATTTCTCTAATAAGCCCCAAGCTCTCATTAGAGATCCCTTGGAGCCGGTATCTTGTGTTGCATCTTCCGCAGGAAAAATTACTACATGGAAAGATGAAGTGGATGTTATAGAAAGAGCTCTAAATTGTGTAGGGCTTGGGTTTGAAGATGAACAAGTGGAGAAAAATGAGCAAGTTGCGAAAATTAAGCTCGTAGTGCAAGTCCCACCCGATCGGGTGGCATTTGCTCAATCAAGCAAAATTACGAAGAAATCCAAGGCCAAAGAGAAATCTCGAGCAGCTAATAGCAAGAAACCACCTGTCTTACATCAAGAAGCGGCTACGATCGGTGTAGTTGAATTACTTCACCTAATCGATTCCATCTCATCTTGATCGACATTTGGGGTAAGAAGGTCGTGCGAGACCTAGATAAACCAGCGCTTTGCGGGAGGCAACCCGTACTTTCTTGTTTTTTAGAATATTTTTTTCCTTGTTTTAGTCTTTTGAGAGGAAGAGAGGAGGGAATTTAATGTGCTTTAGAGTATTGTGTACAGGTTGGAGAAAAAGAGTTAGCAAAATTTTGAAGAGAAAAAAGAAAAAATTCGGACTCACAATACTATAGCGCGCCCGACCGGACATGAGAGAATGAAGGATTTTGGCCAACAATTCGCCCGGTCATCCGCCCAACCAGACGCGAGAATAAAGTTCCATAAAGAATCAAAATCGCCCGACTGGACGCGAGCCCAGCAAATTTGAATTCGTCAGATCGCCCGACCGGGCGCGCCACTACGTTCCTCCGTGTTTTTCTTCTTCTTTCTCCTTTCTTCTTCTTTCTTTCTTCTTTCTTACTCTTTCCTCCATAGTTTCTCTCTCTAAAACTCAATTCTCTCTACCTTCTCTCTAAGATCTCTCCTCTATTTCTCACGCAAACTCAAATATTTTTACATATTCCTTCTCCTCTTTTCATCCTCTTTATTCCTATACTAATTTTGTGTATTTTGAAAAAAATTTCAACATGTTTGGAAAGAGGGCTTGAACACAAGGAGGGCGTGGTTCGGGCTCAAATGCACCAGTCGACCCAGAGCTACAACTACCTTAGTGGCCAACAATCAAGATTGCTACTTCGCAACAGCGTGAACGGCTCATCAACCTCTACAAATGGGAGGTAAATCCTTCTCGGTGGTTACACCAAGACACCCTTCAATCTCTAGGTTTATATGAGCATGTTAGACGTTTCATGAATGATCACTAGACGAAAAAGATAAAAAGGCACCGGTTCAAACCCCCCCTTTGGCACCGGTTTTGAACCGTTGGGTATTTGAGGGATGCCAAATCCATGAGAATTTGGCATCGGTTCAAAACCGGTGCCAACTAAAGCATTTGGCACCGGTTAACCGGTGCCAACTACATGCTTTTTTATGGCGCGTTTTTTTTTTCAATACCATTGGCACCGGTTCAAAGTAAGAACCGGTGCCAAAAACCCCACTGAAGGCACCGGTTCTTGCTTTGAACCGGTGCAAAAAGTGTAAAAAAATTTTAAAAACTTTTGGCACCGGTTCTAGTCAAAACCGGTGCCAAAAATACCCCAAAAAAATAAAAAAATTTTTTTTTTTTGCGTTTTTTTCACTTAAATTGATATATAAACATTAACATATATATAAAGTTACATATTTTCATTTTTTCTGTTAACTTTCAAAACAAAATAGGAAAACAGCAGCTCTGTCGCATCAATATGCAAGAATATTAAAACTATATGCCGGCAAAATAGGTAAACAGCCGAACAACAATATAAACAAAATAAGACTTGACTGCATAGGCAGAAATCAACGCAGCAGCTGCCAGAGCATTACAGCACCAACTGGCAAGGAAAAGCAGCAAAAACAGCAGCCTCACATGCAGCAAACCAGAGACCAACAAGCAGCTAGCAGGACTGCATTAACACACAACACACAGGAACACAAGTTGCCAATAACAACAGCAACAGCAAGCAGAAAACACAAAGGCAAGCAGAACCAGCAGCAAACAAAAGAAATAGCACCAACAGCCAAAAAATAAAACAGCACTACAACACCAGACAGAAACTTGGCCAGCAACAACAGACCAGGCCAGCACCATCAAGACCAGGCACCAGCCAGCAACACAAACCTAATCCAGCCCAAAACAACAGCCCAAATCAAATACAAGGCTAAACCTATATATGAAACATTGAAACAAAACCATTTCCAAACAAATGAAGATACATCCAAGAAAGATAAAAAATAAATAAAAGCAAGCCCCATCAACCAAGGATTCACGAAAAAAAAAAAAAAAAGATAAATTAGGGGGGTCAAAGTAAACAAATATCATTTTTACCTGCCAACATTTTGGAAGCTACTTCCCGTATGTAGCAAAAACTAATGAGAAATGGAAGGGAAGCATAGAAAATGTTTAGATTATACGACAAATTAGCAAATGTTGGTTTGATGAAGTAACAATTATACTCTTTTCTTCCCTAGTGATCGTTTAAGTTTCTAGAAGTACTTGGTTTGTCTACAATGAGCTTTCTAGGGTTTTCACTATTGCTTTCTGTAATTTTGCTCATGTCTCTGCAAGTTTCTGTTACTATTAGTTGTTTCTTATTAAAAGACAACTAAACAACTAGGACGATTGTTATGAAACATAGTTATTTTGGGTATGAGCTGATTTACATTGTGAGCTGAGATTGCTGAAAGAGGCTATGATTTGGGATAATTAGGCAAGTTTACCACAAATTTAAATTAGGTTGATGAGTATATGTTCACAATGTGTACATTAAAATGTGTAACAAACATTCAGACTATACAATTAATACCAAGTAAGATATGTCACTAACAATTTACAATACCTACAGCGGATCCTTTTTGTTCTTTCCATTTGAAATCTTTTTGCGAGACAAAAAAGGTCAAAATAGGAAGAACAAAAAGGATCAAATGGCGCATAAGTAAAGAGTTAAAAAGACTTGTCCACACAACATTTACACATCAGTCTCCATGATCTGCAAAATTAAGTATTACCTCGATTCCCAAGAATTAGGAAGATGGTATAGTGCATATCCAGGATGCCGCACATCAGCAGGGTAACTTCCCTGAGGCCTTGAATATGGGGTTCGCGAAACTGCAAATATAGATATACATAAGAAACATAGTCAATTCAAGTTCAATGCTGAAAATAACATGTCTACCTTTTTCAGTGCTAAGGGCCTGAGTTGCCTAAAGGCTGACATAATCACATAGGTCCACAATGATAATTATATGCAAGAATTCAGGAATCCCTGACTTTCCCAAATAATTTGATCTTTTTAATTTCTAGGTGTTTTCACCTCCCAGATTTGGTTGCATGATAATCTACGCTTTGCTAAATAATAGGCTGCGGCCAACTATGGTAGTTTACAGGTTTAAATGAGTATAACAGTGATGTAAATAGTTTTCACTGTCACGCTGAGTGTAATTATTCCCAGGAATAGGATTTCCATAACTTGAGTATGTTCTGGGACCTCCATCCTCGAGACCAGGATTGCTGTAACTTGAATGTGTCCCAGGATAACAATCCCTGGGAGGCATTGGATTCAAACTTCCAGGAAAGGAGTAGGACCCTGCTGGTGCTTCTATTCTGCCAGAAAATCCAGCGCTTTCATATCTGGTATCTACCTGCATCAACAGTGAATATCATTTTTATATATTGTTGCAGAGTCGAAATTGGAATACATACAGGTAACAAAAATACATACTAGTATATTTTTTGGGTGGGTAAGAAACGTGGAAAATTCACACAAATAATCATAAATGCACACAGGTAATTATGCATTTAGTCAATAAAACATGTAATAAATTTTGGGCACGTTTGGTTACTTAGGGGAAAAAAGGTGATAACAAGTATAAAAATTCAAGAGAGAATATTTTACAAGTTAGAGGGTCATTTTCCAGCAAGTGGTTTCCAAAGTTTCAAAGTTGGTTTCCACGATGAAAAGCCTATCCTTCATAAAAGTGTTCTTCCAGTAACATGGACTGGTAAGGAAGAACACAAAATCAATGATAGGAAGCTAAAAAGATGTATGTATAGTTAGAACGGAGCTCATATTAGACGTTATCCCCAACACTAAAGGAACCCCCAACCACCTCAAATAAAATTGAAAAATATAAAAGAAAAGAAGACCCACAGATGCATGAACCTCTCTACTCACATTGTTGTAAGAACGAGGCTGCATTGCCTGTAATGCGACAGAATGCTCCACCCCTGTATATCCTTTAATTGCCTGTATTAAGGAAAAATTAGGTTAGTTTCCAACTCGAGCATAAAAGAGAAAATCAGAGTAAAGACTTGTTAAGCATGATCCAGGCCTTTGAACTCACGTTGGCAGGGTTTGGCAGCGAAGCATGTCCAGGAGGACCAATCCAAGAGCCTGTCCCAAAATCTTAAATGGAGCAAAATCCATGAAAACAAATCATGTCACTATGATGAAAATGGAGGAAAAGAAAAATGTATAGGGTATGTCAATTAAATCACAGTCGAGTGAAGTAAAATACCTGTTTGAAGTCCCAACGAGGGGCTTGAATATTGTGAGTAGGGTTGTCCAGGATCACAGGCTGACAACCTAGAATCTGAATGGACAGAACTTTCATGGGAATATGATGGATGATCACCCTTGGACTTCATGCTAGATGACAATATAAGGGCACGCTTCATCTCATCAAGCTGCTGCTGTGCCTCTTTCCTACTAAGCTCTGTGAAGATGACCTAGTACAGTAATATCACCATTAAAAATAAGATAAAGCAATGTAGATTCCCTTTACGGATTTGAGCAAATGTATACAGAGTATATGTCCACAAATTTGAGCAACTTCTTGTATACATTAACGCCTTAACGGCATTATATTCCATTTACGGATTCAGTTTTATATTATTGTGAAAAGCTTACTTTGATTTTCTTTATTGGTTGTGGTGACCAACATATAACTCTAATTTGTATAAATAAGGGCATGTTTTAGGCACGTAGACTTTTATCTAGCCAGCTTTCATCATTTGCAACTCAACTTTAGATAGCAGTGCAAGGTGAAGTAAGGACATGAATGACAAAGACAATTTGTTGAGTAGGCAGTACCAAAAAGTCATTGGACTCCTAATGAAGCAAAACCTGTATTTCACTAATTTCACTTTGAATTCCTACTAGTTTCTTGGATATATCTCACTTTTCAAAAACCAAAACAACAAATTGAAAGAAAAAAAACAAAAATCATATACGAAGTAACTAGAAAGAACAGTTACCATACCTTCACCAGTATCCTTTACCATAAGATAAATATAGAAGTTCTGCAGCCGTGAAAATCCGTATGCTGTGCAGTTCTAGAATTGCCCAAAACCACCAAGCATATCAGATCTTTAATATTTCTGCCATCTATATATTTGAGATGATCAACAACTGACAGGTGGGATAAAAAAAAAATTGTTTTTAAAAAATTGCATTACTTCAAAATTTAAAAAAAAAAAATCATAAAATTAACCTAATTATGATTGCTGATGAAAATATTGACTATATATTACATTGACAAGTATGAAAACAACCTAATTACCATAAAAAGATGTACTAGATAGTTGTAATACATAGTGATTTAGGAGGAAAACTCCGTACACAAGATATCTACTACTAAGGTAAATCAGCAACAGAAAGGCTCGGGAACAGCCGTCATCAACAGACAACCACGAAGCAATAGGTGTAAATCAGCTCCATACAAATAGTGAATAGCCAACAAACATTATTATCACAGTTATCCTTATTAGTGCTAGACTAGTAAATCTTAAGAGT
The DNA here is from genome assembly GCF_001683475.1 of Chenopodium quinoa. Lineage (NCBI taxonomy): Eukaryota > Viridiplantae > Streptophyta > Magnoliopsida > Caryophyllales > Amaranthaceae > Chenopodium > Chenopodium quinoa. The sequence goes on from NW_018744284.1 coordinate 2,569,622, forward strand.
GCCAAGTAAAACGCAATATTTTCCATGTTGTACTCAGCAATGCAGGCAGGTTCATATCGATATTGTGTCATATATCTTAATGTATTCTCGACTAAGTCCTAGTCTAAAGAAAGCAGTCTAACCCAAATACCCAATGCTTAACTAACTGGGCAGTGGCCAATTTCTATAGTAGGTCAGTATCAAATGTGGCACACTTGTACCAAAACCTGTTCTCGGATACTCAGGAGTTTAACCATCAAACACTAACCCTACCCAAAGGTGATGCAAAGCAATACTCCATTCAGTAATTTTGCAATATTCATCAACCTCAGAAGTCAAATGCAATGTCAATCTTTTCCAGAAAACCTGCCTCAATCTTCCATTAAAATCCTCACTTTAAGTTCATGTTTCCAATTAATTAGCAACAACGATTATCAAAGGATACAAATCATACAATCAATGCAAAAACCATAGTTTAAAAATCAAGTATAGCATACATTTCAGATTAAAAAATTATCAACTAAATTCCAAAAATTATCAAGAAACTCAGATATCCCACATTCATCAAAATCTAAAAACTTGAGCAAAGGATAACGAAATATAGATACCAACATTGCAGCAAGCAAAGCAACACAAAAACTTTTAACTGGTTGCAATTTGACACCACTTTACTGGAAAGAAATTGACGGAATTAGGTTGAGTGCCAAGTAAGGCAGTTGTTTCAATGGAGGAGAAAGCTCAGAACTGCTACAATATAACGCAAAGCTAAATAACCCAGAAACCCTAACCTCGATTTCTGATTTTTGGTTCGAATTTGATTCGAATTTATTGTTGTTGAAGACGCACGCACATCATATTGATTCAAATAGACGCACCTAGAAACCCTAACCTCCAATATTGTAGAAAGAGAGAAGGAGAAGGAGATCGAAAGAGAGAAGAAAGGAAAGGGAAAGTAACGGTTATGGAGAAGGAGAGAGACGGAGTGTTAGGAAAGCACATAAGCCCCTTCAATGGAGAAATTCGAGTACGCTACAATGGAGGAGAGAGAGAGGCAGATCAGATGAGAACGAAGAGGAAAGAGCAAGGAAATGAAGATGAAGACGCGCCTTAACCCGGGATTTTTTTTTAAATGGCACCGGTTCAAACCGGTGCTAATTACTATAGTTGGCACCGGTTTAAGGCGAACCGGTGCCAACTCTATTGCTTTTTTTTTTTTTTTTTTTAAGGTTGGCACCGGTTTGAACCGGTGCTAATTAAATGAGTTGGCACCAGTTTTGGTTGGAACCGGTGCCGAATCCCTATTTTCCAACCCGCCCATTTCTTTTGGCACCAGTTTTCAAGAACCGGTGCTAAAGGGGGGGTGCCTATTTGATTTTTTCTACTAGTGGATATTGGCATGCGAAAATTTGTTGATATGCACTATCCCACTTATAGAGAAATAACATGTGAATTTCTTTTCTCCTTGAATGTGGTTCAATCAAATAATGGTCCTATTTTGCATTTTTAGGTTGAATAATAGAAATGTTAGTTTAATCTATGTTGAATTTGCTACTTTGTTTGAACTTGATCCTCATCCCCCCACCCAATGGCATGAAGATTATAAGGCCGATGATATATATCTTTCTTTGTCAGGCAAACCTTTCCCAAATTCACAACATGCTAGCGCCCTTCCTTTCCACCACCCCATCCCTAAAATCTTCCAAAGATTTTTGGGGACTTGTTTTCTAGCTCGTCATGAACCCCACAACGCCCAAACCAACGAGCTAGCTATCCTAGGGCAATATGTTTATGGGTACGGAAAATTGAACATTGCTCGATATATTATTACCCATTTGAGTAGGCACGCCAATGCATGTAGTAACAATGCCAAGACCCCTATCCATTATGGCGGCCTAATCACTAGGATAGCGATTAAGAAGACCGGGTTGGTGAGTCTAGATATGAGGGGTTGACCAACTGTGGGAGGGATACACTTATGAACTTGCCGTACTTTCAATATTTGAACTGGGTTAAGCCAACCGTATCAATGTTCTAGAGTGGCTTGTCAGGGAAGGGAAGGATTACACACCCGTTTTCCTTCTTCCTAACCCCGAGCTGACTGCCTTTCCCCTTGGGCAAGAGTCTTACACTTACGATATTCTACTTACCCATGCCCAGGCACAGCCTCGACCACGTGCACCATCACCACCACAGCCACACCTTGAGGTACCACCACCACCATCCCATGTGCCTCAGCCACCCCCACACCAGCCTAGGCTAGACTCCGAGACCATTTGGGACCTTTAGAGCATAGGTCAGGCTATAGGTCGCGTAAAGCAGGGAAACCTTAGGAGGATGGTTGGCTATCTTGATCAGAGGTTAGGGTACGTTAAAAGGAACTAGGGTAGGGCCCTTTTTCCCATGTATGATGACTATGCTCGTCGGGGTGCTATTCCCGACGATGTTGTTTACCCCGACTGGTACCAGCCATCACCCCAAGGATATATGGATCCCACCTCCCATGGCATTTACACTGACTATTCCGCATTTTCTGGCTATGGCCGAGACTTTCCTTTTGGGGGGATGGGGGGAAATGTTAACCCTAACTATTTTGGTGGTAGTACTTCTGGTGGTGCAGGTGGTAGTGGAGGTGGTGCGATGGATGAGGATGATGATGATTAGCCATGCTGGGCTAAATCCCGAGTCAATGAGGACATTGTCTGATTTTGGCTTGGGGGAGATTTTTGGATTGAGGTATCTTTCTTTTCTCTCTCATTTTAGTTTTGATGTGTATAGTTTAGTTTTATTGTTTTTTTTAGGTTAGATTTTATGGCTTTGAAAAAAATAAAAAAAATATATACAAAAATACGATCCAATAAATGATAAATCATGCTTCCCTGTGCCCCATACATGAAAATTGTTTTGATTCTTGGTATATGATGATGAGTATTGTGGATAGGTTAGCCATGATTTGATGTTTGATTGCTTGGATGTCTTAACATGAGTCTATTTTGCCCAACTACTTGTGAATTTAGTGCTTGACTAGTTGATTTGGTTAAGAATGTGTGTTAGTTCCTGGTATGTCAATGAAGTTGAGTATTGGTTTATAACTTTGAGTAATGTTTGTATGACTCATTATTATGCACATCGAGGAGGATGACGGCATTTGTTCCCTTAGGTAAACTTCAGATGATTTTAGATACATTTGTTCCCTTCTTGTTTCCCATGTTGTTGCTTGTGCCCTTTTATTGTCTATTTAGCCACATTACAAGCCTATTTTTCCCAATTGGTTACTAGTCCCAAGCTTGGCTTGGGGGAGCTAATAGTGAGTGAGGTGAGGGAGTTGTAGTGTGCACATAATTTGCACAATTTTGGGTGGATTTGAGAAATTTTTATTTGTTCTTATTTTTTTGAGGATTGGAAAAAATTGAGAGATTGTTGTTCAGAGTTGAAAATTTCCAATGTGAGATAAAAGGAAAAAAAGAGCAAAAGAAAAAAAAAATTGTTTCAATGTTCAAATGTTCTAAGTGAAGGTTGATCATAAGAAGAAAAAAAAAAGTCAAATTAAAATGAAAAAAAGAATTCAAAGTTTTTTTGTTCACTCAAGTTCTATAATGTTGTATTTTGTATAAATGAGTGAAGTTGTAAGTGTTGGGAATTTTTATTATAGTTGGATGTTTGGTAAATTTTTGGTAGAGTTGAGTTGTGTTAGAGATGATTTGGTCATTATTTAATTTGACCTTGGTTTTATTTATTAGGATTTTGGCTCTCTTACGCATGGCTTTATACTCACATTTTTCTCAAATGTTTCCTACCCTTTACCTAAGCCTTACATTACAAGCTTTGAAGACCTTCCGACCTTTGTGCATAGAGTTGTATGAATGTGAAATTAGTTGTTTATCAATGCAAAGAATGATTTGATATATTTCGAGTCGACTACTAGGTTGAGTGTATGTCTTTTAAACACACGAGTGCGTGAGTTGGGAGGGCATTGTTCACATATAAAGGGGTGGGTGGAGAGCGATCGAGTACATTTTTTACTCGCCACATAAATGAGAGTTGAGTGTGTGAGCACTAGTCTTGATAATTGTTAGGAAGGATGAGTAGTTGGATGAATTTGATTGGTTGATTTTGATGCAAGCTTGTTGGATTTGTCTTGAATTGGTATGCTTAATTTAAACTATTTTTGGGGTGAAGTATGTTCTATCTGTTCATTGATGAGCTCGGTCATTTTTAGGTGTATCATTGGCTTTTTGGAGCCACTTTTATTACTAATATGCGTTTTCTAGTGTTTTCGTAGTTTTGGTACTATTTTATAGGAAATTGCAAATTTGGAGCATTTTCCCGGACTTATGATAAGCCACTACGAGCATTGGAGAATTATGACAATATTTCATAGCCCAAGACCGTTTGGAGTCGTCAAATCGGTGATTAAGGGCTCGAAAAAGAAGAGATCGAGGCAATGGACCAAGTATTCAAGACCCTAGAGGAAATTTGGAATTGGGCCAAGAGAAATAGCCCAAAAGTGAAAAGGTCCAGCTTGCCTGAGAGCTCGCCCGACCGGGCAAGCCCTCGCCCTCGCGCCCTGCCGGGCGAGGCATATAGAAGGAAAAGAGGCTTCGCCCTAACACGCGCCCGACCGGGCGCAAGTGAAGATTAAAGGCTCAAAAAGGCGGGCTCGGCCGGGCAAGCTCCGCCTGACCGGGCGCGTGTTTCTAAGAAGAAGTTTTGACGATTTAATTTGTTTTACTTTTAATAGGATTTTGTGCTTAAGTAAAATTACGTTTTTAAGCTAGAGACGATTACTACTTCTTTAGTTAGTTAATTTCCTGATTTCTGATTTTAAGCTTTGGTTAATACTCTTATTTTCTCTCTACACCTTTGACTTATGCAATTCATTATTTTCCATTTATTTTGGTAACGATTTCTTCCCTCTTTATTTTCAGTAATTTAATTTCTTTGATTTAATATGCTTTGTTTAATTGCTTTGATTAGTTTAGTTCTAATTATGTGTGAGTAGTTTCATACTAGGGTTTATGGGGATCCATAAATAATATGAAGGGGTAATTTATTATGGTTGATTGTTAATGTTTCAGATTAATTTCCTATTGATTGGTTTACTGCTATGCAATTAGATTAGCGCTGGTTTAATTGTATGAGTTATGCAATATTAATTTGAGATTCGAGAGATGAGAATTGATGTTTAGGCTTACTTTCAATAGGCAGGTTAATTTATAAATGGTTAAGTCAAGATTCGAGAGATGCGATTTAATACCGGTAGATTAATTCTGTGAATACGTAGAGAAAGCCCTTTATGATCTGATTAATTTATGCATTGATAATTGATTGTTATGTTTTTACCCTGTAATATTGTTTATTGGTGAACCTATACCCTAGACATTTTATTATTGATTTTCTCCCTTACTCCACTTGCTTTAGTTTAATTATTAGTTTACTCTCATAACAATAATTCGGTTACTTAATAGTTTAGATTATATTAATTATTTAGGAATAGAAAGACTCGTTTCCCTGCGGATTCGACCCTACTTCCCTATCTACTTTAGCTAGAGGACTTAGGTAATTATTTTGATTAGGTGACACGACTGTAGCCTGTCACACATGGTGAAAGTTGTTAGGTTGCAAAACAAAAAGTGCAGTATACTATTTTAAATGGAGCAAATGCATGCCCAATAAGATTACTCACTTGTTTACAAAAAATACAGTAGTGTTTGGGGTTTTTTTGACTATAGGTGAATACAATAAACACATGCCCAATAAGATAACTCACTCCGTTTACAAAATATAAAGTAATGTTTGTGGCTTGTTGACTAAAGGTGAATACAAACATAGTGGATTAATTAGAAATTAAAAAGTTAAAAATAGTGGAATTTGATTAAGAGCAAAAAAAGAAAAAAAAAGAAGTAACATATAAGTGAATTGAAGGATGTATTTACGAACAAGGGTTTTAAGAGGTATATGATGATTATTATTTAGGGACAGTGAGAGTATATGTGATCCCACCTAAAAAAAATAATTTCCACCACTTGATTGAATTATAAAAAATCTTATTGTGTGAGGGAAAAAATATTAGTAAGTAGATAGGGTCATATGACTACTACTACTTTTTTTTATTAGTGAGTGGTAGTATCTACCATCTACTAATTTGAGTGAGAAATTTTTTTGTATTTGCTTCGTACTAGTACCATTTCCATTTAATCATATACTTTATATCTTCTTTAATATTGTTTTTTCTACTTACAAATTATATCCCTAGCCCACTCAAGAACTAACCAAAGTTTATATTTTAATGAAATTAAGTACAAGTATTAAACTAATTGTTGTCTACAACAGAATCTGACAAAAAATTAAGTCTTTAATTAAAAAAGTTCTAAGTTGTACTTATCCAACAACTTATTATGTATTTAACATGCAACATTGATATTTATTTATGGTTCTCATTCACAAGTTGGAATACAAAACTCTGTCACCCATATACTACAATCACTTATAAATAGCATCCCCAATTCCCTCACCTCAACTCGTCAACAAACAACACCACACAACAATTTATTGACACAAAACAACACAAATAATAACACCCAACACAGATCCGTCGCCTCACCTCGCAAACGTAGCAGCCCACACTCGGAGGAATCCTTAATGGAGGGTTATTCATCTCCCATTATTTCTGTTAGTAACATTAATTTCTTATCAAAGAACCAAGGACAGCCCTCCATAACCTTATTTTTATCATCTTCACAGAAAAACTAAAAAACAAAAAGATTGGTCTCGACCATACGTATCCGAATATTAACAGAAATAATATTCTTCCGAGTGTTATATCGGAAAATCAGAGTACTTTTACGTCGGGTAGACTTATTACACAATGCTTTAGTAGCTCTAGAACTATTCCATACTATGAAAACGAGATGTAAGGGCAAAAAGGGTTTGATTTCTTTGAAATTGGATATGAGCAAGGCTATGACAGAGTGGAATGGAATTTTCTTGAGAAACTCCTGCTAAAAATGGGTTTTGCTGATGGTTGGGTCAGAATTGTGATGGATTGTGTTACTTCGGTCTCGTATTCGTTTATTGTTAATGGCGGGGTGTGTGGTTCTGTGACCCATTCTCGTGGCCTCCGACAGGGGATCCATTGTCCCCGTATCTTTTTATTCTTGTTGCTGATGCATTTTCTGGTCTTTTGCAGAAAGCTATGGTTGATGGCTCGATTCATGGAGCTAAAGCTAGTAGAAAAGGTCCGGAAATTTCTCATTTACTTTTTGCAGATGATATTCTTCTTTTTGCAAGAGCCAACCGAAGGGAATGCTCGAAAATAGTTGACATTCTCAACATATATGAAGCAGCTTCCGGATAGAAAATTAACTATGACAAATCGGAGGTCTCTTTTAGCAAAGGTGTCAGTACGTCAATGCAAGAGGAATTGATTGAAATTTTGGCAATGAGACGAGTAGATACACACGGGAAATATCTTGGTATTCCCACCATTATTTGAAGATCGAAGAGGATGGTGTTCATGGCTCTCAAGGATAGAATATGGAAGAAATTAAATGGGTGGAAAGTAAAGCTATTGTCCCGTGCTGGGAAGAAAATTCTCTTAAAAATCTGTAATCCAAGCGATTCCCACGTACCTTATGGGTGTTTATAGATTGCCTCAAAGTGTTATTCAGGACCTTCACTCCATGATGGCAAAGTTCCTATGGGATAGCACTGATGAAGACCGCAAAGTACATTGGAAGAAATGGGATGATCTTTGTACTCCGAAATGTTTAAAGGCTTGCGCTTTAGAGATTTACGGGTTTTTAATGAAGCAATCCTTGGAAGACAGGTTTGGAGACTTACCAAGTTCCCAAACTCTCTTCTAAGCAAGGTTGTGGGTTCAAAATACTACACAAATTGTAGCTTTTTGGAGTCTCACTTGGGCTATGCCGACAGCTATTCATGGCAAAGCATTTGGTCCTCTAAAGCTTTGCTCAAGGAAGGCCTTCTATGGCGAATTGGTGATGGCTCAACAGTTAATATATGGTCCGACCCTTGGATTAACAGTGGCTCTAGTAGATTTATTTCTTCCCTGAAATTAGGCACGATTGAGTTGGTTGCAGATTTGATTGATCATGAGAATAGAGAATGGAAGGAAGCGATTATTTCTGAAAATTTCAATGAAATAGACACTCGCAGCATCTTAGCTATCCCATTGTGTTCTAACTCTATGCCAGACTCGATCTTTTGGGCTTTCTCCATGGATGGTGCATACTCGGTCAAAACTGCGTATATGCTAGGTAAATCGTGTAATTTGGACAATTTTCATAGAACATGGGTTGATATTTGGAAGCTTGATGTTACACCAAAGGTGCGCCATTTCCTTTGGAGGATTTGTACATGTACCCTCCCTGTTCGAGCCTACTTAAAGTATCGCCATATGGCGGAAGTCGAGTCTTGCCCTTGGTGTCCGGACAGCCTTGAAACGATTAGACATGCCTTCTTCGAATGCCCCGCTGCTAAAGACCTATGGGTGGAATGTGAATGCCATGAGCTTGCGGTCTGGCCGAATGAATTGAATTTCCTCGAATTTTTTGAGGGGTGGAGCAAGCACAGCACACGCAAGCAATGCAAGGGGGCTATTCTTATGTGGAATCTGTGGAGAAGACGCAATGAGAAGATCTTCCACGGGTCCGAAACATTTTACCTTGTCCTTGTTGACAGAGTTCGAAGACTTGCGAGTGAATGCATTTCAGCCTCAGAAAGAATTTATGGGGTGGTTAGAGCAAAACAGCAGAGCAGCCCCAAGACTTGGCAAGGTCCGCCTAACGGAGTTATTAAACATAACTGTGACGCGTCTCTTCGCGAGGATGGTTGGGTTGGGCTAGGGGTGGTAGCTCGTAACAGCAATGGTGAGGTCTTGTTGGCTTCGTGCAGACGTTCCAAAGCTTATTGGTCTCCAATTATAGCTGAGTGCAAGGCGGTGTTGATGGCTTCTAGACTTGCAAAGCGCTATGGGTTCAAGGATGTTGTGATTGAGTCCGATAGCCAAGTTTTGGTTGGAAGGTTATGCAAAGGTTCCATTTTTCTCACTGATCTGGATGGCTTACTCGAGGATGTGCTTAACTCTTGTAATTCTTTTAACTCTATCTCTTGGAGTCATGTTAAATGGGAGGGCAATAGTGTAGCTCATCATTTGGCCCGTATTGTGCCTTTTGGTTATGAACAAGTTTGGGAGAACCATAGTCCTTGTGAGGTCTCCCTGTATGTATTGATGGACAATTTATCAATCTAAGGCATGCCATCCATTTTCCTCAAAAGAAATATGTTAGATACCAATGAACCTTAGCTTCTTATTATTCATATAATCAATTGCTAATTAATTGAGTAAAAAAAACCTATCCCAACCTATATCATGAAAAAAATAAAATTAACTATTTAAATTAGCGTTTGCTAAATTTTAGTATATACGAAGGAGATATACTTTGTGTATTAAATTTCTATGTAGGTATGTAATCATATTCTTTTTATAATTGTACAAGTGATGATTTTATATTAAGAGGTTTTATCATACTCGTATAATGAAGGGTTACAATAATTATATCACTAAGTGTTACACACAATTATTATCAATTACACCTTATTATTGCTAAATAACCCATGTGTTTAAAATTTATTTAATATTAAGAGACTTGTTACAAGAAGTGTGGTTTATATCAGTTTTTTTATTGAGTGTAGCATGTACGCAGTTACTACAATATTCTTCTATTACCAGGCTATGTTATAATTACAAAATTAAAACTAACTAAGGGTTTGTTTGACATCGCTATGGTTTTCGGTTTTTTGGTTATTTTGTTTTTCAAAACCATATGATATATGACATAAAATGAATCAAAAATTATTCTAACTTATTAAAATCTTGATAATTTTGAAAACTGACAACAGAAAAGTGGAAACACCTTTTTCTTGTTTCTTGTTTCTTCTTTTTGGTTTTTGGTTTTCAAAAAAAACAAAAAACAAAAAACGATGTCAAACAAGCCCTAAACAGTTGTTGTTAGTTGTTACTTAAAACCATGTAAATAACAAAAAAATCTTAAGCAACAACTATTATATACATAGTTATCCTTATGTATATGAAACCTTTGAATCATACATTACTAATAATAATATTACTACTAATAATATATTACTAATAATAATAATAATAACAATAGCAAGAAGAAGAAGAAGAAGAACAACAACAACAACAAGGAGAAGAAGAATAAGAACAATGACAAAAATAATAGTAATAATTTTAACTTAATCATGATATTTCATTTTGCAATAAGCAAAACTATTTTACCAAACTAGTATTGTGCAGTATTAAAATAAAAAGTATAATTATTTGTAACATTTGTCCGAATTTAAATGAAATTTTTATATTACATATTCCTCACAAAAAAAATAGTTAAATTTATAACTCAATTACTTGTGATCATATTCAGCGCTTATTATTGATGTGAAGGTTGATTAATATTTACTTGATTACCTGGCCTTTACCTATTCACCTTAATTTCTTATCACTTTTCAATGATTGTGTCTTTCTCACATTATCTAAACCTCCAAAGACTTGACAGGGCGAACTTTTTTTTCCCTCAATATATGAAATTAATTGAAACAAAAATATTACACAAAATCAATGTTTCTTAAAATTATAAAGAATTTTTTATTTTTACCACCATAAAAAAACCCGATATTGGCTTTTACAACCTACATTTTTTTAATTTTATTTTACCACCACAAAAAAATCAAAAATTAGTTTTCACAACTTGTCGTCAAAAACCATCTGTTAAATCTAACGAAAAATAAAAAATTTCTTTGGTTTTTGTGCCAAAAACATGATCTCTAAATGTTTTGGGGATGATTTTGGTTCTATAGGGACCAATTTGAGGTCAAAATTAACCAAAAGTTATCGAAAATTTCTCATTTTGCGTGTTCCACGCAAATTGAGGTTTTTAAGTTAGAAAAAACGAGACATTTTCGATAATTTTTTTGTCAATTTCAACCTTCATTTGGTCCCTTTAGAACCAAAATAACCCCCGAAAAATCTAGAGATCATATTTTGGCACGAAATAGAAATATAAAAAAATTAAATCGTTACATTTAACGGTTATTCAGACGGCTGGTGGTAAAAATCAATTTTTTGATTTTTTTGGTGGTAGTAAAATAATAATAAAAAAAAACAGTAGGTGGTAAAAGCCAATATCGAGTTATTTTTTGGGCGGTAAAAGTCAAATTTTCCAAATTATAAATTTCTTTTTTATAACTTTTGAAGTTATAATTACGTATAATAATCTCGTTTGATTCATACCTTTAAAATAATCAACAATTACATTCAATTATTCATTTTATTACTATATACAAGTTTACAAATTATTTTTGGTTATTTTTTTTTAATCTTGTTACCATAAAATATTGGATACTATATTTGTTGTGATCGTTACCAAGCTCATTGTAAGGGTAACAACAAAAGGTTTAAATAAGGGAAAAATATGCACTTGTGAGGAATCGAACTCAGAATCATGTAACAACATGTTAATGTTTGCATATGAAAAATATTATATTAAGAACTGTTATGTCATTTTCAGATATGTGCTTACCAAGTTACCAAACATAACTGCTTGTGTTACTAAAATATTTCTAAATAAAAGTGTTCGAAATAAAAGGGGAATATAACCTATTTGAACAACACAAAATCGAAAATCTGAAATAAATTTAACTCAAAAATTCTTATTATTCTCTGGTATACAACGATTAAGTTGTCCAATTAAATCGAATAATCTAAATGATGGATGTATACTCAACATTCGGAGACGATAGTGCAACATCAACCTTTCATGGAGTAATGGTCGAATTCCCATTCATGGAGAAAGTGCACTAGCAACATTTCATGGCCAAATGCCTAAACAAACCAACGGAAAGTGGAAGAAATATATAATTTAACAGAAAAAAATTCTAGGGTTTTGTTTTTCATCTTCCATGGCCGCCTCGCTCTAGAACGTTTTTTGTTCATGAAGTTCAAGAAATGAATTTTGTTTTTTGTAAAAAAATTTAAGATATTAAATTATTGGCATTGGAAATGACAAATTATTTAAATTTCAAACATTAGGGTAACTAGAAATTTTATTTGAAATATAAATGAAATCTCAAATATAGTGGAGTTTAGGGCTCATTATAGCAACCAATTAAAGGCTGTCATGTCAAATTGTATGTGGTCCCCCACATACAATGGTTGTTTGTATAGACTTTGCCTTATTTTTGTACTTCTGCGCTTTAAACAAAACACTTTATTGACTTTCAAGTTCCAATAATCATTGCATTAGTTACTTTATCCATTTGCATTAAAACCCGTGAAATTTAAGAAATGGACACTTTAATTGGGACAAAGAGAGTAAAATTTTTAATATTTCAATTCCCTTCAAAATTGGGATTGTTTCAGGCTATAGTTGTGAGAGTCCTAGATGCCTCTAGTAACTGACAATTTTAGTTGGTATTTTTACCACTCTTTTGGTATACCAACAAGACCTATTCTAATACCAACTAGCTCAATGTTGGTATGTTAAATGAAATACTTATATTCGAAAATAAGATTACTTGTTTTCTAATTAATGATTTTTAGCGGTACTAGTTATTATCACTACTCTTCTAATCATATATAAAAATAAATTATCATTTAAGTTTAGCTGACCATGCTTCTTAATATTAAACATTTAAATAAAGAGTTTTGACCAATACCTAAACTTAATCGACAGTGAAACCTTCGACGGTTTGAGCTTCCGACTATACGAAGGTAGCTAACCCCAACCCTGTCTTCCTTAGATAAATTAGCACAACATATATCTAATTCGTTTTCTACCTTAGATCGTAGTCTTTAATTAAAAAGTCTCTATTGTGTTTATGATGAAACTTTTAAACTGATTAATAACTTATGTATATAGCAAAGGATTCACTCACTCTACTAACACTCTATATATATTGGCTTATGACTCAACAACAAATAAAAGCCACTCTTCTTATACAAAAAGTTAACATTGACAATTTTTTAAAACATGGCTACAATATGATCAGAATTCTTTTTATGGGACTTAGTCTTCCATTATCTCATCCATTATATATTATCTTGAGTAGGCCACCTTCACTATCCTTGCTTTCTACATAGTGAACATGCATGGGGATTTTTAGAGATTCCCTCTTCTATGTAGAAATCTTGGACACATTTGGCTTCATATGACTAATCCCATGTGACAAAAATCACAATTAGATGTTTGGTTCCCTTCTGAGGATAGAAATTTCCAGCCTCAACTTCTTCAAGGTAATCATAGACTAATTCGCCATGTAATATTCCTTCTTCTAAATGATTCTTTTACCATTCTGGTGCTACTATAGTGGTATTTCCTACATTAATTATGACTGGGGGCTCTTCCTTTATTTTTAGTATAAACTGATTGAGATATTGGGCAATATAGAAAAATCCATATGCTATTGCTTCAGTAGGATCCTTACTCGTTTTTGCTGGAAACAAATTGGATCTTTGACCTTATGATGAACATCTTTAAACATGATTTTGAAATGTGGAGGACTAATATTTCCCTTAACTATTTCAATGTTTACACATTGCACTTGGACTTGATCAATTTTTCCTTTGTATCTTATTGTTCTTTTGAAATCATATCTTTGGAATTTTATGAGTTTCTGATGAGTTTATTATATATATATATATTCCGCGTCCCATGGTCATATTTGTGCTTATTTGAGCTCTACGGAGCTATGTTTATTACTAATATACGTTTTCTAGTGTTTTTGTAGAGTTGGTATTATTTTATAGGAATTTGCAGGATTATGACAAATCCTGAGCTTATTAAGCCACTACAAGATATTAGAGTATTTTATGACCGTATATTTAAAGCCCAAGACCGAGTTAAAGAGATTTGGTTCGGTGATTAAGGGCTTAATTTGTGAATAGGTCCAAATTTATATATCAGACCAAGTAATGAACAAGATAGTACCACAAATCAAGCAAGCTAAAGATTTGGGCTCAAATAGAAAGCTCAATCCCAAGAGGATACTGCTGGGCTAGTAAAAATACCGCGCCAATCGAGCAAGCTGAGGCCTGATCGAGTGCGCTTAGGCTGTTACTGCTGCATTGATTTCATTTAGTGTTCGATTAGTAGTGGAGTTTGTAAAAACCTCTTTTGCTTGGTATATAAGGGGGTAGTACGTAGGCTAGAAGCAGTAGGTTTTAGATTAGATTTTTGTTCTTTAGATTAAGTTTCATGCTTTACTTTAGTTTAGTTTTTGGTTTTTATGCAAACTACAACTTTTAGTTTTTATTATTGCTTTTATTTATTTATTTTGGAGGATCTTTAACTTTTTTTTATGTTTAATCTATTTCGTTTTTACAGTAGTCTTGTTATTGCTTTCTTATTAGCTTTATTACTATTGCTTTCTTATTAGCTTTATTATTATTATTATTATTATTATTATTTAAATCATGTTTAATTAAGTTGCTTCATTTAGTTTAGATTTAAATATGCGTGAGTAGTTTAATTCTAGGGTTCTTGAGGGATCCGTAATAAATTTGAAGGGATAATTTTTATTATTGATTATTGATATTGCATGATAATTTCTTATTGAATTGTTTTAATTCTTTGCAATTGGATTATGAATCGAGCAGACGTGATTTGATTGTAAAAGTAATATTGAATCAATGAATTGAGCAGATGTTAATTTGATATTAAAGGCTATTTTCAATAGGAACTTAGATCTAATAAATTGCGAGAGCATGTTAGATCTATGTTGATTAATAAATTGTAAGAGCATGTTAATCATGTTATGTTTGCAAAGTTAATCGTTGATTGTTATACTTTATCCCGGAGTATTAATTATTGGTGAACCTATGACCCTAGGCTTTTTATTAGTGTTTATTTCCTTAGATTAATTCACACAAACCTTATTTGTTTCTTAATAATTTAGATTATAATAATTAATTAGGAATAGAAGAACGTTGTTTTCCTATGGATTCGACCCTACTTCCCTATCTATTTTAGTTAGTGGTTTTAGGAATTACTTTTGATCAGGTGATATGACTTAGCTTGTCAAATTCCAAAAAAAAATGTAGTATTATCATTAGGAAATGGTACAATGCTGTAAACCATTCCATAATCCCAAGCTCTATAATGTTCTTCAACATAAGGTACTACCCATTCCAGAGTATTTGGATGAATTGGCACAGTTCCTACTCTGGAGTTTGTGTTGAAGATTTTACTTCCCCATAGATCAAAAACATCATACACCTTGTAGAATCTTGTTAGGTTGTACCAAAATCTGAAGTCGTTATCTTTTATTTTATTTAGTATTATAACCTGAATATTCGAAACGAGTTGAAGGATTATAACCATTACTTCATACATTAAGAACCTTTAAACTGCTACATGAAAACTTTTTATTAACTAATCTCTAAATCTCTTTTTTAATGAATGATCATGGCCTCAACCAAGTCCCAATTAGTGAAACTTGCTCCATTATTTTCTCTATTTCTTCAATCAGATTTCTTCTCTCTGCCTCCATCTTTTCTAATTGATGGCCAGGAGGTTTTTCTGTTTTCTTGAGTTTCTTGAACATTAGCTAATTCTCTGGTTAAGATGTCTACCAAAGAATTCTTCGAACCCTGTATATGTTTAACAATAAAAGAGAATTTATTAAGCCATAATTGCCAACGCAGGACTTTCCCTTGCGCTTGCATATTAGACAAATTCTTTTTTACAAAACCATGTATGCCTTTGCAATCTGTTCTTATTAAGAACTTCTTAGGGGCTACAAAAATTGAGAACTTCTCGATCCCTCTAATGACTGCAAGAATTTCCTTTTTCATTGTAGGATAATTTAACTGAACTCTATTGAAGCTTCCACTATTGTATCTCTACAAAGTCTTTATCCTTCTTTAATTTTTTTCGATGACACTCTAGTGCTCATTACTTGCATCTGTTTCAAGGATTAAATCATCCTCATTAGTAGCAATTGTTAGTATCGGAAGATCATAACATAAACACATCTAATATCTTGTTTACCATAAACACATATATCTTTTCCTAGAACTATTTCATGTTCAGCATATTTTTGAGTTAAAGCTCTAAGATCATTTTTTATGTTGTCCCAAGTTTGTAGAGAAGATTAAGATATCATCTATATATACCAAACAACAATGATTAAGTTCTCGGAAGATACTGTGCATCGTTCTCTGAAATATTTGTGGAGCATTTTTTAATCCAAAGGGCATTACCAACCATTTATAGTGCCCTTAAGGGACACTAAATGCAGTTAATGGAATACTTTTTTCTCCATTTAATTTGCCAGTAGCCACTCTTGCAATCTATTTTAGAAAACCAAGTGACTCCTTGTATTCTATTGAATAACACATTTTTATTAAGAATGTAATAACCATCAAACACAATTTATCATTTAGTTGCTTATAATTTATAACTATTCTAGTTTTTACCTCCTTTTTCTTCTGCATTATTTCTTAACATGAATGCTGAACTATTATGAGGACTCTTGCTATTCCTAATTAACTTCTTATTCAACAATTCTTTTATTTGTTCATCAAATTCCAATTTATCTTGGTAGCTTAGGTATAAACCATTTGTCTTACTCAAATAATTTTATTAGGATTAGTTAGAGTTATTTTAGCAAATGCCTTATCCTTTTCCAAATGTTCTATTGGATTTGTTGAATATAACTTTTCACATAATCTTTCTTGTTGCTTTATTATCTGATCTATTAATGATGATTCACACTCAGAAATTCTAAGTGCAACCTCTTGTTGTGTAGGAGTAACCCTATCACCACGCTGGCTGCGCGTAAAGTCTAATGAGTATGAGCTTTTGTTATTTTCCGTATGGGAACAAAATGACCATTAAAAGTATAGATAATTTGATCAATAGTTTGAGTGCACAGATCGGAGAATATAATCTTTGAAATTTATTTCCTATTATCCTATCATGTATGAATATGATGATTAGTTGCCCATAGAATGGGAATGCCGCATTGAACTCCTCCATTTCTATTGGCAATTCTACTATTATTTCCGTATGCATCATAGTACTATTATTACCAAATCTAACTTGTATAGGATTTTTAGCCTTTCTTACAATAATTTTGGCTTGGAAACAATGATCTTTTTCCAAAACATGTAAAGTACCCCCTATCAATATAATATGCACATATTTATATGTGTTATAATTTTCAAGTCATATATCAATTGGTATTTAAATGCAATTAGA
The DNA here is from genome assembly GCF_001683475.1 of Chenopodium quinoa. Lineage (NCBI taxonomy): Eukaryota > Viridiplantae > Streptophyta > Magnoliopsida > Caryophyllales > Amaranthaceae > Chenopodium > Chenopodium quinoa. The sequence continues at coordinate 2,586,895 of NW_018744284.1, forward strand.
ATTAGTGCTAGATATTTCATTTTAAGCTTTCATTTGCATATTTACTTCATCTTCATATACTGGTTCACTCACAGTTTTGTTTTAATATGCAATTACCTTTCTTTATTCAAATATAGGATTATTTGGATCTTCATTTATCTTTATATTAGAACATGAATCAATATCTATACTATTTCTTGCTGGTTGTTCGTTTTAAGGCTTTCTCAGTTTCACATTTTTCATTTAGCTTCTTTATTAAAGCTAATAGCTCTTCTTCACCCTCTTCTCTTTTTTATTTTTATTTTTTATTTTTTTTAACAAGAAGAAAAAAGGATTTCATTAATAAAAGATAGCCTAACGACACTTACAAACAAGTTCTAAGAAATATTGAATTCCAACACAAATACATATCACCTTAGAACTAATAACATCTTAGATTCGATCGACTATCGCCTTAATAAAAAATTTCATCCGAAGTAATACAATATGTGAATTAGCACTAATTCGACTTGAAGTCCACTGATGCATAGTTGTTTGAGTGATAATACTCTTATAGTCTTCTAGATTTCGGAGATTATGAAACACTATATCTTCAATCCTCGCCAAACGAACAAACATTAAACCTAAACGAATACCCTCCATCTTAAAGATGGGATCAATTTATTGAAAGCGATTAAAAAGTTTTTGGGGCTTACCACCGGTAAAAATACCGATGAAAGCCCCTAACAAGATTCACAATTGAGATCAAGAAGAAAACAGATGAAAAAGAGGAGAGAAAAAGGAGCAGAGTGAAGGAAAACCTTCAAAAAAAAAGGGAAAAAATCTAGCAACGGAGGCTAGAAAAACCCTCCTAAGGAAAAACCTTAGAGAGAACCAGAAAAACCCTCCCAAGGAAAAACCCTAGAAGGAACTGTTTCGATTTCTTTGCCCTCTTTTGGTTTTATATTGATATGTTATTTCATCCTCATTAGGAAATTTTGCAAAACAACACAAATTAAAAAATTATGAAAAATGGATTATAGCACTACTAAAAAAGACTTTTAATATAACACCAATAAAAACCCAAAAATTGGATTTCATCACCACTTAATGGATCCTTGGACGAATTCCATTCATTGGGGTTCACGCTACCGCGTGTCAACATATTGTTGGTTAAAAGAAAATATAAATAAAACTATAAAAAACCTAAACACCACAAAATTAATCCCAGCCACCCCATCCCCACCACCGGTCACTGAAGCCCGCTCCTCGTTCCACCCATACTTAACACCGAAATCCCCTTCCTACCCAGACCCAAAATTAAAACCCAACGCCAACTTGCACGCCGACCCGAAACACCCCTCAGTCACACAACATGCTTACGTAGGCGTCATTTGAAGCGCACCTACGTAAGCATGTTGTGAATATGCTTGGCACTCATAGGAAGTGGGAATTGACATATACGATTAGGGACACGATTAAGGACAAAGAAAAGTAGGGAACCGCCAACAAGTTTTTAAGGAATTTGTAAACCTTTCACGGATCATTTAAAGGCAACCACGATAAAGGGACAATAGTAGGCAACAACGTTTGACCCATGAAGGTTACACCCCATTCATAATCCATGAGATTACTAACTCCATATGGTTCGGAACCACGAAAGGAGGATCGAGGATGATGGTACGAAGTGAGTCATGGAGTCACATTCGCCCGTATTGGCCTCTACTCGATTCTTATTGTAAAATGTGATTCTTGCGATCTCAAAGGCATGCAAACAAAAATTCCATTTGCTCCAAACTAATATTAAGCTAATTTGGTTTAATGTTAATGCAACATATAATTCTATAATATCGTGATCACTTTGATTAAACAACAAGATTAGAAAGGAACCTTAACCGGTCGTCCAAATTATCTTATTAGGCGTGATATTCAATTACATATTCCCTTTAAACATGCAATACGGTGATCAATAAATATAATAGAATCAACATCAACATTGGAAGCAAATTTAACCATAATAATGTTAGCCAAATCAAATAATTAAATGAATTAACTAATCACGTTCCGCGTTTCCTTGAATTGCTACATCATGAATAAACTGTTAGTAACTTCAATAAATAATAAATCAAATTGAATTAAATTAAATGAAAAGTAGAGTTGATTTGGTCCAAACCCTCAGTTAATTCTACCTTTCACGCCTTGGTTTAAGTATAGAACTTCGAGTCCAGTATGGACTCCTTGGAGTTCTTAGGGGAAGTATTACGAGATAATAGGGTGGCTAGTGTTTAGGCTAAAGAGAGAAAAGAATGATTTTTTGTGTAGGGAGAAAGAGAATGATTGTTGGTGCCCCCGAAACTGGAGAAATCAGGTTCGTATTTATAGAAAAAATGAAAGGGGTGAGGTACGGAACCCTAGAAATGAAAAGGCGCCGCAGAGAAACCCTAGAAAAATGTTGTTGGGTTTCGTAGTGTTGGACACTACGCGGAATGAAACCCGCACAAGACCCGCACACTAATTAATGTAACTAAATATGCAATCACATAATTAAGAGAAAAGACGATCTTACCCTCGACGCATGCTTCGCTCGCTTACGAGCTCTTACTTGAAAGCTCTAGCTTCGCAAGTGCGAAGGCCTCCGACGGCTCACACCCTCGACCCGACCCGAGCGGTCTCTACCCGAAGGTTAGTTGGGGCTAGACCAAGGAAATACTAGAGTATTACGAACTTAAAGGTTTTCTCACTTACAGGGAGATGCCTTATTGAGTTCAACTCAAGTGCTTTTTCCCAAACCTAAAACATAGGTATTTATAGGGAAGGGAGTCTTGATTTCCCATCTCCCTTCCATGTGGGAGAATTGCATTTTGCTCAATTTATTTTAATCCAAAAACAAATTAAAAAGCAAATGAATCAACAAGCACCAAGTGGCAAATGGTGAGCAAGAGTAGGTGAGGACCACTAATGGGGGGGGGACCAAAACACCAGTTGCTCCCTAAGCAAGGCCACCAAGACCGGTCCCCACTTTGACCGGTGCTGACCTCACGCATGGCTGGCTGGCAGCCTGCCTTGGCTCCCAAGGTTGCCCAGCTGGCACCTAGCACCAAGGCTGGGCTGGCTGGCCAGCCTGCCTAGGTATGCGCGCAGCAAGCAAGCCATGCACGCATTGCGGGCCGCTGCTGCTGCGATGCGTTGCGAGTGTGCTAAGTGATGCCCAGCTGTTGCGATACTGTGAGTGGCTAGGTGCGTGGCCCAGCATGCTTGCATGCTAGCACGCATGCTAGCTTGCTTGCGGCTACAAGCACCAGCCCTGCAAGCATGCTCGGCCAGCAAGCTTAGTACGCATATGCATGCTTGGCTTGCGGCATGCACTTGCGGTGCGGTTGGTAGCTAAGGCTAGCCTAGTTTCGCATGGATAGCCCAATGCGAGGCTACGGCTTAGCTCGTACTTGTCGCTTGCTTGATTTCTCGTCTCGTCGAATTCTAAATTCGACTCGACTTACGAAGCTCGGTTTCGACGCTCTAAGTTTGATATCCAACGTCTTTGTTTATAATACTCTAATGACTCATCTAATCCTTTGGATTGATTCATTGTCTCAGATCGGTTACTCGATTGGGGTGCGACCCGAAGGGTTCAGTCAAGATTAAGCTGTAATATTAATTATACATTAGTATTACTGATCGGAAGTGGCCTCCACCTAGGCATTCCGATCACTTGACCTCACTGAAGAATTAGCTTTCTAATAATTCTGAACCTTCTATCGGAATAATACACTTGTTGGAAGGACACCATTCCTTTCAATCTCCCACTTGTCCTTCCGGACAAGTGTGCGGTTAGTGTATAGCCCATTTCCTATGTCACCTAATGTCTCTTCATGAACTATAAGGTAAGATTCTTCGTCATCCTTATTATGTCCAGAAGTGTTTCTCGATTTCTGAGTTCGACTGTCAATAAGCAAATGATTTCTAAAATCCATCTGAGCACGACCATGCATTTTCACAGTCTTACTCTTCGGGAGGCCTTGTAAACAACAAAGACATGCTCCCTATTGTTAATAGGGGGGATATTCCCAGTCTTGTATTGTTAGCTTCCCTTACTAAGAGGACCTAGTCGTCCGAGTGTTTCCGTTATAATCCTCTTTTATAGCAGACGTTTGACAACATCAAAATGGACTAGTACTCAAATAAGAAACTTAAAATACTCATTGTCGAGGAAAAAGGTTCTGATAGCTATAATGAGATATATACGTATGACGATTTTAAATCTCTTAAAGTACTCTCATAGGTCGATCCGGTATAGTTCTAAACTAATACCTGTGCAAATGATTTATGACAATTATGTCCTCGTAGCACAAGAAACGGTGCTATAAATCATACTACGCACCAATCTCAAGTGGTCATTAATCGCCCATCATTTAAATGACCTTGATTAGGGATAGTTTTCTATTGAAATATTCAATGTTCAATTAACAGGTGTTTCTTTATCCAAGACATGGTCTTGATATCCTGCTTTGAATATTCTCAAAAATCGAATGGACTCATTATTTAATTCTAAACCATAATTAAATAGAAATGGAGTAATAATAAATTTGTAGAAATTTTAATTGCTCCAAAACCGAATGGTTCAACATAGTGTTTTACATTAAAATCTCAAAATTAATTAAAACACATAACAGGGAAATCAAAGCCAATCTCCAACGTGCCTGATTCCCATTGCCTCAACGTGCTTGTTGTGCTTCACTTGAGGCAAAGGTTTAGTGAGTGGATCGGCAACATTGTCGTCCATTCCAATCTTACAAATTCTGATTTCACCCTCGGACTTCCATTCCCTTATCATGTGAAATCGCCTCTTGACATGTTTGACCTTCTGATGTTCCCTTGGCTCCCTGGAGCAATAGCTCCATTGTTATCACAATAGAGGTCTATCGGACCCTTGATGGAGGGTACAACATCAAGTTCACTAATGAACTTACGAATCCAAGCTGCCTCCTTAGCAGCTTCTGAAGCTGCCAAGTATTCGACTTCAGTTGTAGAATCTGCAGTGGTGCTTTGCTTAGCACTCTTCCAACTAAACGCTCCTCTATTTAGGTAGAATATGTACCCTGACTGCGACTTGGAGTCATCTCTGTTAGTCTGGAAGCTCGATTCAGTATAACCTTCAACAACCAAATCATCACTGCCACCATAGACCAGAAACTTGTCCTTGTTCCTTTTCAGGTACTTTAGGATTTTTTTGGCCGCAGTCCAATGCGCCTCTCCTCGGTCAGATTGGTATCGGCTCGTAGCACTCAAGGCATACGATACATCCGACCTAGTACATGTCATGGCATACATGATTGATCCAATAAGCGAAGCATATGGAATCTGATTCATCCTCTCTCGCTCATCAGGTGTCTGTGGACACTTCTTCTTACTTAGAGTTATGCCATGTGACATAAGTAGGTGCCCTCTTTTAGCCCCTTTCATGTTGAATTGTGCCAGTACCTTGTCAATATAAGTACTTTGGCTCAATCAAATCATCCTTTTAGATCTATCCCGGTAGATCTTGATGCCCAATATGTACTGTGCCTCTCCCAAGTCCTTCATTGAAATACACTTTCAAAGCCAAGTCCTTACAGACTCCAACATTTGAATGTTGTTTCCAATGAGCAATATGTCATCGACATATAAGACGACGAATGAGATGTCACACCCACTGACCTTCTTGTAAACACAAGACTCATCTGGATTCTTGATAAAACCAAACTTACTAATGGCTTCATCGAATTGCAGATTCCAGCTTCTGCTTGCCTGCTTTAGTCTATAAATGGACTTCTTAAGCTTGCATACCTTCCCAGCATTGCTTGAATCAACAAAACCTTCCGGCAGTGTCATATACACAGTTTCTTCCAAAATTCCATTAAAGAAGGCGGTTTTGACATCTATTTGCCATATTTCATAATTATAATATGCGGAAATTTCTAGGATAATCCCGACGGACTTAAGCATTGTGACTGGCGAAAAGGTTTCATCATAATCAATGCCGTGAATTTGCTTTTAACCTTTTGCAACCAATCTAGCTTTGTATATAGATACATTTCCATCTTTGTCGATTTTCAACTTGAAAATCATTTCAACCGATAAGTGTGTAACCTTCGAGCAAATCAACCAAGTCCCAGGCTTGATTTTCAAACATGGAGTCCATCTCGATTTTCATGGCCTCTTGCCATTTTGCAGAGTCGAGGCTCGTCATAGCTTGTTTGTATGTCGCTGGCTCATCTCCATCCATTATTAAGATGTCTTGATCTTCGGTTAAGACAACACCTAGGTATCTGTCTGGTTGAGATCTTAGCCATTGCGACCTACGCAGGGTAATAGGTTGAGCATTTGCATTGTCGGTTTGACTCTGACCAATGGCAACAACTGCTTCTAAAGCACTTTGATTGTCATTTTTGTCAGGTTGACTTTGTTGCTCGTCCTCTTAAACTTCATCGAGTTTGATTTCCCTCCCACTTGTCATTTTGGAAAGGTGTTCCTTTTCCAAAAAGACACCATTACGAGCAACAAACACTTTGTTCTCGGATTTTTTGTAGAAGTAATAACCTTTGGTTTCTTTTGGGTATCCCACAAAGATACACTTGTCTGATTTTGGGTGAAGTTTGTCAGAAATTAATCTCTTGACATATGCTTTGCAACCCCAAATCTTAAGAAAATACAACCTTGGAGGTTTCTTCGTCCATAATTCATATGGAGTCTTTTCGACTGCTTTTGACGGAGCTCAATTCAGTGTTAGTGTTGCGGTTAGAAGTGCGTGTCCCCAGAAAGAGATAGGAAGTTCACTAAGACCCATCATTGATCGGACCATGTCTAACAAGGTTCGGTTCTTCCTTTTGGACACTCCGTTCCATTGTGGAGTTCTGGGAGGTGTAATTTTGAGAGAATGCCATTTTCTTTCAGATGATCGTTGAATTCGTGGCTCAAATACTCGCCACCTCGATCCGATCGAAGTGCTTTGATTTTCTTGCCAAGCTGATTTTCCACTTCACTCTGAAACTCTTTGAATTTCTCAAAAGATTCAGATCTGTTCGACATAAGGTAGACATAACCATATCTACTATAGTCGTCGGTGAAGGTGATGAAATATCGATAACCTTGCCTTGCGGATGCACTCATTGGTCCACATACATCCGTATGTATAAGACCCAATAAGTCACTAGCTTCTCCTAACTTGGAGAATGGTTGCTTTATCATCTTGCCTAATAGACATCCTTCGTAATTTTCAAACGACTCTAAGTCGAATGAGTCAAGAATATCTTAATGAAGAAGTTTCTTGATGCGTTTGATGTTAATGTGGCCAAGACGACAATGCCACAAGTAGGTTTGATTCTACTCAATGGTATTAACTCTTTTGGTGGTATCATTAACATTATAAACTTGTTTGTCTAGAGAAAGCACATAAAGACAATTTTCTGAATATGCCTTACCATATAAAACATTATCGAAATAAAACAAACAACTATTGTCTTTTATCCGAAATTCAAATCCTTTGGCGTCCAACGCCGAAATGAAATAATGTTTTTGGTAACTCTTGGAACATGATAACAATGTCAAGTTCTAAAACAAGCCCAGAGGGCAAAGACAAACTAAGAGTTCCAACGGATATGGCAGACATCCTGGATCCATTGCCGACCCGAAGCTCTACCTCTCCCTTCTCTAACCTCTTACTTATCCTTAGTCCCTAAGCATTGGAACAAAGGTGTGAGCCACATCCGGTATCTAATACCCATGATATTTTGCTAGCGAAGTTTAAGTCTATAACAAAATACCTAATACAGAAGCAACGTTGTCATTCTTCTTATCTTCCTTGAATTTGAGGCAATCCCGCTTCCAATCTCCCTTCTTCTTGCAGTAGTAGCATTTAGAATCGGATTTAGAAGAGTCTACCTTTTTGTCCTTGTCGCTCTTAGCAGCGCTTGACTTAGGCGGAAAATTCTTCTCCTTTTTCCCTTTAAAGCTTCTCTTCATGCCCGAGAGCTTGAATGGCTTGCCCTTTTTTTATCATAATCATGTCATGCTTCCCCTCATCCTTGAGCGTTTGCTCGGCCTGCTTCAACATCCCATGAAGCTCGGTGAGGGTTCTCTCCATGATGTGCATATTATAGTTCATATTGAACTGATCATAGCTTTGTGCAGCGAATAGGGAATGATGTCAATTGCCATCTCGGTTGAATACCCAGCATCAAGCCTTTCCATGTTCTCAAATAATTCGATAATTTTAAGTACATGTGGGCTGACTGGCTCTCCTTTCTTGGGCTTGCTTTCAAGGATCTGCCTGTGGGTTTTGAACCTTTCAGTTCGGGCCTTCTCTTGGAACATGTTCTAAAGTTCAGAAATGATCTCAAAAGCCGTCTCCTTTTCAAAGAAAGTCTTTTGGAGGTCCGCAGACATAGTGGCCAACATGATGCACTTGACATCCCGATTGCCAGTTTGCCATCGGTGAAGGGTAGCCTGAGTGACCTGCTCATTAGGAGCGTCAGGCATTTCCTCATCAAGGATGTATTCCTTTTTTTCTTGCATAATACGCAAGTTCCTTTTCCAATTAAGAAAATTTGGCCCACTCAACTTCTCCTTGTCGAGAATTGAGCGTAATGAAAATTGGTTGTTTGAGTTATTTGCAGACATGTTTCTACCATTGAAAGAATTTGAAATGAAAAACCATTCATAAAACCAATAAGTATGAAATTTAAAGCATACACGCAAATTTTCAATCTTATTAAGCGTTTTATCCACGCATTAATATTAGTCCCTTTTAGGTGAGATTAAAATGATTCCAAGATCCAAGAAATCAAAAAGTGATTAAGCATGCTTTGGCTTGTCTTAACACTTAATATTTTAAGGTAAGCAATCCAATTGCTAATAGCTCTAAGCTACTCTTGGTTCGATAAAACGTCGCATCTAATGCTTTCTTGATGATTTATCTCCAATGCCACGACATCTACGGACTCCTTACTGATATCGTTGAGCTTAACCAAGACCAACTTGTATACCTAGTATACCTTACGTTCCTAGGGAAGTAGTGATGCCTCGTTTTGGCGTAGCCCATCACTACGCGCATTAATTAGTTTGGTAAGTGTTGTTCTTGGAATGGAAAATTTGGCTCAATTTTATAGGGACCTAGGGTTTTTATGTTGGTTGATTTAAGTGAACTTAATTAATCATCGCAATATTTGAATCCTAAACATGCATCTATCATACCATTCATTCATATATAAACATAATTATATATATAAAACATAAGTAAAAGATGCATTTGGCAACTAGCATGACCCCTTGAGTCTTCAAGTCTCCAAGGGTCTTCGATGCATCCTTTTGGCACGCCATCTTAGAAACGTCGTCTTTGAGACATCTCCACCAAATATGCAACTACTAGCTATAATGATTAGGACTAATCTAAATATTAAGGTACAAAATACGAAACGGTACGCACACCGTATTTAGATTTATAAAAATACATAACAGATCGCAGTCCGTATTTACTATCCTAATCGAGCCCCACTAGTTGCCATTTTCACATAACCTGTGAAACAATATACATTCCATTCATCCATTCACTATTTGTGAATGGCCCGTGCATTTTACAACGTAAAACAAGTAACAGTGCATAACACGCGCAAACTAGTAACTAACTTAGGTGGTTAATCCAATTAACGCGCCTAATTAAAACTAGTCAAAGTTGTTAACCGATTATGTGATTAAAACGCAATTAAATTAGCTCAAGTAATTAACGAAGCTCCCACTAAATTCCGCATCCAACTTAATTAATCCAATTAATTAAGCCGGTGAACCCAAATTTTGCCAAATTATTTGGCAAGTGCCGGAAAAACCGAGGCCTAGCCTCGTTAAAATAATAAAATAATTAAAATGACAAAAATTGCAAAACATATAGCCCAACGATGCTTTACGACGCCCAAGTGCTTAGCACCAAGGCTCGAGGTGCCTTGCGTGGCCGCACCCGCACAACCGCTTTGTGGCCCAAGCACGTGGGAGTGACTTACGATGTCGCTTTCGTGTTACACTGACCACATTAGCGCACTTGCACACACATAGGACATGGCCTCAAAGGTCCTAAATCATGCGAGCTTATGTTGCCTAGCAGCACATCGCAGCACCAACTCACCCTTATCGTAGCACCATGCGTGCACTAGCTGCGCATCCTAGATGCACCAAGCACGCACACACCACACTTATATGTGTAGGCAACAAGCGTGCACTTACCCCAACACGCTACACAATAAAAGCACTTTGAGGCATGAGCAGCCCCATGCGCACCTCGCAGCCCGGCTAGCCGTAGGTTGTGCTTGGGCGATCTTTGCCTCGATTTGCGTGCTTTTATCTTGGGATTTAATCCCGATATATCTGTGACATAAAATTGATTCTAAATTTATTTTAGAGCCAACATTGAGCAAGAATGAAAATAAAACAAGTCTAACTTAAATAAATTCAATTTTGGTGCACAAACCAAAATTATTCAAGAACCATTCTTTAAATTATTTTTGGTTCATCTTGATGCATCAAAAATGAAGGGCTATACTCATAATTAATTTAAACAAACATAAATTAATAATGAGATTTGACAAAAAATTAAATGGGTTGGAAAAATGAATACATTCATCCAATGAAAAATTTCCAACAATAACTTGTGTAAATATGAAAAATTACATTTTCCAATATGAAGATTAATTAAATTTCAATCAAAAGTTTTGAAATTTTAGGACTTTAATCAACTAAAAAATGATTAAATCCAAAATTAGTTCAACATGGAATTTAGAAAGTAAAGTTCCAACCAAATAAACAATTAAATATTGGATCTTTAACATTATTAAGGGACTTCAAAATTACAAATTCACCATAAACATTCACACTTGAAGCAATTGATTTGCAAAAATGTGAAATTTCAAGTTTATGTGAAAAATGAGCTCACCAAATTAAGCACCAAATATGACTTCATAAACATGCTTAATAAGGTTTATTATTGTAGTAGATTAGTGATGCAACCATACATTTAATCTACCTTTAACATGCCATAATTAATCAAGGTTTAAAGATTTAAAAAATTTTGTCAAAAATGAAAACCCCGTCGAAAAACTTGTTTCTGGGTGGATTTTGGCTTCTGGACAATTCTCGAAGAAAGTCAAAAACAATTTACAACATCGATTCCACCCAAAATTCACTATTTTTGGGTCGAAATCTGGGTTCAGGAGCCAAAATTAGTATAAATACGAGATGAAAACTAATTAAAACGAGCTTCTAATCTAATTAGAAAGAAAACCAGAAATTTAAACCCATTTTAAATCACCTCAATTAATTATTAGTTACAATAATTAAAATGAGCGCGGTTCCAATACCGCTTTTGGGTTTCGTAGTGTCCAACACTATGCGGAATGAAACCCGCCCAAGACCCACACACTAATTAATGTAACTAAACATGCAACCACATAATTAACCAACAAAAGAGAGAGAAAGAGAAAAGACGATCTTACCCTCAACGTGTGCTTCGCTCGCTTACGAGCTCTTACTCAAAAGCTCTAGCTTCGCAAGTGCGTAAGCCTCCGACGGCTCGCACCCTCAACTTGACCCGAGCGGTCTCTATCTCGAAGGTTAGTCGGGGCTGAAATACTAGAGTATTACGAACTTAAAGGTTTTCTCACTAATAGGGAGATGCCTTATTGAGTTCAACTCAAGTGCTTTTCCCCAAACCCAAAACATGGGTATTTATAAGGAAAGGAGTCTTGATTTCCCATCTCCCTTCAATGTGGGAGAATTGCATTTTGCTCAATTTATTTTAATCTAAAAACAAATTAAAATGAAAATGAATCAACAAGCGCCAAGTGGCAAATGGTGAGCAAGGGTAGGTAAGGACCACTAAAGGCGGGGGGGGGGGGGGACCAAAACACCACTTGCTCCCCAAGCAAGGCCACCAAGATCGGTCCCCACTTTGACCGGTGCTGACCTCACGCATGGCTTGCTGGCAGCCTGCCTTGGCTGCCAAGGTTGCCCAGCTGGTGCCTAGCACCAAGGCTGGGCTGGCTGGCCAGCCTACCTTTGCATGCGCGCAGCAAGCAAGCCACACACGCAATGCAGGCTGCTGATGCTACGTTACGTTGCATGTGCTGCTGTGCGAGTGTTCTGGGCGATGCCCAGCTGTTGCAATGCTGCGAGTGGTTGGGTGCGTGTCCCAGCATGCTTGCACGCATGCTAGCTTGCTTTCGGCCACAAGCACCAGCCCCGCAAGCATGCTCGGCCAGCAAGCCTAGCACGCATATGCATGCTTGGCTTGCGGCATGCACTTGAGGTGCAGCTGGTGGCTAAGGCTAGCCTAGCACTCGCATGGCTAGCCCAATGCGAGGCTACTGCTTAGCTTGTATTTTTCGCTTGCTTGATTTCTCGTCTCGTCAAATTATAAATTTGGCTCGACTTACGGCGCGCGGTTTCGACGCTCTAAGCTCGATATCCGACGTCTTTGTTCGTAATACTCTAATGACTCATCTAATCCCTTGGATTGATCCGTCGTCTCGGATCGGTTACTTGATTAGGGTGCGACCCGAAGGGTTCAATCAAGATTAAGCTGTAATATTAATTATACATTAATATTACTGATCGGAAGCGGCCTCTAGCTAGGCATTCCGGTCACTGACCTCACTGAGGAATTAGATTTCTAATAATTCTGAACCCTCTATCCGAATAATACACTTGTTGGAAGGACGCCATTCCTTTCAAACGCTGCGTCACGATATGTGTGCCGCGACACGACACATAATACCATGACACTGTGCAATATACCGCGACACGGCGCGAATACCGTGATGCGGTGTGTCTGCCGTGACACGGTGTACATGTTTTTCTGTAAACAGTCCATATTCATTTATTCCTTGCTTAATTATTAAGTACATGATATATTATGCGTCGTTTCAGCTATTCCGGATTAATTTCAGGCTTAGGGTTTTTATTATTTATTAATCGGGCTTAATTAATAAATAACACGAAATGAATTAAAGGGTTTAGGCTAGGATATGAGTTGGACTGAGTTTGAATAATGGGTTAAACTGATTTGTTGACTGAATATGTTTGACTGAACATGGGTTTTAAGAACTCCCGAGATTAAATACTCGACCCACCCAATATTGGCGGTGAAAGGTTGTTCATCATCGGGTTTGGTTTTAGGGAGACATTTTTAGGTGTCTTCATGTGTGTGTGTGTGTGTGTGTGTGTGTGTGTGTGGTCTTATAATCATTTTTCATCTTTTTTGTGGTGTTATTTTGCAAAATGCTAGAACTTTGTCTACTTAGACTTGGTGATCTAAGGCTCAAACTTCCTTGCTTCTTAGATACCATGGTGAAGTAATCCTGATTCATCAATTAATACCTTACTTTACCTATTACTAACTGCAGGGTTCATAAAGAACTCTTCCCAAGTTTTTTCAATTTTAATTTCATTAACACCTTTATTGGGATAATCTTCTTCTTAGAGTCTCCTCCTTCTTGCTCAGATTTCTGAGCATCTACTATTTTTTTTTTTTTGAAAGATTTATCTATAGTGTTTGCTAGCTTATAGACTACCTAGCTTCCATCTTAATTTTATGGGTCGAGTTCCGTTATGCATTTTTACTCCATCAGTTAATAACTTAATAGCTAAATACCTTAGGACATATGAATCTTCTAAACTCACATAGTGTCTAGGTTCACATATATAGCTTATAGTTCCTTGACTTAAATTACTTGTGATATCATTAACTATTTGGTCATAGAGCTCATTATGTCTAAGATGACAATCAAAGCTTAAATTTTTGACATCTTTTCCAAAATCTTGTAAAGGAGTTATGTATATATATTTGTACTGCACCAATACAAGTATATCCATAATTTCCTTTTTCTGTATGATTTTTACTACTTTTCCAATTTATGATATTAATTTCGGTTGTTTTCTTTTTACAATCTTTTATTACTATACTTTTTTCCATTTCTTCACATACATATTTAGTTCTAGTTTAAAGAAAAAAGTTTTAAATATTAATCTTTAATAATTTGGGGGAAATTCCTACTTTCTATGTTCATTTGATCTAGGTCTTTATCTTCAATTGAATATTCAACTGTCTTTAGTTGACCTATGGAAATTTTTCTTTTATCATCTTCATCATTTGATTCAAAGTTTTCTAATACCTCTCCTACCATCATATTATTATTTCTTCATAATATTCATCCCTTTAAATTCATTGTTTTTAGGTTCTTCATTATACTCATTTTCTTCCTTGGTTATTTCTACTATTCCTTTATTATTACTTAAAGCTAGTTCTAACGCCTTATTTTCTGGTATTTCTATGTAGTCCGAACTACCTAAGGCTTCTGTGAGTTTATGATTAGCTTTCTTACATTCATTATAAATGTTAAAATTATAAATGTTCAATAATATTAAAGTATAAATCAAGACAAATCTAACAAGAAAATACTTCCTTTTTTTTTTAACATGCAATACTTCAGTAGTACACTCTTCACAAGCTCAATTTCAATTACATTTTGTGATTATAGATAGCTAAAGAAAAACGTAGTCATGTATAAATTGAGACAAATCTAACAAGAAAGTACTATAGTTTTTTATAACATGCAATATTTCAGTAGTATACACTATTCACATACTTATTTTCAATTACATTTTGTGATTATAGTAAAAGAAAAACGTAGTCATGTGAGATTTTGTTAGATTTATTTCAATGTCTACTTTATTAACTGTGTGGAATTTTAACTTTTCCCTACTTTGGTTCCTGTTTTTAAGCACGGCGGCGCTCCAAGGAAAAGAAGTTAGAGAAAAAGAGTCACCAACAAGTTTTAGGAACTTGTAAACCGTTCAGGGGTGTGAAGGTTACACCCCTTTCATAGGAGATTGCTAACTCCATAGTGGTCTGGAACCATGACTGAATGTTTAGGGATAATAGTACGAATCAAACCCTAAAGAGATTGAACCCACCCTAAATAGCCTCTACTTAATTCTTATGATATTCATGCACGCTTTTAAATCAACATACATTTCATGCGCGCTTTTCGATCAACATACATACATCAAGTTAATCCTAAACCTGTTTAATCTATGTTGGTTAATTATCAACGCACAATAAAATCTATTATTAGGTGAATTAAAATCATATTAAGCCTAAATCAAATTATAAATTATCTTATTAGGCGTAATTTCAAGTATAAATTCCCTTTAAACTTGCAAAAAGGGGCGTGATCAAGCAATAGCAATAAATCATGAATAATCAAGCAATATATGATCAATATAACAATCATCATCATCATAAAAGCATAATCAAAATATCGTTAGTAGTAAGATCCTAGGCATGATACTAAACAGATTAATAACAAATCCTAGCATGCCACTAATAATAAAATCAAAGTGTTATCCTAAACATGATACTAGCAATCAAAATCGACATCCTAATCATGACACTAGAAATCAAAATAACAACCTAAACATGATTTCTACTCCAAAATCAAAAGAATAATTAAGTAATTAAATTACTTACTTCGATGCCTCGACCTTCTTGCTATTAAAAAAATACACACGTTAGTAAATTTCAAGAAAGAGAAAACAATAAACTAAATTAATTAAGAATTGAAATATAGATTTGGGACCAAACCCATAGAACTATCAACCTTTTACATCGAGGTTGAAGGCAACGTCGAGTATGGTTTGAAGTAGTATTCAAATCTCATAAAGGAGTTATTGTGGATGATTGAGATTGATCAAGGATGTGTTTACGCTAAGGCTAAGATTATTAGAAATTTAGAAATTTGTATGTAGATGATGATTGGAGCTAAGGATTCTTGATGGTTGTAGCTTATTGATTGATCCTTGTAGTTGTCTTGAAAACGGGGAAAACGACATCTATTTATAAGGAAAAAAGAGAGTCGAAACAATTAGAAAAGATCATAATTTGAACCGAGATGAAACTGATTTTGACGTGTTGCGACAAAGTTGTCGCACCACGTTAGCTTTTGCGCTAGTCCTGGGGCTACACGATGGTTCTAAAAGATATCGAAGTTTGTGCGGAGTTTGGTTTTTGATGGGTTTTCTATGCAAAAGATATCCGAACGTCTTTGACTTCAAATAGAACAAGGATTATCAAAAAAGAGAAGTTTTATTGAATCTCGAACTCTTGATTTTTATATTTTCGGAAAGGATAGATTAGAACCTTCTAGAGAGTTCTAAAAGAATCCTAATTGATTTAGGATTGGGAATTTGATCATATAGGGTCTAAATAGAATATCTGGACTCCATATAATCATTGAGTCGTATTAAATGTGGACCTAGGCTCGATTTGGGTTTGGTTTAGTATTTCGGCCATAACTTATTCGTTTTATGTCAGATTTGGGCTTATAATATATCGTTGGAAAGATCTTTCCAATCTCCATCCAACTAAGTATTAATTGGACTGGGAATATGGACCAAAATAATCTGGTTTGGACATTTTTTGTACCTTGGGCACGAAATGAATGATTTTGGGTTTGAAGACACGAAATGAATGATTTTGGATTAAAACATTTTAGGTAAGGTTAGAAATATGGTCAACGTCTAAAGGAACTTTGCGAGACTCTTCAACTCTTTACCGAACTCGTAAATCAGAACGTGAAAGGTACTCATCACTGAGTTTGGTTTTTTGGGGAGACACATTCAGGTGTCTACTTTAACATATAATTTTTATTTTACATATTTTATGACATAAATGATTGAACTTATGAAGACAAACATGAAAACATAAATGGTGCATATCATTAAAAAGAAAATAAGGAATGCTTAAATTATCAAATCTGCGATTCTAAATCACTCTTTTTAACGACGATACTTGCAGAATGCATCAGTTCTACATATAAAGGAGTTAAGGGGAAAGAAACGTGTATCTGGGTTTACCGAGCACACGTCTCTGGGTGACATTTTTTTGAAATAAAGTTGTTTTGTTTGAAAACCTCCTCATTCTCAGTCGATCTGAAATGTGTTAGCACGTCTCTTAACACAGTAGCTTTTGAAGAAAATTCCCACGCGTCTCTGAACAAGAGCTTTTGAAAGAAATGTTCACTCGTCTCTGAACAAGAGCTTTTGATAGGATTGTTCACGCATCTCTGAACAACAAGAGCTTTGAAAGGAATGTCCACGCATCTCTAAACAAGTACTTTTAAAAGAAATGTTCACTCATCTCTGAACAAGAGCTTTTGAAAGGATTGTTCACACGTCTCTGAACAAAGGAGCTTTGAGAAGAAATGTTCACTCGTCTCTGAACAACAGAGTTTTGGATGAAATGTTCACTCGTCTACATGGGAGCTTTGGAAGGGATTGTCCACGCGTCTCTAAACAAAAGAGCTTTGAATGAAATGTTCATGCTGTAGGGTTTCGTAGAGACCCACTCTACGCGGAAGGAAACCCACCAGCAAGACCCGCGCCGATAACTAAAGCAATTAAAGCATGCAAAACATAATTAATATATAATTAAGAGAAAAAGGGAGAAGGAATTATACCCTAGACGCGTGCTTCGCTCACCAAAAGAGCTCTTACTTGAACCCGCAATCGCAAGGTCTCCGACGGCTCGTACCCACGAACCCCGACCTGAGTGATCCAAGTCCCGAAGGTTAGTCGGGACCCGATCAAATAAAAAGGGATTTTTATGAACTTAAGGCTTTCTCAACTATTGGAGATACTTTTTTAGTTCTACTCAAGTTGTGTGTATTCTCAAAATCCCAACCAAGGGGTATTTATAGAGAATAGGGACTTGAATCCCATTTCATGATCAATGTGGGATCATGAGCAAATGAACTAATTTATTTAATTCTAAAATAAATTATTAAGCAAATGCAATTACATAACAACAAGTGGCAAGAGGGGAGAATGGGTTAGGTGAGGACCATATCCCATAGGGGGACCATTGCCTTGCTCCCCAAGGGAAGCCTTGAGGCCTTGGTCCCCACCTCTCCTAAACCACCACTCACAAAGGGCAGCTGGGCTGGCAGCAAGCTAGCACGCCAGCACACACCAGCCAGCTTGCAGTGCCAGCATGCACTAGCCCCAGCACGCCCAACATATGCGTGCTGCGTGCTGCTAGGTTGCTGGGCGCTGCAAGCGTAGTGTTGCTGCCTACCCAACGCAGACACACACGCACATGCCTTGCTGGCTGGTGCGTAGTGCTGGCCCCGGTCTCTCGCACATGCGCACAGCACATATACTTGATGGCTGGTGTGTGGAGATAGGCCTAGGCATACACACACGCACACACACGCAAGTGCCTAACACTGCGATGGTGTTGTGCTGTGCGAAGGCACACACGCACGCACACACGCAAGTGCCTAGCACTACGATGGTGCTGTGCTGTGCGAAGGCACACACGCTAGTGCCTAGCACTGCGATGGTGCTGCTATGTGCGTCTAGCATGCAAGGTGTGCCTAGCCATGCATTGTGCATGCTAGCTCAAGCTAGCTTAGCGTCCACATGTTTAAGCCATAGTGATGCTACGGCTACGCTCGAACTCGTTGCTTCTGATTTTGCGATGCTCGGTTTCGACGCCCTAAGCTCGATATTCGACGTCTGTGTTCGTAAAACTCCGACAACTCATCGAATCCTTCGGATTGATTCATCGTCTCAGATAGGTTGTTCGATTGGGTTCGACCCGAAGGGTTCAGTTAAGATTAAGCTGTAATATTAATTGTACCTTAATATTACTGATCGGAAGCGGCCTCCACCTAGGCATTCCGATCACTTGACCTTACTGAAGAATTAGCTCTATAATAATTCTAAACTCTCTATCAGAATAATACACTTGTTAGAAGGACACCATTCCTTTCAATCTCCCATTTTTCCTTCCGGACAAGTGTGCATACAGTGTATAGCCCATTTCCTATGTTGCCTAATGTCTCTTCGTAAACGATAAGGTAAGATTCATCGTTATCCTTATTACGTTCAGAAGTGTTTCTCGATCTCCGAGTTTGACTGTCAATAAGCAGATGATTTCTAAAATCCATCTGAGCACGGCCATACATTTTCACAGTCTCGCTCTTCGAGCGGCCTTGTAAATGACAAAGACATGTTCCCTATTGTTTATAGGGCGACATTCCCAGTCTTGTACAGTAAGTTTCTCTTACTAAGAGGACCTAATCTCTCGAGTGTTCCCGTTATGATCCCTAGTGAAGGCAGACGTTAGGCAACATCAAAGAGACTAGTACTCAAACAAGAAATCTTCACAATACTCATGGTTGAGGAAACAGGTTCCGTTAGCTATAATGAGAAATGTACTTATGAAAATTTTGAATCTCTTAAAGTACTCTCATAGGTCTATCCAGTGCAGTTCTAAACTAGCACTTGTGCAAATGATTTATGACCATTACTTCCTTGTAGCACAAGAAACGGTGCTGTAAATCATACTACACACTAATCTTTGGTGGTCATCAATCTTCCATCAGTTAGATGACCTTGATTAGGGATAATTTTCGATTTAAATAGTCAATGTTCATCTAACAGGTGTTTCTTTATCCAAGACATGGTCCTGATACCCTGTTTTGAATATTTCCATAAATCAAATGGACTCATTATTTAATTCTAAACCACAATTAAATAGCAATGGAGTGAATATAATATATAAAATTCATTACTCCATAAATGAAAGGTTTCAACACAATGTCTTTCATTAAAACGTCTAGTTTAATTAAAACACATGTACAAGGAATTTCAAAGCAAATCATCAACGTGCTTGATTCCCATTGCCTCAATGTGCTTGTTGTGCTTCACTTGAGGCAGAGGTTTAGTGAAAGGATCGGCCACATTATCATTCGTTCCGATCTTGCAAATTCTAATTTCACCTTCGGATTTCCATTCCCTTATCATGTGAAATCGCCTCTAGACATGTTTGACCTTCTGGTGCTCTCTTGGCTCTCTAGCCTGAGCGATAGCTCTATTGTTGTCACAGTAGAGATCTATCGGGCCCTTGATGGAGGGTACAACACCAAGTTCACTGACGAACTTGCAAATCCAAACAGTCTCCTTAGCGGCTTCTGAAGCTGCCAAGTATTCGGCTTCAGTTGTAGAATCTGCAGTGGTGCTTTGCTTGGCAATCTTCCAGCTAAACGCTCCTCCATTTAGGCAAAATATGTACCCTAACTGTGATTTGAAGTCGTCTTTGTCAGTCTTGGTAGCTAGCGTCGGTGTAACCTTCAACAACCAAATCTTTGTGGCCACCATAGACCAGGAATTTATCCTTGTTCCTTTTCAGGTACTTCAGGATATTCTTGGTCGCAGTCCAATGCGCCTCTCCTGGGTTTGATTGGTATCGGCTCGTAGCGCTTAAAGCATACGATACATCTGGCCTGGTACATATCATGGCATACATGATCGACCCAATTAGCGAAGCATATGCAATCTGATCCATTCTCTCTCGCTCAACAGGTGTCTGTGGACACTGTTTCTTGCTGAGAGTCACGCCATGGGACATGGGTAGGTGCCCTCTTTTGGCATTCTCCATGTTAAATCGTGCCAGTAATTTATCAATATAAGTACTCTGGCTCAATCCAATCATCCTCTTAGATCTATCCCTGTAGATCTTGATGCCCAATATGTACTGTGCCTCACCTAAGTCCTTCATTGAAAATCACTTTCCCAACCAGCCCTTTACAGACTCTAGTAATTTTGTGTTGTTTCCAATGAGCAGTATGTCATCGACATATAAGACTAGGAATGCGATGTCACTCCCACTGACCTTCTTGTAGACACAAGACTCATCTAGATTCTTGATAAAACCAAACTTGCTGATGGCTTCAGCAAATCGCAGATTCCAACTTCTGCTTGCCTGCTTCAGTCCATAAATGGACTTCTTAAGCTTGCATACCTTTCAAGCGTTGCTTGGATCAACAAAACCTTCTGGTTGTGTCATATACACAGTTTCTTCCAAAATCCCATTCAGGAAGGCGGTTTTGACATCCATCTGCCATATTTCATAATCGTAACATGCAACAATCGCTAGGGTAATCCGGACAGACTTTAGCATTGCAACTGGTGAAAAAGTTTGATCATAGTCAATCCCGTGGTTTTGTCTATAACCTTTTTCCCCCAGTCTAGCTTTGTATATTGATACATTTCCATCTTTGTCTGTCTTCAGTTTGAAGATCCATTTGCAACCGATGGGTGTGTAACCCTTGGGCAAATTCACCAAGCCCCAGACTTGATTTTCAGACATAGAGTCCATCTCAGATTTCATGGCCTCTTGCCATTTAGCAGAGTCGGGGCTCATCATAGCTTGTTTGTATGTCGCTGGCTCATCACCATCCATAACTAGGATGTCCTGATCATCAGTTAAGACAATACCAAGGTATTTGTCGGGTTGAGATCTTAGCCGTTGTGACCTATGAAGGGTAATGGGTTGAGCATTTACATTGTCTGTTTGATTCTGGCCAATCTTCTCAACTACTTCCAAAGCACTTAGATTGTCAGTTTTATCAGGTTGACATTGTAGCTCGTCCTCTCGAACTTCGTCGAGTTCAATTTTCCTCCCACTTGTCATTTTGGAAAGGTGTTCCTTCTCCAAAAAGACACCATCACGAGCAACAAACACTTTGTTCTCGGATTTATTGTAGAAGTAATACCCTTTGGTTTCTTTTGGGTATCCCACAAAGAAACACTTGTCTGATTTAGGGTGAAGTTTGTCCGAAATCAATCGTTTGACATATGCTTCGCATCCCCAAATCTTGAGAAAAGACAACCTAGGAGGTTTCTTAGTCCATTATTCATATGGAGTCTTTTCAACAGCTTTTGACGGAGTTCGGTTCAGTGTTAGTGCCACGGTTTGTAGCGCATGTCCCTAGAAAGATGTAGGAAGTTCACTAAGACCCATCATTAATCGAATCATGTATAACAAGGTTCGATTCCTCCGTATGGACACTCCGTTCCATTGAGGAGTTCCGGGAGGTGTTAACTCTAAAAGAATACCATTTTCTTTCAAGTGATCGTCGAATTCATGGCTCAAATATTCGCCACCTCGATCTGATCGAAGTGCTTTTATCTTCTTACCAAGTTGATTCTCAACTTCTCTCTGAAATTGTTTGAATTTCTCAAAAGATTCAGATTTATTCGACATTAGGTAGACATAGCCATATCTACTAATGTTTGTTAACGAAGATGAATTCTTAGGGGTCTTAGTTTAAGTAGTGGTATCAACTTTTGTCTAATCATATGTCAAAATCATGCAATTTTCATTGAACATATATTTGCAAGACAATTTTGAAACAACCATTGTCAAAGTCTTACATTCAAAGTAACTAGGTGTCCAACACCATAGATCATAGTATGTTCAAAATCATGATGAAACTAAGATTAGTTTAATTACATGTCATAGACAAAATAGTGCATGCAAGCATGACCGAAAAACCATCTTCGTCGTCTACTTGTCCTTTCACGTACACTTGATAAGCTTCTCACTTGGTCCCTGAAAAGGCAACATAAAGTGAGTCATACTTGGTATCTAATACCTATGATAAGCTTAATTCACAAGTGTTTAAGTAAGATAACTGAGGCAGATGCTACATTCCTCTCCTCCTCCTCCTGGAAGAGCTTGCATTCTCTCTTGTAGTGGCCTTGCCCACCACAATAGAAGCATCGCATCTTTTCCTTGACCTTCTTGAACTCTTTTCTCCTCGCTCTTAAGGGCCTCTCGGTCACTCCATGGGCGGTGGCTCGACTAAGAAGCTGTACCACCTCCATTAAAGAGCGTGTCTTCTTTCCCGCTGCTATATGCACTCTAAGTGCATCATAGCCCGAGTGGAGTGAAGCAAGCAAGATATGCCCCGCCATCTTATCCTCCAATGAGATTCCAAGAAGTTGCATGTGTTTGAAGAGCCTAGTCATTCAAAGCACATGAGGTCGGAGGGGCATGTCGGGTCTCAATTTGGCATTGTAGACCTTTGTCCAAAGTCGGCGCCTTTCCTTAGCAAGACAACCCACATTCGGTGGCTTTATCTTTATGTTTGAGAGTGACCTAGTCAAATCAAACACGAGTCCATCATAGTTGCCATTGTCACTCTTGGTGACTCTCACATTGACAACGTCCTCAAGTGCTTTCAGGAACATGTCCGGAAGGTAGGAGGAAAGGCTTTCCTTCCAATCTTTCGGGATGGAATTAGCCATAAGTCGTAAGACTTTATTGCAATTGGAAGACCATTCTTCATGAGCCTCATCGGTCATGATACCCTTAGAGAAGAAGCTTGGAATGGGAGTGTCAAGAGTGTACTCCAAGGAACAATTCCGAAGAGTTTTCCTGAGTTCCTCCTCCCACCCCTTGAAGTTGACCAAGTTAAGGCAAAATGCCAACTTTTTGGGGAGTTCCGGGCACATAGAATTGTTGTTTGAGTTACTTGCAGTCATTGTTCTACAATTGAAAGAATTTGAAATGAAAAACCACTCATATAATCAATAAGTTTGAAATTTAAAAACGTTCATGCAAGTTTTCAATCTTATTGAGCATTTTATCCACGCATTAATAATTTTGTCCCTTTTAGGCGAGAATAAAATGATTATGAGATCCTAAAGATCAAGAAATTGTTAAGCATGCTTTGGCTTGTCTTAACATTAAATATCTTAAGTAAAGTAATCCAATTGCTAATAGCTCTAAGCTACTCTCGGTTTGATAAACGTCGCATCTAATGCATTCTTGACATTTTATCTCTTTTGCCACGACATCTAAGGACTGCTTACTGATATCGTTGAGCTTAACCAAGATCAACTCGTATACCTAGTATACCTTACGTTCCTAGGGAAGTAGTGATGCCTCGCTTTGGCGTAGCCCATCACGTTTGCGCATTAGTTCGGTAGGTGTTGTTCTTGGAACGGCAAATTTTAGCTCAATATTTTAAGGGACCTAGGGTTTCTATGTTGGTTGATTTAAGTGAACTTAACTAATCATCACAACATATCGAAATCCTAAACATGCATCTATAATTCACAATATATATATATGAACATAACAACAATATATATAAGGCATAAATTTGATGCATTTGGCAACTAGCATGACCCCTTGAAAACTTCAAATCTTCAAGGACCGCCGTCTTGAGACATCTTTGCCAAAATAAAATTACTAGCTACTATGACTAAGATTAATCTAAAGTACAAAAATACTTAACGGTACGCAAACCGTATTTAGATTTACAAAAATACGTAACAGAACGCAGTCCGTATTTTCTATCCTAGTCGGGTCCCACTAGTTGCCATTTTTCTCAAAACCTGTTTTGAAACAATCTTTCATTCACCCATTCACTATTTGTGAATGGCCCATGCATTTTAAGAGATAAAACAAGTAAACACGCAAAACTAGTAACTAACTTAGGTGGTTAATCCGATTAACGCGCCTAATTAAAACTAGTCAAAGTTGTTTAATAAATTATGTATTACTAAGGTGCAATTTGTACACGTAATTAGCTAAGCTCCCACTAAATTCCGCATCCAACTTAATCAATCCAATTAATTAAGCCGGTTAACCGAAATTTGTCAAAATCAAAAATTTTGCAAGAGCCGGAAAAATCGAGGTCCAACCTCGTTAAAATATTTACATAAATATTTTAAAACAGCAAAATTTTCGCAAAACACCTAGCCCGAAATTAAGCAAAAACAGCCCACTTGTATCCTTGTGGGTTGCGCACCATGGCTGCTAGGCAACCCATGGGATGTGCTTGGTGCGTGGTCCTAGCATGCAGCGCCTAGTGTAGCATGCCATGCTGCTAGCACCAACAGCCTGCCTTGCATGCTACGCATGCTGGCTAGCACGCTGGCGCCTGCCAGCAAGTGGCGGGCTGGTTGGGGCTTGCTGCCATGCTGCCCAGCATCATACCCAAGCGCTCCAGCAGCCTTGGCCCACTGCCAACGCATCAGCGCTCCTGCATTCCTTGCCACACAGCAACGCAACATCAAGGCACAGCCCTTTGCGCACCATAGGCAGCCACATGCGGGCTGCGTGGGCAGCCCGACTAGCCTTGGTGGCACTTGGGGTTTTTGCCTCGATTTACGTGCATTTTTATCGGGATTTTAATCCCGATATACTTGTGACGTAAAATTAATCTAAATTTATTTTAGAATTAATTTAGGGCAAAATGAAAATAAAATAAGTCCAACTTAATTAAATTTAATTTTAATGGTGCACAAGCCTAAATTTCCAAATTTACCTTGGAATATTTTAGGTCTTTCTTGATGCTTAAAATTGAAAAGGCTATGTCCATAATTAAATTAACCAATATGCAAATTAACAATGGATTTTGACAAATAGGGAGTTGGAAAAATAAACTAACCATCCAATGAAATTTTTTTCCAACTTTTATACTTGTGTAAAATAACAAGATTACATCTTCCAATATGAAGATTAATCAAAAATAATCACAAGCATTTGAACTTTAAGGATTTTAATCAACCAAATATGAAAAAATCCAAAATTAGTTCAACATGGAATTTAGAGTCAAGATTCCAACCATTTAAACATTTAAAGGTTGGATCTTTAACATGCTAGGAACTTTAACATTACACATTCACAATAACCATTCACTTATTAATGCAGTTTATTTGCATAATTGTGAATAACAAGTTTATGTGAAAAATAACATATCAACTTAAGCACACATTATAACTCCATAATCATGCTTAATTGATATTTAAATTGCAGTAGATTAGGGATGCAATAATGCATTTAATCTACCCTTGACATGCTTGCATTAATCAAGGCATAAAAGATTTAAAATTTTCGTTGAAAACAAAAAAACCCTCAAAAAAATAGGTTTCTGGTTCGAATTTGGCTTCTAGACAGTCCTAAAAGAGTTGAAACTGATTTACAACGTCAATTCCATCCAAAAAACACTATTTTTGAGCCAAAATCCAAGTTCCCAGGCCAAAAACCGAAAAATACGAGATTAAAACTATTTTAAAAATGTACTTCTAATCTAATTAGAAAAGCAAAACCAGAATTTAAATCTACTTTAAAACACCTTAATTAATAAAATAATTGCAATAATTAAAAGGAGCACAGCTCCGATTGACAAGCGCACTTTAGGGCGCGCTTTAGAGAATATGATAGGATGATTTTGGACGTATTTAGGACCGTTTTGGTCATTTATTGCCTTGTTATGCTTATATCCCTTGTATTACGTGCTTCACGGGTTTCGGGTTGTTTTTTATGTCTTTTCAGGTATAGTTGACCAAGTTATGTCGAGTCCCAAACCATTGGTGCATAATCAGGCTATTATCGATCCTAGTCCACCAAGCTAAGGCTTTGCTGCAGTTTTCAAGGCCTTGAAAGGCAAGTTAAGTAGCAGGCAAGGCAGAACAGTTCACAAATATGACACCTGTTCACTATTTTGCTCATAACTTTTGATATACAAATGATAATGGAGGGATTCTAATTGCATTGGAAAGTAGACTTGAAGAGCTTTCCAACTATATATTGCACGCCTCAAACGAAGCTCTGGATAAGAAGTTGTGATTGTTTTAAGAAGACCAAAGTGCCTGCAACCTTCCTGCCTATGCAGCACGGCCGTGCCAGGAATTAGCACGGCCGTGCCAAGCCAATTTCCATGCCCGTGCCAGTGCCAGATTCAGCACGGCCGTGCCAGGCATTAGCACGGTCGTGCCAGGCATTAGCACGGCCGTGCTGAATTCAGCACGGCCGTGCCAAAATTGAAGATATTACGGATCAGCTACTGCCATGCTTGCACGGCCGTGCCACTTCTAGCACGGTCGTGCTGACTTACGAAGGGCAGCCTGCGATTTAATTTTCGATTTAAAACACATATATATAGCCCGATTGTAAGGGTTAAGAGAGACAGTTTTAGAGATAGTTTTTGAGAGCCCTTTTTAGAGAGTTATTGGAGAACGTTCTTGGTATTAGAGATTCTTTAGTTTTCTTAGAGATTATTCTAGCGATTTTAGTTTTCTTGGATTGATTTGAAGCAAGATTTGTGAAGATTCTTTGTATTATTCATTGACGACGGATATCAAAGTTCTGAAATTTTCCATTGATTCGCAGCAATACAATTGGTATTATTCATTCTTGTTTATTAATCAAGCTTTATTATTCCTTAATCAGAATTCATGTTTATATCTATTATGCTTTTGGAATTCATTATTGCTTTGAGTATGAATATGTATGAGTAGTCTCCTAGCTAGGGTTTCGGGATGAAACTTGGCCTAGGTAATCTATGTAATTGAGGATTGATTTTGAGAAACGGATTGTGATTAAATTGATTATATGCGATTGCATGTTAATTCATTATAATAGGAGTAGCTAACCTAGAATCTTGAATTTGATTGCATGATATTCTTGATTTGAACAAGAGATTGTGAATTGAGTATTTCATTATTGAATGTGGTTTGATTATGTATCGAGTAATGTTAAGTGCATGAGAAATCCAAGCTTAGTATTGCCCGTTGTCTTCCTATCACATGATATTGATTAAACTTATAGTCTTTGCATATCCCGTTTGTCTCTGTGATTCCTTGTTGCTTAGTTACCAATGGTTAGGCGGATTCCCGTTCTCCCTAGTGTCTTAGTTTATTGATTTATTCCATCTTATTAGTAGTATTTTAGAACACCATTTTCCATTGATTTCGAACTCGCTCAGGTTTAAGATTGATTTGCAATTACTCTCGTTCCTTGTGGACCGAACCTTTATTTGCCATTGTACTTGGTTATAGGGTGTTCGTATAAGTATTGTTTGATTGAGAGTTAGATTGTAGCGACCGATTTAACCCTTGTCAAAATGGCGCCGTTGCCGGGGAACGGTGTTTGATAATTGCTTTTTGATTTCTTGAGTCTAGTTCTTAAAACAAAAATACAAAAAGATTTTTCTTTTTGGCTACACTTGTAGCCCTGCTATTTGATTGGTTTGGTTAGTGTGTATGCGCAGGTCTAAACAGGGAGAGTCAATACCCTTCGATCCTGAGATTGAAAGGACTTTGAAAATCAATCAAAAATCCCAATCGAAATCATCAAACTCCCAAGGAAAGGAAACCGGCCCAAGCACACAACCAGTTCCAATGACAGAAAATCAGCCGCCACCACGACCTCTTAAGGAGTTGGGAACTCCCGGGGCATATAGAGCTTCAAGTGGGATCGCTCCACCCACCACTCAAGCCAATGACTTCGAGATCCGGTCGGCCATGATCACCCTTATCGAACGAAGGCAGTTTAGCGGTGCCAAGAATGAGAGCCCTTTGGCTCATCTGAACGAGTTTGAGAAGTACTGCAACACTATTAAAGTCAATGGGGTGACTCAGCAGTTCGTGAGATTAAAGCTTTTCCCATTTTCACTCATCGGGAGAGCTCTCGAATGGTTAGAGAAGGAGGTAAAACCAAATACTCTACACACTTGGGATGATGTCACGACAACATTTTTTGGAAGATTCTATTCTCAAAAGAAGACGGCCGATGCTAGAGCCTTGATTCAAGGGTTTCGGCAAAGGATTGGGGAGTCGATCTATGAAGCATGGGAAAGGTACAAGGAGTACCAGAGAGAGTGTCCGCATCACGGAATTCCAACATACCAGGTGTTATAGATATTCTATTGAGGATTAAGTCCTCAAGGGAAAAACAGTTTGGATGCGGGAGCAGGTGGCCCAATAATGAACAAAACTGAAGAGCAGGTCATAGATATTATCGAAGATGTGGTACGACACCACATGGATTAGCAAGACGGCGAGCGAGATGCTGTGAACAAGAGTGGAGGAGCGGTCTATTCAGTGGACCACCTCAATGTCATTGGCAACCTGACATCACAAATTACGAACCTCGGGAAGGAGATGTCAGCGATTAAAGCCAAGCTCGATTCCGTGCCATTGCAAGATCTTCCCTCCCAATCTAAGGGGACAGGTATGAATCCTAATCCTTCCATTTCTAATATGCCTGTAGGATGTATTTTCTGTGAAAACTGTGGGTCTTATGATCATTATACTAATGCCTGTAATTTTGATCCCTCATATGATCCTAATAATAATGATGGTAATAGATATAATAATGAACAGGTCAATGTTATGTCTTATGATAACGGACCTAGGAATGACAATAATAGATATCTGCCACCTAATCAAAGAGGGAACAATTATAATCAGGGAGGTAATGAATTTGATTATCAAAACCAGTGGGGAAATAGGGGCCAAAGGGACAAAAATCCCCAAGGACCCTATAATCAACATGGTGGTTTTGGAAATCAAAACCAATACCAACAGGGTAATCAAATGAATCATAATTCCCAAGGGCATTTCAATTAAGGGGGAAACGGCATTAATAACAGGGGAAACTGGAATAATAATAAGGGGTACTCTAATCAAAATCCCCAACAATCTAATGTGCGTGGTTCCCGAGCTACAAATGATAATTATTATGCTCAAGGACCACCACAGAGATCTAGCTTGGAGGAAATGATGGAGTCCCAGGCTAAAATGTTCAACACTTTTATGTCCACCACTGATAAAAAGTTTAGTGAAGTGATGACACATAATAAGATGCTTCAAAACCCAGATTTCTCAATTGGCTAGTGCTATAAAAGATGGGGTTGGAGTTTCAAAACTACCGCCTCAAGGTATTGACCCTAAAAATTCTGTGAATGTTATCACCACTAGGAGTGGAAAGAATTTGATAGGGAGCGATAATGTAATACCACCAAAGAGTCAACCTGTGACTCCACCTATCACTGATAATGTTGTAGAAAGTGAGGATGAGAGGACCAGAGAAAAATATAAAATTAATGAGGTCCCAAAGGAACAGGTGGGAGCACAAACCAATGAACCCGACCTATTACATAGACTCCCATACCCCTAAAAATATGTGAGACATAAGCTAGATGCCTAATTCGGGAAGTTTTTAGAGACTTTAAGAGAAGTCCACCTTTTTATACCATTCACTGATGCTATTAAGAAAATGCCTAACTATGCTAGGTTTTTAAAAGATATATTGAGTGGTAGAAGAAACTGTAAAGGGGTAGAAACTGTTAACCTCACTAAACACTGTAGTGCTATAATAATGAACAAAATGCCTCCTAAGTTAGGAGATCCGGGTAGCTTTTCAATCCCTTGTGTTATAAACAAAATGAATATTGATAATGCTTTGTGTGATCTTGGAGCTAGTGTTAGTCTCATGCCATATTCTGTTTATCAACAATTAAATATAGGAGAACTTCTTCCCACTAACATATCCCTTCAATTAGCCGATCGATCGATCAAATTTCCAAAGGGTAAGGTGGAAGATGTTCCCCTAAGGGTGGGGAAATTTGTGATACCTGTTGACTTTGTGGTCCTAGATATGGATGAGGATGTTCATATACCTAAAATTCTAGGACGTCCTTTCCTAGCTACTTCGGGGGCCCTTATTGATGTAAAGGGTGCCAAGATTTCATTGAAAGTAGGAAAGGAGGTTTTAGATTTTGATTTAAATAAAACTATGAAATATCCTTGTTCTAATTCTGATAATTGCATGATGGTTGACACTGTTGATTCCATTGTCTCTGATATGCGTAACGAATTATTCTATACTAATCATGATTTTGAGTTGAATTAGAACAAGGAAAACAGGGACATGGAGGAGCAATTTCTAGATGAATTAGATGTGGCCACTGTAAAGGAGGCTAATGAAGCACCAAAGAAGCTTAAACCTCTTCGAACACATCAAGGAAGGGTTTCCCCTATGTTTGTAGTACCTAAGAAAGGGGTGGTGACTATTGTTAAGAATAAGAATGGTGAGCTTATCTCCACTGCAATGACAAGTATTGATTATGGGTAACCTGTAATCCATGTGTTGCGTCAAGCTAATGACGTTAAAGAAGCGCTTCCGGGAGGCAACCCGAGACCCAGTCAATGAGGTACTTTGCTCTTTCCCTTCTTGCCTTCTAGGTAGTCTCTCGATGCCTGACATTGAGGACAATGTCTATACTAGCTTGGGGGGGTGAATGGTTTCCTTGTTGATTTTCCCTTGTTTTTCTTCATATTCCTATAATAAAAAAGAAAACGAGTTGTTTTTTGTTTTTTTTTGGTTTGTTTTTATCTAACCTGTGCAGATATGAAGACTCATGGAGGTAGCCTTAAGAGCTTCGCTGCATCTCATGTTATCTTAGTGTGTTTTCAAGAAGCATCCGGTGAAATCTTTCCCTTTTTCCTTTAGTTTTTTTTTTTGTTTTTGTGTGCTTAGGATAGTTTAGTTTA
Organism: Chenopodium quinoa; assembly: GCF_001683475.1. Taxonomy (NCBI): domain Eukaryota; kingdom Viridiplantae; phylum Streptophyta; class Magnoliopsida; order Caryophyllales; family Amaranthaceae; genus Chenopodium; species Chenopodium quinoa. The sequence goes on from NW_018744284.1 coordinate 2,618,071, forward strand.
GGAAGAAGTTGAATGGTTCGAGGATGTTTGATCGGTTCTAAAGAACCTGGGATCATTGATGTTGATATCAATTGATCACTTGTTTGTCGATTGGGATTATTATGTGATTTTCATGCCTCTTTATGAGCCATTTAGCTTGTTTAGATTACTTAGTTCAGTATATATGTGTGCTAAATAGGAAAAGCTTCTGTTATGAGGATATGTAGTTTAGCTTATATGAGTTGCCTCATAGTCTTTTCCTATATTGTTGGATCATGATAAACTTGTCTAATTGCATAAACTTTTGGAATAATGCTCATATTTGGATTTGAAACGTGAATGAATGTGTGTGGAATGCCTATCTCTAGTTAAGCCAGTGATGAATACACAGTTTGAGTCTATTGTTGATCAATGTAGACGAGTCTAGGCGAAGGGTAGCTAGATAGAACGTTGTTATCGTGTGAAACTCTAAGCCATTGAATTGTGGTAAGATGGAGTCGCTTCCCATTTGTGGATTTGATCCCCTTAATTGGTAGTTGCTTTGTTTTTGAATCCCGTGAGGTTTTATTGTTCTAGCCTTCATCATTCTTCTTGAGTGGCATATTTGGATCCTTGATTACGCATGTTTCGATCTTTGTGTTGACTTGTAGCTCCCAAGACCGACTTGACACTTTTAAGGGAGGAAGAGGGAACCTTTTTCATTTTTCTTATTCTTGTTCCTTTTGTTTTGTTACAAATTAATTTTATTTTTACATCATCCTACTTGCTAACCATGTTGAGCCTCTATTTCCGTTCTTGGTTACCCATGTCACAAACCCGATAGCCGATGTTTGACCTACCCTTAGGTTGTAAAGCGTTTATCTTGTTAGGTTTGTTTGATCTTATTGTTTATTAATCAAGAATTATGTTCGATAGTTGGTTAGAGAAAGTTTGAAGGTGAGCTTAATTGTAAAGATGTAATATGAAAGTTTGTTTGAATAACAAAATATAAAAAACAAGAGAAAAGTCGTCTGAATTGTGAAAAAGGCAAGGACATTTAAATAAAAGCTTTGAAGTTTGAAAAAGGTGAATTGAGTGTGTATAACATAGAGAATTTGGGATGTGTAAGAGTGTGATCAATGTTTATTGTGGAATGTGAATTGCATCTCTTGAGCTTTGTTTTTGAGAATCGTGATTCTTGCGCTTCATTTAGGATTTAACTCCACATTTTAAATTGTTTTCACCTACCTTACCCATTGCCAATACATTACAACCTTTTAAGACCCTTAGACTTTAGAGGTGTTCGGTTTTCAAACGGTGGAGGGAGATACCTTTCAACCCTTTGGAAAGATTATGCGTAATTGAGATGTCGGGATACCTTTGTTATTTGAAGCAAAAGGGGAGGACGTGGCTGTTTTGGTTCCTTCGAGGAATCACGAGGGGCCAATTAGGGTGGTGATTTGAAGCAAAAGGGGAGGACGTGGCTGTTTTGGTTGGGCTTAGAGGGAAGCATGATTCCTTTGTTCTCTATGCTTGGCTTAGGTCTTGTTCACATTTTGATCAACGATACCTTGGATTGTGTGTCTCGTTGCTTGTTTGAGTGAGTTATTATTCCATGCATGGTTGTTCTAAGTAGGATCCGTTGACTTTATTCTGTGCTTAAACTTGACTTATATGTAATGGCAATAGTTTATTTGATCTTGTGTGTGTGTTTATCCCTTAGTTTTGCTCGAGGGCTAGCAAAAGTGTAGCTTGGGGGGTTTTGACAAGCGCACTTTAGGGCGCGCTTTAGAGCATATAATAGGATGATTTTGGACGTATTTAGGACCGTTTTGGTCGTTTATTGCCTTGTTATGCTTATATCCCTTGTATTACGTGCTTCACGGGTTTCGAGTTGTTTTTTATGTCTTTTCAGGTATAGTTGACCAAGTTATGTCGAGTCCCAAACCATTGGTGCATAATCAGGCTATTATCGATCCTAGTCCACCAAGCTAAGGCTTTGCTGCAGTTTTCAAGGCCTTGAAAGGCAAGTTAAGTAGCGGGCAAGGCAAAACAGTTCACAAATATGACACCTGGTCACTATTTTGCTCATAACTTTTGATATACAAATGATAATGGAGTGATTCTAATTGCATTGGAAAGTAGACTTGAAGAGCTTTCCAACGATATATTGCACGCCTCAAACGGAGCTCTGGATAAGAAGTTGTGACTGTTTTAAGAAGACCAAAGTGCCTGCAACCTTCCTGCCTATGCAGCACGGCCGTGCCAGGAATTAGCACGGCCGTGCCAAGCCAATTTCCATGCCCGTGCCAGTGCCAGATTCAGCACGGTCGTGCCAGGCATTAGCACGGCCGTGCTGAATTCAGCACGGCCGTGCCAAAATTGAAGATATTACGGATCAGCTACTGCCATGCTTGCACGGCCGTGCCACTTCTAGCACGGTCGTGCTGACTTACGAAGGGCAGCCTGCGATTTAATTTCCGATTTAAAACACATATATATAGCCCGATTGTAAGGGTTAAGAGAGACAGTTTTAGAGATAGTTTTTGAGAGCCCTTTTTAGAGAGTTATTGGAGAACGTTCTTGGTATTAGAGATTCTTTAGTTTTCTTAGAGATTATTCTAGCGATTTTAGTTTTCTTGGATTGATTAGAAGCAAGATTTATGAAGATTCTTTGTATTATTCATTGACGACGGATATCAAAGTTCTAAACTTTTCCATTGATTCGCATCAATACAATTGGTATTATTCATTCTTGTTTATTAATCAAGCTTTATTATTCCTTAATCAGAATTCATGTTTATATCTATTATGCTTTTGGAATTCATTATTTCTTTGAGTATGAATATGTGTGAGTAGTCTCCTAGCTAGGGTTTCGGGATGAAACCTGGCCTAGGTAATCTATGTAATTGAGGATTGATTTTGAGAAACGGATTGTGATTAAATTGATTATATGCGATTGCATGTTAATTCATTATAATAGGAGTAGCTAACCTAGAATCTTGAATTTGATTGCATGATATTCTTGATTTGAACAAGAGATTGTGAATTGAGTATTTCATTATTGAATGTGATTTTATTATGTATCGAGTAATGTTAAGTGCATGAGAAATCCAAGCTTAGTATTGCCCGTTGTCTTCCTATCACATGATATTGATCAGACTAAGTCTTTGCATACCCCGTTTGTCTCTGTGATTCCTTGTTGCTTAGTTACCAATGGTTAGGCGGATTCCCGTTCTCCCTAGTGTCTTAGTTTACTGATTTATTCCATCTTATTAGTAGTATTTTAGAACACCATTTTCCAATGATTTCGAACTAGCTTAGGTTTAAGATTGATTTGCAATTACTCTCGTTCCTTGTGGACCGAACCTTTATTTTCCATTGTACTTGGTTATAGGGTGTTCGTATAAGTATTGTTTGATTGAGAGTTAGATTGTAGCGACCGATTTAACCCTTGTCACCGATACCACTGTAGGGCTTCGTAGAGACCCACTCTACGCGGAAGGAAACCCACCAGCAAGACCCGCCCCGATAATTAAAGCAATTAAAGCATGCAAAACATAATTAATATATAATTAAGAGAAAAAGGGAGAAGGAATTATACCCTAGACGCGTGCTTCGCTCACCAAAAGAGCTCTTACTTGAACCCCGCAATCGCAAGGTCTCCGACGGCTCTTACCCACGAACCCCGACCCGAGTGATCCAAGTCCCGAAGGTTAGTCGGGACCCGATCAAATAAAAAGGGATTTTTACGAACTTAAGGCTTTCTCAACTATTGGAGATACTTTTTTAGTTCTACTCAAGTTGTGTGTATTCTCAAAATCCCAACCAAGGGGTATTTATAGAGAATGGGGACTTGAATCCCATTTCATGATCAATGTGGGATCATGTGCAAATGCACTAATTTATTTAATTCTAAAATAAATTATTAAGCAAATGCAATCACATAACAACAAGTGGCAAGAGGGGAGAATGGGTTAGGTGAGGACCATATCCCATAGGGGGACCATTGCCTTGCTCCCCAAGGGAAGCCTTGAGGCCTTGGTCCCCACCTCTCCTAAACCGCCACTCACAAAGGGTAGTTGGGCTGGCAGCAAGCTAGCACGCCAGCACACACCACCCGGCTTGCAGTGCCAGCACGCACTGGCCTCAGCACGCCCAGCATATGCGTGCTGCGTGCTGCTAGGTTGTTGGGCGCTGGGCGCTGCAAGCGTAGTGTTGCTGCCTACCCAACGCACACACACACGCACAGCCTTGCTGGCTGGTGCGTAGTGCTGGCTCCGGTCTCTCGCACATGCGCACAACACATATGCTTGATGGCTGGTGTGTGGCGATAGGCCTAGGCATACACACACGCGCACACACGCAAGTACCTAGTACTGCGATGGTGCTGTGCTGTGCGAAGGCACACACGCACGCACACACGCAAGTGCCTAGCACTGCGATGGTGTTGTGCTGTGCGAAGGCACAAACGCACGCACACACGCTAGTGCCTAGCACTGCGATGGTGCTGCTATGTGCGTCTAGCACGCAAGGTGTGCCTAGCCATGCATTGTGCATGCTAGCTCGAGCTAGCCTAGCGTCCACATGGTTAGGCCATAGTGATGCTACGGCTACGCTTGTACTCGTTGCTTGTGATTTTGCGACGCTCGGTTTCAACGCCCTAGGCTCGATATCCAACGTTTGTGTTTCTAAAACTCTGACGACTCATCGAATCCTTCGGATTGATTTATCGTCTCGGATCGGTTGTTCAATTGGGTTCGACCCGAAGGGTTTAGTTAATATTAAGCTGTAATATTAATTGTACCTTAATATTACTGATCGAAAGCGACCTCCACCTAGGCATTCCGATCACTTGACCTTACTGAAGAATTAGCTCTGTAATAATTCTGAACCCTCTATCAGAATAATACACTTGTTGGAAGGACACACATTCCTTTCACATGCGTCTCTGAACAAAAGAGCTTTGAAGAGGATTCCCACGCATCTCTGAGCAAAAGAGCTTTGAAAGGAATTGTCCACGCGTCTCTTAACAAAAGAGCTTTTAAAGAAATGTCCACGCGTCTCTGAACAAAAGAGCTTTGAAAGAAATGTCCACGCGACTCTGAACAAAAGAGCTTTTGGAAGGATAAATGGTGAGAGTGTTTGATTAGCTACAAACAGTAGCTTTAATGATTTGGTGATGAATGGTGAGAGTGTTCAATTAGCTGCAAATAGAAGCTTCGATGAATCCTGTGAAATCAAATGTTGCCAAAGGACTTTGTTATTGGTTTTCTTGGGGTTGACCCAAGGCTTGGTGTACTTGACTCGTTGTGTGACTCAATGTACTCAACTCAACTCGATGTGTTATGACTAGACATGACTTAATGTGCATGACCCTCGTGTGCAAACTCAACTTGATGTGGTGACACGACATGACTCAATGTGTATGACTTGTGTGTGAATTGTGTTGTGATTGTGCTCATGCAACTCAAAAATGTAGAAAACCAAAAATTTCCCGTCATTTTTGTGGAGCTGAAGGTACCGACTTTCTCCCGAAAAGAAAGACGTGAAAATGAAAAGAGGTAAAGTGTTGGTGAAAAACGAAGTATTTTGAACTTCCCCAAAAGGAAAAAAGATGAAAATAGTAATGATGCTTGTTGAATGAGCTTAATCAAGTGTATGAATTAGTCGTTGTATCTCATGGTGCAAGGATTGATGATACGGTAATGAAAGTGTTTGGGTAACTTAGGTTCGGAGGCTAAGTACCTTATACTTTGTGATGATGATGATTATTATTATGATAATGAGTGATTCGAAGATGACAAGACATGCTAGGGATTATATCACGATTTCATGACAAAGGGTTCCTAAGGGAAGGATTATTTGGCTACGTATTTCTGATGTGTGTGAGAGTGATGCTAAGGTTAGGCTGCAAAGGCTAAGGGTGTGGGAAAATATTTTGAGAAGAGCCAAATGATGGTGACTCTTAAGCTGGGTAGGCTAATGAAGTAGGGATCAAGCCCCCAAGTCTAGCTTGAAATGGATAGGGATTAGCATATGATCATGATGTGAATATGAGTGAACGTAATGAATAATTATTACAGCTGCACCTCGATGTGAGGTTTCCTACGTATCCGTTAGGAATCAGGCTTAACGTAGCTCTAGCCGAATCTCGCACAAGTGCGTGTACACCTCAAGGAGGTCTTCCAAGGGTTGTAACAGGGTTAAGCTAAAGGTTAAAGAAGAAGGGGTAAAGGTTTAAGACCCAAAATAAGCCCCCAAGGTGTGCAACCTTGCATTTGAATCTTGGTAATTATATGCTTGAGGTTTCTCACTTTTGAGCTTGTTTTTCTGTTTTTGCATTTGAGATTTGTATTTGAATCTTGGATAAGGGCAATCCTAATCACGCAGTCTATCACTCACTTGGAATTCATGTTTCTCATGCACGGTACCGAGCACTCGATAAGAGACGCAATTTGAGACATGCTCATATCAAAGACATTAGAACACTTGCCCTTTTACACACTTTTATTGATTTTTAAACTTTTGAAATTTTGGTAAAAATCACTCAAGCTTTTGTACTTGGCTTTGAAAATTGCATAAGTTGCACATCATCCCATCCCAGGGTTAGGTAGATGTGAGTTAACCCTCCTTCTTAGAACCCATTGAGGAGGGCCTCGGCCCAGAAAGGGGAGAGTGGTCGAGTGGTTAAAAGTGACAGACTGTAAATCTGTTGTAAAAAAAAGGAAAGGTTAATCGTTAAACGAGGCTCAAAGTGGTTTATCAAAAGTAATTGTGTATTTGAATGGGTAAATATGATATGATGTGGCTACAATGGGTGCCTCAAATCATTGGTATACCTTATGTTTAGCTTGGCGTGGTTTTTTTTTTTTTTTTTTTTTTTTTGCAATGCAATGAACATATGCAAAGAATAAAGCTTCTTTTATTGAAATGGAAAGGGTAAAAACAAAATCATGAAGTAAATCTAAGATAAAGGATGGAGGGTTCCTATGCTATACTTATTGAGGGAAGGGAAAAGTAAGAAAAAGAAAAATCATGAAAATCCTAGAGACGCAACACTTTATCCCTTGTCTCATCATCACTCAGTCTTTTGGCCAGCTGGAGGAAATTGAAGCTTAATTGCGTCAATAAGATCCTGAATAAGGTTTTAAAGTCTATAACGCTCATCTATGGTATGACCATTGCCTTGATGGTATCTTGAGGATCGCTTTTTTGGTGCTGGTGATAGGCGTGTCACGTACCTAACAAAAATAACCTAACTATTCCTCCTAACTATGTAGTCAGGCAAGTAAGGGTCGAATCCCAAGAGACTAAGGTTCACCTAAATTATCTAGACTCAAGTAATTACCAAGCAAGAATCAAACAATGGTGGAATAAACTAAAAGCTAATGTATGGAAAACTAGAATAAATCACACGAATATAATGAATCAATAAGCTAAAACATCCAAGAACAAGTATCATCGCAATTACGATCGATGAAATTATATATCTACCCCTAACATACAATTCCAATTAACACGGGGAAAAGCAAACCCTAACCAATACCAAGGACCTCTCTCGAGTATCAATGGCTTCCCTAACCCACAATCAAGCCTATTCTCATGGTATCATGCAAATTAGAGACATTAAACACTTTACTTCACTTCCCAATTATCAATTCAACTACTCTCGTGATGAATTTCAAACCCTAAATTAATTTACTCAAATCCGTTAAAACCCAACTCTCGTTGTGATTGAAACTATGGAATAATAACAATACTAATTATCTCTAATCTAGTATTGGCATAATCACAATTAATTTAGCATAAACAATTGCAATAGTTATTAGAGAATTTAAAGAATTAAATCATGCGCCAATCATAATTGGGTTACCCCAGATCTTGGAATAAAACTACTCACACATAATTAAATCTAAATTAACCAAAGCAATTAAAGAAAAACATAATAAACAATAATAATAAAACTAATAAGAAGGCAAATACTTAAATAAAAGCAATAAAGATTCTAACAAAATAACAAGCTTAATTAAAGAAGTAACAAAGATTAAAAGTTTAAAATATTAAACTAATGAAAAACAACAAAAACAAAAAGCTACGGAAAAACTAAAAGAAAAACTAAAACAAACTAAAAGCAAAATACCTAAAAACTATCTAGTTGTACGTACTACTACCCCCTTTTATAAGAAAAGAAGGAATTCCACTAAAACTAGGATTATAGATTCGTGAATTGGGTACAATCCACCCAAACTGACAAAAACAAATATAACATCAAACAGCCCATGGCAGCAGGCCCAATATTGCACAAGCCCAGCGCAACTATTGAAGCAGCACACATCCGCTCAGACCGGGCCACGCCTCACCCAATCGGGCCCGGTCAGCTGAAGCTACGAGCTGGGCTTCAATGCTCCATTTCCTTTTTGTTCTTGGACTTGGTCTTTTAGAGTTTATTAGCCCAAGTTTCTTCACTTGTTTAGTCCGTATTTCGGTGGGAATTTTGGACTTCTTTTAATATCTCGTACCTTTAATCATTGAACTAAATTTCTTTAACTCGGTTTTGGGCTTTAAATATACAATCATAAAATACGATCAAACTCTAATATCTTTGTAGTGGATCAATAAGCTACGGAATTATCATAAATCTGTAAATTTCGACAAAATAATACCAACTCTACAAAAACACTAGAAAACGTATATTAGTAATAAAAATAGCTCCGCAGAGCTCAAATAAGCACAAATATGATCGTGGGACGGGGAATAAAAGTATATATAAAATAGACTCATCAGCTGGATCTTCAGTAGGACCAATAGGCTTGATTAAGCCCTGATTGTGGAGACGATTGAAAGCGACATCATAAGATATTCCAATAGGTGTGAACTTTCTTCTTGGTTTCTTGGTCTTTGAAGCATCTTTATCGGGAGCCCAGATTTCATCGTTGTAGATGTGGTTGCTACTTTGATGGGAAGAAGCGGAGGAAGGATTTTCGTTCTTCCTACTCTTGCCAATGTTGCCATTGTTATCAGTCTTGGCCTTCTTGTTGCTCGGAGGAACATGAAGCCAATTATCAAATTGATGAGGTCTTGAATGCAATCCTTAAGGGCGAAGAATTCTTTAGTAGTGTGATCATTGCTCTATGGTATTTGCAATAGGAGTTTAACTGGATTCCAGTTAAGAGCCCTTCTCTTAGGTGCTAGATCTTGGATTGAACCAATGGGATGAATGAAGCCTTTGCTATGGAGGTAGTCGAAAGCTTCATTATAAGTCATTCCTATTAGTGTATATTCATCTATGATCCGTTTTACCCGCGGCTTAGGAGCGTTGAGCTATTTCTTTAATCTTTGATGGGAAAAAGAAGAAGAAGAAGGATGATAGTCGTTCTTTTCATTCTTCCAATCTTGGCGAGGAGGGTTTTGCTCGATGACTGATATTAGGTCTTCCACCATACTCGTAAGCTTGGCAACGGAATCTCGAAGCTTATTCATGTCTTCTTTTAGATTTGCTGAGTTTTTCTCGGTGGCATCCAAGAAAACTTCTTCATCCTCCTCAATCATGGTTACTTCGTGTAGACATCTAAAAATGTCTCCCCAAAACCAGACCCGATGATGAACAACCTTTCACCGCCATTATTGGTTTGGTCGAGTATTTAATCTGGGGAGTGCTTAAAACCCATATTTAGTCAAACACAACACACAAATCAGTCCACATTTCGAGTCCAAGTATTTAGTCAAAGCATAGTCCAATACTCATTTCAGCCCAAACCTTTTTAATCCATTTCATTTTATTTATTAATTAAGCCCGATTAATCAATATTAAAACCCTAAACCTAAAATAGGTCCGGAACACTGAAACGGTGCCTATTTATCCCGAACTTAATGCAAAAAAAAAGATAAAAATGAACTTTGACAGAATTCCAAAAAACAAGATATGCCGCGCCACGGCAGAAATGCTGAGACACGACAGATATTGTTGCGCCGCGACGGCTATTGTCGTGCTATGGCAACCATTGTCGTGACACGGCAATTTCATTGACCGGGATTTTTCTTTTTACGCGCTTTGACTTCCTGAAACGATAGAATTTACTGCCGCACTACGTTACTTCTAGCATGCCACAACAGACTTTACCGTGCCACGGCAATTCTACCGTGACACGACAATTGAATCTGCTGCGGCGCCTCGTTTCTAGGGTTTTGTACCTTACCCCTCTCATTTTCTTTATAAATACGATGCTGATTTCACAGTCTCAGGCACCAACACACATTCTCATCTCTCTCACACATTCTAAACCTTAAACCTATTCTCCTAATTACACCATTCCTTCTCTAAGCACTGCAAAAAGTCCATACAACCCCTGAAGTTTCATACTTAAACTAAGGCGTGAAAGGTAGAACCGATTGAGGGTTTGGACCACATCAACTCTACTTTTATTTAATTTAATTTCAATTTGATATATTATTCCTTGAACTTACTAACGTTTTATTCAAGATGTAGCAATTTAAAGGAGCGCGAGTAACGTGAGTAATTAATTAATTTAATTACTTAATCTTATTATTTTTATTGCTAGTATCATGATTAGGGTTATTATGTTTTGATTGACTAACGATATTATGGTTAAATTGCTTCCAATGTTGATGTTTATTCTATTATCTTGTTGATCACCATATTGCATGTTAAAGGGAATATGTAAATGAATATCACGACTAATAAGATAATTTGGATGAGTAGTTTAGGTTCCTTTTTATCTTGTTGTTAATTGAAGTGATCACTAATATTTAGAATTTTGTGTGCATTAATATTCAACCAATTTAGCCTAATTTAGTTTGGAGCAAATTAAATCTTTATTTGTGTGCCTTTGAGATCGTAGGAATTGCTTTTCACAATAAGAATCGAGTAGAGGCAAATACGAGTGAATGTGACTCCATAACTCACTTCGTACCATCATCCCCGATCCTCCTTGCGTGGTTCTGAACCATATGGAGTTAGTAACCTCATGGATTATGAATGGGGTGTAACCTTCATGGGTCAATCGTTGTTGCCTTTCGTTGTCCCTTATCGTGGTTGCCTTCTAATGATCCATGAATGGTTTACAAGTTCCTTAAAAACTTGTTGGCGGCTCCCTACTTTCCTTGTCCTTAATCGTGTAATGTCAATTCTCACTTCCTATGATTGCCAAGCATATTCACACATGCTTAAGTAGGCCTGCTTGAAATGACGCCTACATTTCGTTAATGGAAGTTATATAGACTTATTCAATCATAGGCTCATCGATAGATGTAATGAGGAGAGAAGGATCAAAGATTATCTGATATTCTGTGATGCCTAGAACCTTAGAAAATTTGTTATCATCAATCAAATTCTGGATAGCTTCTTTGAGTTTCCAACATTCCTCAGTATTATGACCTCTATTTTGGTGGTACTTATAGTGTTTATAAGGATTCCACTTAGGTGGTCCGGCCTCCAAGACTGGATCTTTGATAGGTCCTATGGGCATGACCAGTCCTTTGTGGTGTAGTTTATCAAAGGTTGTCTCGTAGCTCATGCCAAGAAGAGTAAACACACTCTTTAACCTTTGGATTCGTTGCTTAGGAGTGTCTGTAGCATGTATTTCATTAATGGGAGAGGAAGAAGAAGGATGGTAGTTCTTCTTTCCTTTCGCATTATTATTGTTAACAACTTCCGATTTCATAAGATCGTCTTCAATTTCGATGCCTATATTTTAGACGACCTTGAAAGTGTTTTAAAAGTCAATATTTCAGGTGCTTTTGATACATGTCTTGAAGGTTTATGATAAACATTCTCACAGAGTATTTTTCATCTAGGACCTTAATCATCCTAGGAGAAACTTCCTTCCACCTAGTATAGAATTCGGTGAAGGCTTCATTGTCCCTCTGCCTCAAGATTTCAAGTTCTCTGTGATCAGTCTCTACTTGTATGTTGCACTGATATCTCTTAATGAAAGTAGGTACAATACTCTCCCAAGTAGCAGTGTCCTTGGAATCCAGGGAAAAGAACCATTGTTGGCACACCGGTTCTAATGAAAGAGAGAAAAGTGAGGGGATGATTTTCTTGTTAACCCCTTTGATTTCCATGACTGTTTCAAAAGCCTTTAAGTGAAAGTAAGTATTGTCAATGGCTTTGAATTCAGAGATGTCATTAGCTGAGAACTTGTGCGAAAGAAGTTCCTTATCCAGTGAGATTCCCTTGGCACTCATATCAATGTATTTATAGTCATTGGAAACTTGGCTTAGTGTCTCTTGGATGTGCTTGATTGTCTCAGGTGGAACTTGTTTATCAGAATTTTCAACTTTCTCCAATAGAATGGTGAGTCCCTTGACAAGCTCGACAAGACCCTTCATGGTCTTTTGAAGTTTTTCAACATCTTCTTGTTTGGATGACATTGGTTTCTTCTATCTTCGAACCGTTTTTGTGAAGAAGATCTCTTGTATGTAGGAGTTATATCGAACTAATTGACCCTCTTTCCTTGACCAAACGCTGTAAAAAAGGAAACCATGGATACTCACTGTCAATCATATATATGACTCAAACTCGATTCAACATGCATATATAGATGAGGGAAGAGTATAGTGTATGTGGTGAATGATATGCATGGGGAAAGCATGTAGGAGGAAAGTATGTAGGAAGGCATATGTGTATAGGAAAAGTATATGATTGTGGAAAGAGTCTAAGGAGGAAAGTGTGAGGTATGTAATGTATGGAAAGTGATGTAAAGGGAGAGAGGATGTATTTGTGGAAAGACATGAAAATTTCCAGGTATAGGATGGGCCCTCAACTCAAATGACGGAAAATATGACTTATGCATGGACCTAAGACATGGTCATGGTGTGGAAAAAGACATGTACAAAGTGTGTGAATACTCGTGAGTGTAAGTGATATTTACAAGACTCGTGTCATGACCATGCGACTAGACATGCGATCAGACTCATACAAGACCAGGGAAAGACTATGTATTGTCATTAAACTGGGGACTCGATGTGAACACACAGAAGGAAAGGTCAAACCATCACATAGAGATGGAACTGTCGCATGGCGATGGCTCCATCGTGACGCGTCAAGCTTGACGTGTCACGATGGTTACAATCGTCTCGCGCCACAAGTTAAACATGGTGCGCTAATGTTGGAGCATCACAATGACTTGTTTTCAGTCGTTCCTTCGAAGGTTTAGGCCTAAAGTCTTCTAGGTCAAGTATATTCATATTTTATGGGTTCTTATGAAAGCAAAGGGTTAGCTTAATCACAAAAAGGTATGCACAAGTAAGATATGCATAAGTAGTCAAGTTGACAAGTAGATAACATGATGCAACAACTTTGCCACCAAACCATGGCTCTAGTTCTCTAAGGTCAAGGATTATGGTGTCCAAGAGGGTCCATCGTTAAGAGTCTGGATGAATCGTGCGGAAGCCTTACCTTAGAAGGGTTAGCACGATGGACGGGACCCCGTGAGTTAAACTTAACTCCATGGTTTTGTGAATTCAACAAACTAGGATGCACCCATTATTGCACGGAGCGTTAATGGGTGGACGGAGCGTGAATTCCCAAGGGCTAAAACCATATGTAAAACACATATGGGTTCAGAAAGGTCGAAAAAACTTAATCAAAAAGTAAAATCGTCGAGACAATACTAGAATCAGGCCGAACACGAGGACAAAAGGCTGGCGTAGAATCACCAAAACTTGTCGCTGGAAGGCAGCAACTATCGTCTGGCGACATTCAGTGACAGTTTCAACCTTCGATATTTTTTCCAATTTTTTGCAGCGTCTTTCCGATTTTACTTGTGAAAATAATTCCGGCCTTTTCTACGTGTATGTTATATGTTTTTGACACATTACGGATTGTCTTTGAGTTATATTTCCCTCATCTTTTTCCCTAACCTGCATGGAAAAGAATTCCTTTATATGCCCAGCTCTTGCACCCCTACTTCTCCCTTCCATTTTCCCTTCAACAGCTAACATAAAGATTGGATTCTTACTTAAGTGTAAAATCGTATCAAATAAGCATAAGAAGAGCTCTATTACCTAACCGATTATCTATGCTATTTTCTCTATCTAATCCAAACAGAGAATTCTTCCCTTTTCTCTTCCAACAGTAAAAAACCCTATACTTGGAACCTCAAAAATAGAAAGAAAAGCCTCAAATCCTGAGTTCATACACAGTATCAGGAGCTCCATTAATTATATCTTCAGTAGCTAAAATAGTATTGGAATCCCCTACCCAAGGGGAGAGAGTAACTGCCACATTCAAAAAATCCCTCCATAGAGCTCTCCTAGTCTCAATTGTATGCAGTCCATAAACAAAAGTGAGATGAATAGAATTGCTCCTTTGCTTATCAACAACCAAAGAGTGAATGAACTGCTCATTCACTTGTAAGACAGACACATTCACCCATTCATCTATCCACCTAACTAACCGACCTTTGGAAGAATAGTCATAATTACATTATCAGTGCCACCTTGTACCAAACTTCTTTTGGATAGCCTGCATCTTTTGAGGTTTTACTTTAGTTTCAAGAATACTAACTATACTAATAGTTTGCTGCTTACACAACCTCTCCACTTCTGCCACTTTATTAGGGTCCCTAATGTGAAAGGATATTCATGTGGGATTATGAGTAACACCAACCTCATCCCCCCCCCCTCCTCTTATACTCTACGTGTATGTTATATGTTTTATGCTTATGCCAAAATGTTAATCAAAATTACGTACATGAATATCAAGAATCTTTTAAGTCTTATCCACTCATTCTAAATCAATTGCTAAACAAATTAGGAATCAATTTAGAAATCCTCTCCAGCAGAGTCGCCAAAAACTGTAGGGAATTTTAACTCCGCCCCACTGTGGTTCATAATTTTAAGCATGGCGGCGCTCCAAGGAAAAGAAGCTAAAGAAAAGAGTCGCCAACAAGTTTTAGGAACTTGTAAACCATTCACGGGTGTGAAGGTTATACCTTATTCACAATCATGGAGATTACTAACTCCATAGTGGTCTAGAACCATGACAGGATGTTCGAAGATAATGGTACAAATCCAACCTTAAAGAGATTGAACCCGCCCTAAATTGGCCTCTGCTTAATTCTTATGATATTCATGCACGCTTTTCGATCAACATACATACATCAAGTTAATCCTAAACTTGTTCTACGTTGGTTGATTTTCAATGCACAATCAAATCTATTATTGGTGATCACTTGAATTAAAATCATATTAAGCCTAAATCAAATTATTAATTAACTTATTAGGCGAGATTTCAAGTATAAATTCTCTTTAAACCTGCAAAAAGGTGGCGTGATCAAGCAATATCAATAAATCATGTCGCTAATATATATGATCATCATAACAATATCATCAAAATATCGTTAGTAGTAAGATCCTAGGCATGATACTAAATAGATTAATAACAAATCCTATCATGTCGCTAATAATAAAATCAAAGTGTTATTCTAAACATGATACTATCAATTAAAATCGACATCCTAATCATGACACTAGAAATCAAAATAACATCCTAAACATGATTTCTACTCCAAAATCAAAAGAATAATTAAGTAATTAAATTACTTACTTTGATGTCTCGACCTTCTTGCTATTAAAACAATACACACGTTAGTAAACTTCAAGAAAGCAAAATCAATAAACTAAATTAATTAAGAATTGAAATATAGATTTGGGACCAAACCCTCACAACTATCAACCTTTCATGTCGAGGTCAAAGGCAATGTCGAGTATGGTTTGGAGTATTCGAATCTCGCAAAGGAGGTATTGTGGATGATTGAGATTGATCAAAGATGTATTTAGGCTAAGTCTAAGAACATTAGAAATTTAGAAATTTGTGTGTAGATGATGATTGGAGCTAAGGATTCTTGATGATTGTAGCTTATTGATTAATCCTTGTAGTTGTCTTGAAAACGGGAAAAACGACCTCTATTTATAAGGAAAAAAAAAGTCAAAATGATCAGAAAAGATCAGAATTGGAATTGAGATGAAATTGATTTTGACGCGCCGCAACAGAGTTTTCGCGCCACGCGCTGCAGCGCGTCGGTCCTAGCGCTTCGCGATGGTTCTAAAAGATATTGAAGTTTGTGCGGAGTTTGGTTTTTGTAGGTTTTCTATGCAAAAGATATCCGAATGTCTTTGAATTCGAATAGAACAAGGATTATTAAAAAAATAAAAATAAAATAATCAAATAAACAAATAAAAAAGAAAGAGAAGTTTTATTCGATCTCGAACTCTAGATTTTTATCTTTTCGGAAATGATAGATTAGAACCTACTAGTGACTTCCAAAAAAATCCTAATTAATTTAGGATCGGGAATGTGATCATATAGGGTCTAAGTAGAATATTTGGACTCTATATAATCATTAGGTCGTACTAAAGGTGGACCTAGGCTCGGTTTGGGCTTGGTTTAGTATTTTGGACATAACTTATTCGTTTTAAGTCGGATTTGGGCTTATAATATATCGTTGGAAATCTCTTTTCAATCCCCATCCAAATAAGCAATAATTGGACTGGGAATATTGACCAAAATAATCTGATTTGGACTTTTTTATATCTTGGGCACGAAATGAATGATTTTGGGTTAGAAAACATGAAATGAATGGTTTTGGATTAAAACATTATAGGTTAGGTTAGAAATATGGTCAAGGTCTAAGGAAACTTTGCGATACTCTTCAACTGTTTACTGAGCTCGTAAATCAGAAAGTGAAAGGTACTCATCACTGCGTTTGGTTTTTTGGGAAGACAATGTAGTTTTTATTTTACACATTTTATGACATAAATGATTGAATTTATTCATAGACAAACATTGCGTATCATTAAAAAGAAGGAAAAAAAATAAAAAAATAAAAAAAAAATCATCAAATCTAGTTAAAGTAGCATATTTTAAATAGTGTATAAGTCAAAATGTTTATAAAATGAAACGAAGATGTTTCGGGGTTTTTTGATGTCCTGCGAGAGAGTTACAACTCCGAGACTGGAACCGGACGCCTGTACCTGCAAAACAAACGGAGACTCCGAGTGGTTGGAGCTCCGCCTCCGATGGTCAAGTTAGTACTTGTTTAAGGAGTAATTAATGCGGAAAGGTAAAGTGTATTTCTATAGGTGAGAGTAATTAATGAGCGCAATCCCCTTTAATGAGGATTAATGTGCATATTTATATACCTCGGGATGCGTGCCAAATCCTAGGTTTAGGTTAAACCTAAGGCTGACTAGGCCTTCTCCAAGGATTGGGCCTAGGTGGCCGGTTATCCCATGTGTCATGGGGAGGACACGTGTCGTGTCGTAAGTGGTCCATGGTGGACGGATCACTGCCTGTCACGTGGCAGGCTCTTATTGGCCCATGTAGCGGACACATGGCGGAACCTGATTGGTCCACTTGTCAGATGGTGATTGGTAGGGAAAAATCCCCTAATCATTTGCCCCTCACAGGTGGCACGTGACTGTTCACATGTCACCTGTGACAGGTGTCGGCCTGTAACAAGCGACGGCCTGCTACAGGTGTCGCTCCCTGACAGGCCGAGCATTTTTCCCGCTCACATTTTTTGAAATTAAAGGCGACTCTTCGCATTCTCCTTTGCCCTATATAAAGGGATGTTGACCAAGTCATTTGTTCACATTTGCGAACTTTTTCAAGAGAACTCTCGGACCCCTGAACTTGAGCTCTAACACTTTGTAACTGCTGACCTGCCAGAACGACTGTTTGACTAGGCGCCTACTTCATTCAAGCTTTTTCCAGAACTTAAGTTTCAGGTAACCGTCTGTTCCTTTATTCTTCTTTTCTTTTGTATTTTTTCCTTTCTTTTTGAAAATGAGACCTCAAAAGCATCCGGCACGGCCTAGGTTAGCAATCAGCCGGTCACCGGGGACGGCTGAATCTAGGACTAGGGGTGCCGACTGCCCTGCGGTAGTTCAAACTTTGCGCAAGTCCAGGAATCCAACTGTCTTTGTATCTATGCAGGACAGTATGGAAAGAACAAAGAAAACCAAGAGAACAGAAAACTCTAATGGCTCCTCTTTCCGGGTTTCGATTAGTGAAACATCGGACCATCCGCCTGATACTGCAGGGACCCAAGGCGGCCCTTCTGCCGAGAGCTCTGAGGAGGGAGCTAAAGTAGTTCCTTCCCATTACACCGTTGACCTGGCCAGTCGGCAGGTGACCCCTGAAGAACAAGAGGGGTCGGCCCCTTCAGGAAATGGGGAAGAGTCGGACTCCTCTGATAGTGAGTCCGGCTCTAGCTCGTCGAGCCGCCTCTCTATAGGCTCAGAAGAGAGGCATAGTCGATTGCATGAGGCACTCTCATGCGGCTGAAAAGGGGGAAGGCTGGTCGAGAGCCGTCCGCCTCTCATAGGGAGTTAAATACTCCATATTACGGCCACGTTCCCAAGGGCCGAATCAAGGCCATGAAGGAGTGAATAGAGACTTTCCTTTCGGACCACACAATGGGTCCGGATTATCAAATATTTGTGCCGGATGGTGAGGACACCGTCGTCTGGCCTGAGGGCTCTAGTTATGGGGACGCCTGTTTTGGCTGTTACGAGGCGGCCATCAAAGTTGGATTGCGATTTCCTCTGCATCCGGTTGTTCAACAAATCCTTGATGGATTCGAGGTGGGGCTTTGGCAGTTAGCCCCAAACTCTTGGTTCAACATCCTGGGCTATGTAGCCGGATGTGAGATGCACGGGGTAGAGCCGAACTTTGAGGCGTTCGCTCACATGAATTACCTTAGCCGGACCCCCAAAGCAAGAGGTACCGGCTGGTACCAAATAACGAGCTACAAGGGCTACCTTATGACTAAGGGCAAAGAGAACAAATGGAAGGATTGGAGAAACACCTTCCTCATTATTTCCAGCCCAGACCACCTGTTGAACAAACGCTACAATAGGTGGAACAAGGACCCACCTCTTCTAGCAGGCGGTCGCAGCATGCCGCCTGTTCCCCTCAAGGCCAGGGAAGAGATCGTGGACCAGGGTCTGTTCAAGGTAGAGATTAGGGCAAACTCTACCACTGGGGTACGAGAGCAGGTGCCCTTAAAATGCGTCCCAGAGTTTCAATGGCTCTATGATGAGTTTTTTCTGGCCGCTTGTGGGCTTAGCAGTTGGTCCTCCAGAGGTAGTCGGCCACTTGAAAATATGTACCCTTCATTTTGATTTGTTTTGAGAATTTTTCTAACTTTTGTGGCTCTTATTTGTAACTGAAGCCATGGACCAAATTACTGCTTCTAAAAAGGCGGCCGCTATGCTGCGAGCCTCCATAATGCAACAGAAGCGGACTGCTTCTGATTCTCCTGCAAAGGGGACGCCCATTGTGAGTTTCGATCCTTTGAACTTGTCTTTATTAGATTGTTTT
Source organism: Chenopodium quinoa (assembly GCF_001683475.1). Taxonomy (NCBI): domain Eukaryota; kingdom Viridiplantae; phylum Streptophyta; class Magnoliopsida; order Caryophyllales; family Amaranthaceae; genus Chenopodium; species Chenopodium quinoa. The sequence continues at coordinate 2,637,383 of NW_018744284.1, forward strand.
AACAAATATTGACCACTCGTCTCTTGTGTAGGCGGGCACTTCCAATCCTTCATCCTCCCACCAACCGGACTCTAAGGTTCGAAAGACGACAGGTGGGAGTACGCCTGGATCTACCAGGAAACAGTCGGCTGATAAACAACCGGCCACCCCACAAGGTGTGGGGAACCCACCACTCGTTCTGACTCGGCCGCCACGAGGTATAGCCCGCTTTGCTAAACTTGTTTATTTCTTTATCACTTTCTTCACATTTCTGATGTTTCCGTTTTGTCTTTGATGCAGGCGGCCCTTCAGAACCTGACTTGGTCCACATGGCCAAGTTCATGATTAAAGCCGTCCCTGAAGAGGAGAGAGACGCGGTCAAGGGAGTCTTCACCCTTGACTTAGATGGCATTATGGGTCTCCTGTCAGAGGTAGACTTAGAAAATTTTACAACTTTATTTCTTTGCTTGCCGCATGCTACTTCTAATGCCTGTTTTCCCTGTTTTCAGACCATGTTGACAGTACACGGCCTTCGCAGGCCGATCAACGCCAAGATCAAAGAGGTAAAAGCTGCTAAGGCTATGGCAATGTTTCAAATTGCCCAAAATGAATTTTTGACAACTGATATTCTTTATTATCAAGCGCAGGCCACTGCCAACATTCGTACTGAGTTGGAGGCGGCCAGGAAGAGAAACAACAAGCTGGAAACAACGGTCAAAAACCTCAAAGATGAGCTGAGGCCGCTTAAGCTCAAAATGACTCAGGTCAAGAGCATGGAGAAATCCTTGGCTTTTGTCAAAGAGCGCCTGGTCCAACAGGAGAAGATCATTACTTAAGAGCTCTCGGCCAAAGCTGAAAAGGAGAAAATGGAGTTGGCCCAGGCCATGATGGAGGACTCTGCTCAAACCATGCGGATGACCTGGATGGCTCTGTTTCCAAAAGCTCACTATTCCGCCTGGGAGAAGAAGTTCGCTGCTTGTACTGAACAGTACAACCAGCAAATCATGAGGCAGGCGGCCGAATCCAGCGAAGAGGAGGAAGAAGTGGTGGTGGCCCTGCAGCCAAATGGGGTAGTTGCATCTACAGAAGCGGCCCTTGATGTCGAAACAAGCAAGAAGGACGCCTCTCAGAACCAGGCGCCTCTTGTTGTTCAGGCGGCTGGCAATACAAAAAACCTACCTCAACCCTGAAGCTTTTTGTACTCAACTTTCTTCGGCCTGCGTGCCGTTTGTTTTTGTATCTTTTTACCTGGCCAAGGGGCCGGGGTCTTGAATATTTTTGCCGGTCTATAGGGCCGGCTGTTTATATGATTTCGGCGACCATCATTTTGGTCGTCTTAACACACCAAGGTTTCGAATTTTGCTTTTTATTTTTGCTAAGTGTTGAAGGTCTTTGATATCCATTTGCGTGTCATACCGACTATTTTGTATGGCCGATAGTTGCACACAGGTACAATGTAAGAGCTGCCTATGCCCCTGGACGACTGGTTGTCTAATTCCAGGTTAGGCAATCAGTCGGCCATTTATCCAGCCGGTCTCCAACGTATTTTGATGGGTACGTTAGGCTTGCTTAAGATTGGAAAGTAAAACAAGTTCTTGAGTTCTGGTTTGCTAAAAAGCAGTCGCCCTGTGAACCAACTCTCCAAATATGTCTGGTTTGAAGAGAAAATGTCTTAACCAGGTTAAGGGTACGAGAGCTCTGGTACACCTTTAGACAGGCGGTCCCATCATATCTTTTGAAATCGGCTAAGTATGAGAGTGATTACTCGCTTGCCATGTTTATGTTTGAGTAGTAGAGGCACCAAGCGGCATAGGCCGGTTAGTCCCCTTGATTCACCAAATTTTGTCGGTTTTTTACTTAAGGTGTGATAACTTAGTAAGAATAGGCGGTCTATGAAAACCTTTTTAAAATTAAAACCAAATTTTAAGGAGTGACTAGAAGTAAACATGGACGTTACTTAGTCGCCGTCACTATTGTTTTAGTAGTAGAGGTACCAGGCGGCGAAAGCCGGCTGGACCCCTTTATTCGCCAATGTTTGTTGGCTATTAACTCAAAAGGTACCGGCTGTACTTATCCCAAGTAGTACAGTCGGTTATCCGACGCAGATGTTAACTGATACACTCGTTGGACCAATGAGAGTTATCCTTGTCTCAGAAACGGCTACGTGGTTGTCTTAGTAGACAGTCGTATATGTGCCATGTAATTAATTTATAGAACAATGTTCCACCCAAAAGGGAGCTGCTCTCTACGACGAATTTCATCCGGATGGATGCCGCCGGACGCCTGCTATGATGTTGGGACAGGTCGGATTAGTTTAAAAGTTGGATCAGTTGGCTTGGCACCTGGTCTGATCCTTTCGGCCATAGGCCTTAGATAGTTCTTGGTGAACTATGTATGGGAGAGTAGCCGGTTCTATAGATTAAGCGGCATGCCCCTCTTAATTGAACGTGTAAATAGAAAGCATGGAGAGTAGCCGACTGTTTTACCAGTAGGCATGCCCCTCTTAGTACAAAATAAATGAAGTGAAATAGCAAACTTTTATTAGTAGCTCTCGGCTATTTACATCATTCAAAAATAATACTTTTTTAGATTATCTACGTTCCAGGTTCGAGGCAAGGGTTGGCCGTCTGGTGTTTCCAGGCGGTAGGTACCGTCTCGAACCTCTTCATAAATTCGGTAGGGACCTTCCCAGTTGGGAGTTAGTTTTCCTGACTCATTAGCCCTACCGACCGCTTCCATTTTTCTTAGCACAAGGTCACCCACTTTGAGTGGACGCCTATGTACTCTTTTGTTATATGATCTGGTCATTCTCAGGCGGTAAATTTCATGGCGCAAGGCTGCATTGCCCCTTCTTTCTGGGAGTGAGTCCAAAGCAAGACGCATGGACTCCTAGTTTGCCTCTTCGTCGTATAACATTACTCGAAGAGTCGGCTCGTAGTGTTTTATTGGAAGAACAGCTTCGGTACCATAGGTTAGGAAGAATGGAGTCTCTCCAGTCGACCCCTTTTCAGTCGTCCTAATGGACCAGAGAACATGTGGTAGTTCATCTGCCCATAGGCCGCTTGCTCGTTCAATCTTCTTCTTGAGACCGTCTGAGATGATCTTATTGAAAGCTTCTACTTGGTCGTTTGCTTGTGGACGGTCGACTGATGCAAAGTAATGCGAGATGCCTTGGTCTCTCAGCCAGTTTTTGAGAACAGGTGTCTCAAATTGGGGACCATTATCAAAAACCATAGACATAGGCACCCCAAACCGAGTGATGATATTTTTCCAGATGAATGAAATCACATCCTTCGTTTTGATTCCTTTGACAGCCTCTGCCTCTACCCATTTAGTAAAGTAGTCGACTGCAACAAGTATATACTTCCTGCCGCCTGTAGCAGGCGTATAGGGTCCCAGGATATCCATGCCCCACTTAGCAAACGGTAGTGGACTATGGATAGCAGTGAGATCAGTATCCGGTCGGTAAATTAACTTGCCAAACCTTTGACACTTGTCACATTTTTTCACCATTTCCATTGCATCCGCTTCTAAAGTAGGCTAAAAGTAACCCTGCCGCCTACATGGGAAGCACAATAACCAGAGTGAAGATCATCAAGAACCTCTCGTCCTTTTTCTAGAGTAACACACTTCAAGAAGGGTTGGAGGTACCCTCTTTTGTGAAGTTCTCCCTTTATCATTTCGAAACTGGACGCTCGTTTTTTCAGTGTGGCCGCCTGGTGATGATCATCCGGCAAGGTGCCGTCTGTTAAGTATGCATGATTGGATCCATCCAGGTCGAACTTCGATCCAAAATTCCAATAGGGTCATCCTCAATGCTTCTTCTCTCCATAACCTCCCAGAAGACGATTCTTGGAGTATCACAGGAGGCCGAGGATGCTAATTTTGAAAGAGCATCCGCCTGGTTGTTTTCAGATCTTGGTACTTGAGTCAGATGAAAATCTTCAAGCGATCCGACTGCTTGTCGTACCGCTTGTAAATACTTGATCATGGCCGGATGGGTTGCTTCATATTTTCCATTGTACTTACTCACTATTAATTGCGAATCAGAACAGGCGTCTATCTTTCTTGCCCCAGCCGCTTTGCACATGCGGATTCCGGCTAGTAAAGCTTCATATTCTGCCTCATTGTTTGAAGCTTGAAAGTTGAAACGCAAGGCGTACTCATACCTGTCACCCTCTGGCGACTGACAAATGACGCCTGCTCCGCAACCATTTGAGGTTGAGCTTCCGTCCACATAAACCTTCAAGACTTGGTCTGGAATTTGAGAATCAGATGGCCGAGTCATCTCTACAATAAAGTTAGCAAAATCTTGCCCTTTTACTGCTTTCCTGGGCTCGAATGTGATTTCGAGGCTGTGAATTTCTATTGCCCATTTGATCATCCGGCCTGACGACTCCATGGTTGTCAGTGGCCGCTTGATCGGTTGATCTGTATACTCAACGACTGCGTGTGCCAAGAAATAGGGCTTCAATTTTTTAACGGCCATGAAGAGAGCAAGACCAAACTTTTCTACTAAGGGATACCTCAACTCGACGTTCTTCAATACGTGGCTGACAAAGTTTTGACCGGGAGCTGGCAGCCGTCTCTTTCTGCAAGAAGGACAGCGCTTAGAGCATGGTCAGAAACTGCCAGATACATGTAAAGCACTTCTTTGGGCAAAGGACTGACCAGCCTTGGCAAGGAATGTAAGTGAACTTTTAATTTTTGGAAGGCCGCCTCAGCATCCGGCCCCCATTCAAATCTTTCCTTTTTCTTTATTGCCTGAAAGAAGTAAAGGAACTTGTCGCCTGACCGGCTGAGAAATCTTCCTAGAGCCGCCAGGCAACCTGTTAACTTCTGAACCTCTCAGACGGTGCGAGGCGATTGCATGTCAATGACCGCCTGCACTTTCTTAGGATTTGCCTCTATTCCTCTCTGATTGATGAGAAATCCGAGAAACTTCCCAGACTCAACTCCAAAAACACATTTCATGGGACTGAGCATGACATGGTGCCGCCTGAGTGTGGTGAATGTTTCTCGGAGGTCCGACAGATGGTCTGTCTGAAGCTTGGACTTAACAATCATATCATCGATGTATGCCTCGACGTTCCTCCCAATTTGGTCAAAGAAGACCGTATTTATCATTCTTTGGAAGGTGGCCGGGGCATTCTTTAAACCAAACGGCATGACCGTGTAGCAATATAGCCCTTGATCAGTGACGAAGGCCGTCTTCTCCTGATCTTTCTTCCACAAAGGAATCTGATGGAAGCCAGAGTAGGCGTCCATGAAGCTCATCAAAGCATGGCCAGCTGTTGAGTCGACCAGACTGTCAATTTTGGGTAGAGGATAACTGTCCTTGAGGCATGCCTTGTTTAGGTCAGTGTAGTCCACACACATTCGCCAGGTACCATTCGGCTTTTTAACAAGTACCACATTTGCCGAATGAACCCTGCATCAAGTAGCTTTTTAACTTCGGCGGCTGCCGCCTGGCTCCTCTCTTCGCCATGGTTCCGCTTCTTTTGCCTGACCGGCTTCTTTTTCGGATCCATGGCCAGTTTATGTACCGCCAGGTCAGGACTGATGCCTGGCATTTCATGAACTTCGAATGCGAAGATGTCTTTGAATTCCTTCAAAAGTCGGTGAAAATCTTCACCCAAAATTTTAAGAGCAGTCGTCCCAACCTTAACTGTTCGGTCAGGACGCGAGTCGTCTAGGACAAGGTTCGTATGCTCACCAGCCGGCTGAGGGCGGAATTCATCTGACCGCTCCTCTGCCGGTGATTGCTATCTTCTTTCTTTTCTTTCGGCCCCCAATTGGGCAGCCTTTCTTTTCTTGCCGCCTGCTTTTTGAGCAGGCGCATCCTCCTTGACAATTTCAAGGTCCGTTTTTTCACCACTTGGCCCAGCGACCACCACAGTGGGTTTAATATCCGAGAGGTAGCACTCCCGGGCCATCTTCTGATCTCCCCTTAGGGAGCCGAATGTCCCATCATCCTTCTCAAATTTGAGCAGCATAAGGGATGGGATAATGACAGCTTTTGAGTTGTTTAGGGTAGGTCGTCCCAGGATCATGTTGTAGGCCGAGAGTTCCTCAACCACTAAGAACTGGACTACCATGTGACGGCCCTCCCCTTTCTCACCCAGACAGATGGGTAAATCCACTCGCCCTACTGGGTGTACGACTCCTCCTCCAAACCCTACTAAAGGGTGGGATACCGGATGTATGCAATTAGTCTTGTATTTGAGCTTTGACAGGAACTTACTGCTGATAAGATCAGAGGAACTACCGGTATCAATGAGGAGGCCAACTCTTTGGTTGGCCACTTTGCACTCAATAACAATGGGGTCATCATGCGACCCTTTTACCCCTCCTAGATCTTCTTCTGTGATGACAATCTCTGGGAATGAACTTTTGGAGGACCGTTCTTGATGAACGGAATTAACATCTAGCCGCCTGATATTGTCTTTATTGCCCCTAATAGTGGGGCCGCCTCCTGAGAAGCGGCCTGCAATTGTGTAGACGACTGCATCATCTGTATCAGAACTATCGGCCTGTTGATTCTTTTTGGCCGACTGCTTGTTCTTTGAGGAAGTGTTCCCCTTAGACTTCTTGACATAGGAGTCAAGGTCGCCTTGTTCAGCCAGGCGGTCTAGGTAGCGCATGAGGCTGATGAATTCGTTGGTTTCATGGACAACGTCTTCATGATAATGGCAGAATTTGTCTTGGTTCTGATTGTTCGCAGAACCCTTCATGGGGGTCGGCTTCTCAATTGAGATCCGACCCTTGATTTCTTTGAGGATAGCTTGACTATCCTTACTGAACGCATACTTCGGAGAGTATGGTTTGAATTCTTTTTTCTTTTTCTGGGCCGGCTGTTTAGAGGAATCAGCCGCCCAGACCTCTTTTCTCTTTTTATCATCTTTATTGGCCGACTGCTTTGGTCGGCCTTCTTTTTTGTCGGACCTCCATCCATCCGACTGCTTTCTAGTACTTAGAGATCAGTCACCTATATATAGGCTTCTACTTCAATCAAAGCTTCTTGAAGAGTCGCAACCCTCTTTCGAACCAAGTCAAACTTGAAGGTCGACCCATCCTTGAGACCTATGAAAAGGTCAGTGTAGGCTACCTCATCCGGCAGCCCTTGAATCTGTATCCTCATCAGGTTGAACCGCCTGATGTATGAACGGAGCCCCTCCTTTTCACCCTGCTGAATCGTCCCTAAATCAAGGGTCGTCTTTTTTGCAAGTATGTTCATGGCAAAGTTGGAGGTGAATAAGTAAGCAAGCGTCCTGAAATTATTCACACAACCAGTCGGCAGGTTGCCGAACCATTGTTGTGCGATTCCTTTGAGAGTCGCTGGGAAGCACTTGCACCAAGTGGGGTCATCCAACCCTTGAAGGTACATTAGGTTGGGGAACGCCATCAAATTGTCTTCAGGATTAGTAGTGTTGTCATAGGCGCCTACTAGCACATTTTTAACTTTGGCCGGCTGAGCGGCCTCAGTAATTTCCTTAGAGAAGGCGGACGGCTGTTCTCCAAGTCTTAGCAACCGTAGTTGCCAGTCCAAAGGCTGGACATTTTTTGCCGCCTGTCCTCCAAACAGAGGTGGCTGCAAAAAATATTGTTGTTGCGGTACATATGGCAAGTTTGGTACCGCCTAATCTTTATGAAATCCAGACCGACGGGAGGTGCCGCCTGTTTGACTCTCATGATTTGACTGAGTATACCTCATAGAGGTATGGTGCAGACTATCTTGGAAGTCTGAAGTGGAGGCCGACTCTGACAGTCGGTCATTCTTCTTCTGCTCTAGCAGTAGCCGAGCGTCTGAGTATGTTTTCTTTGACCCGTTCGCCTGTATATGACGAATGAGCTTTCTCTTCCCTGGTGAGGGGAAACGGTACTTTGTCAAGTCAAGCACAGGCGGCTCCCACTTCCTAGAGTTAGGGTGAAGGGTCACCTCTCGACCTTGAACATACTTCCTTCTCCCTAAATGGGAAGGATTTTTAGCCGACTGCTCCTTAGACAGAGCAGGCGTCTTCTTATTGATCAGTTCTTGGATCTCCCCCTTTAACCCCCTCATGAAGGTCATGATTTCGTTTCATGTAAAGGGAGCAGACCCTTCAGCCGCCTGTTGCTGATCAGGCGGTTTGCCGGCTAGATTACTGGGTCCAGTTTGGTGATCTACCCGTTCCTTCCTTTCGGTGTGACAGGTGCGCCGGGCCCTTAGGGTCCCGTCTGAGGCTGTGTGTGTTTCAACTTCAGCCTCATTCTCAGTATCATGATCTGAGTAGACTTGAGGGTCGTCCAGTGGACGCCTCTCTTCTGGAGTTCGTACGGACGTTGATGCCATCTCAGAAGTACTCTCCCCACAGACGGCGCCAAAATGTTTCGGGGTTTTTTGATGTCGTGCAGGAGAGTTACAACTCCGAGACTGGAACCGGACGCCTGTACCTTCAAAACAAACGGAGACTCCGAGTGGTTGGAGCTCCGCCTCCAACAGTCAAGTTAGTACTTGTTTAAGGAGTAATTAATGCGGAAAGGTAAAGTGTATTTCTCTAGGTGAGAGTAATTAATGAGCGCAATCCCCTTTAATGAGGATTAATGTGCATATTTATATGCCACGGGATGCGTGCCAAATCCTAGCTTTAGGTTAAACCTAAGGCTGACTGGGCCTACTCCAAGGATTGGGCCTAGGTGGCCGGTTATCCCATGTGTCATGGGGAGGACACGTGTCGTGTCGTAATTGGTCCATGGTGGACGGATCACTGCCTGACACGTGGCAGGCTCCTATTGGCCCATGTAACGGACACACGGTGGAACCTGAATGGTCCACTAGTTAGATGGTGATTGGTAGAGAAAAATCCCCTAATCAGAAGATATATATGAATAGTGCAAAAAATCAAACTAATTAAGTTATTTCATTTTTAAAAATAAGTTTAGGAATGTAATAAATATGGGAAAATAATTAACTAATACGAAGTACATACTCCTTAATATGGTTAACTAGTTGTCCAAATAATGACCAATTTTAGTTAAGCGTAGTTTGCCCTACTCAAATACCCAATCACTTTTTCTCTTCAACTTTCAGGTACAGCTGCCAGTCAACTCATAACTCAGTTCATAAATTTTATCAATACACAAGAATGTATTACTACTCAACGTAACTCAAACCCTAACCAACAGCTACTACTTTCATCTTTTCTCTTCTCCATCTAGCTTAAACTCAAAACTTTTACGCGAAAATTGATTATTGTCTGTAAGTCATTCCTTTTCGATCTCTCGATTTCTTCTCCGTCCATCATCTCCAATCGTTATATGCATCTTTGTCCATAGAGAAGGTATCATATAAATTAGAAGATCGAAACACGATTTTCGAAACAACCAGCGGAAAAGGAAGGAGATCAGATAAAATGAGTGTTCCTGAGTCAAGTAATAATAAACAGCTTCAACATATGTTACAATCAGCTGTGCAAGCAGTTCAATGGACTTACAGCCTCTTCTGGCAATATTGTCCTCAACAAGGGTAAAAATTCTTTAATTCGTACTTAAGAAAAAAATTATGGTGTAGTTGTATTAAATTAATCAGAAAATAATATCAACTAGTTATTTACCAATTTTATACAAAAGATGTTAATTAAGATGGTAAAACCTACCTAGAAAATTATTTATTAATTATAATTAGGTTGCTTTAAATAATTTTCTGGTGCCGCCACTGTAAGGCCCTGTTCACTTCACCTTAAAAAAATAATATTACATAAAAATAATTTCAGTTCAGTAAAAATCAGTTTTAATCAGTAAAAATAATTTAAGTTCAGTAAAAATAAGTTCAGTAAAAATAATTTCAGTTCAGCAAAAATAATTTCAGTTCAGTAAAAATAATTTAAGCTCAACAATAATAATTTCAGCAAAATTAATTTAAGTTCATGTACTTTGATGCTTTTTTTTACTAGGCTTTTTAATGTAAATTATTTTTTCCATATATTGCAAAATATTGTCGTACAAGATTTTTTAATACTTCACATATATTTTTTTTATGCATCACTTTTGTCTATACTTTTATCACATATTGTATAGTTATAAAATATAATATCTTTATTTTTTGTCGAGTATAAAATATTATGTCTTATTGATAATATTGTAGTCGGTGATATTTGGTAAATACAAGTACTATATTTTATAAAAGGGTAACAAAATTCATCGTAATAGCATACCTAATCAATTACAATAAATTCAATAAGATATTGAAATATGATATTCATATATGATTATATATGCATGATCTATATACTACCAATATGTCGTTATATTTTTTTTTGCTTAAATATCACATGCCTTGATATGATCAATCAATCTACCAATATTTGCTATAATTATTTGTAAATTACATGCAGTTAACCAACATATACGTAGTATTGACTGACAATTCAAACCAAAAACTTAATTAACAATATTTTTTTTCATGCATGTCATAAATTGTGCTAAAGTCTTTTGGTTTGAGATCGTTAACTCCAACTTGCTGCTTTAGAAACTATTTTAACAATCAACTATATATTTTAATAGTCTCATATATATATATACATATATATATATATACATATATATATATATCATAATGGTGTCAGTGTGTTTGACTTTTATTTAATAAATTGTAGAATGTTTTATTTTATGTTCAACAAATGTAATTAATTATTTGCATAAAAAAAAACAAATGTAATTAACTATTAAACAGAAATATAAATTTTTGTTTAAAAAGGATTGTTTAAGATATTTATTTTATTTTGAAAGTAAATTCCTAAATTGAGTACATATATATGGTTAGCACGCATATTGTGTGTAAGATTTCACAATATTGTACAATTTGTTTTTTTGGAAAAATAAAGATCATAAATTATATGTCAAAGTATCTTTATAGTACTCTATAGTGCCTATAAAAATCTCTTTTTCATAACTCTAGTTCATCCAAGTCGAGCTTGTAGCTTTCAAATCTTAATGGGTTCGAGAACCAAATTCACCAATGACACTACTAAAAAGTTTTTGGAGATTCTTCTCCAAAACAAATTAGATGGAAACTCAAAGTTAGATTGGGAAAAAATTGTGCGTAAACTGGACAAATTTTTTCTGAGAAATCTCTGCAAAATCATTTTGCAGATTTGAAAGGAAAATATATAGCTTGGTATGAATTGAAGACGGGTGCTGGTTGGACGGGTCTTGCTTTTGATGCAGTTACTGGCTGCCCTCTCATCAAACAAGATGATAGGTGGGCTGCATTTGTTAAGGTATTAAACTTTGTTTTCTGTCATCTATTATTCAAATTATGTTAATGATGTATGGCAGTAATTTTAGTTACCGTAATTATTTTGTTATACAGAAACATAAAGGAAGACCCATACAATTCTTGAAGAGGCCATTAGCTAATGAAGATCTGCTGCATGCTTATTTTAAGGGAACTTTTGCAACCAATAAATTGGCTATCTCCCCATCAATGGCAAAAAATGCATCACTATTTTCCGATTATGAAGATCAAGAACCCACAGGAGACAATGATGATGAGCAAGATGATTCTTTAAATTTAACCCCCGAGGATAACAATGTAGATCATGAGAATTATTCTTCTAGAATATCACCTCCTCTAGGAAAGCGTAAGAGTTTGGGGGAAACTAGTAAAATTAATAAAAAGAGGATGAGTGACATTGATAAGTGTATAGAGCTTGTGAAGTCAACTATTCAGGCTGAGTCATCAAAGGTACAAAGTAATCCAGTACAAGAAAAGTTCAATCTTCTTGCTGCAACTCTTAAAGAGATTCCTCAAATGAAAGATTACAATGATTCTTTTTATATCCATGTTTTGGAGTACATAACTAAAGATCACAATGGGGAATTTTTCATGGCACTTACTACTAATCATCAGAAATTGCTTTGGTTGAAGTCAAGGGGTATAGCTTTTCCTGGAGACTATTATACTCCCCAATTAGATGATGAAATAAATGACTTGGACTTGTCATAAGTAGTAAAAACTAATGTGGTAGAGATTATTATGATGAAATAAATGAGTGTTTATTTTAATAAAAACTTTGATCCTTCTTTATAATATGAATAAAATAATTTCATTTTATTTCTTTTGACGTTGTATGTTTATTATTATTATTATTATTTTTTTACTATTATAGATTTTGTATGGTGTAAATCATGCATGCTCTGGTTTATGTACAAGTTCCTTTGATTATAAAAGGAATAGGTAACAACAGAATGAAATTACACGTTTTTGAAGATTCACGGTTTATTACAGATCGAATTCCTCATTAAAGTAGTATCAGCATTCGGCTAGTTTGTACAGAGTCATCAATTGATGAGATGATACTGACTTTGTAATTAAATTTTCATGAAACATCCCTTTGTAATGAATTGATGAGATAATGCATGCACCTAAAGGCTGTAATAACTTATAAGTGGTTATGATTATCGATGATTAGAGCTGAATTGTATGCTGGTGGGGATGCATTTCCTTGTACGTTGACATATGAAAATCCATGCAAAATTGCACACAAATGTCATTATACCTGAGATGACCTTATACAAAACAAGCCTTAAGGGTTTAATTTTACAATAAAAATAACAATCATTTAAGTATCCTATTCGCAAGGGATGGGGAAGCTGTACATGTCTGATCACTTATCAATGGAACAAAATATTAATATTCCTAATTACAACATATATTTAACTTTTCTCAAAAAAAAAATTTACATATATTTAATAATATCTTATTGATAAAAATTGTAGTTCGTTATTTTTGGTAAATACTATATTTTTGGTAAATACTTTGTTAGTTTTACCATATATGTATTTGAGGAAAACTTTATTTGTTAAAAAAGAAATATGAGGAAAACGTTATATACGCAACTTTTTTTTTTGACAAGTTATTATATGCAATTTTTTTTTTTGGTAAATATATATGATATATACGAGATATTGAAAAAGATATGGGCAAATCAATCTCTTTCCTTTGCGTTCTTTGTCCTTCATATATATGGTAAAACAAATAATACCCTTGTATTGCATGTAGTTTTAATTGCTTATATATATACATATATATATGTATATATGTATGTATATGTATATATATATATATATATATATATATATATATACATATACATACATATATACATATACATACATATATATATATACATATACATACATATATATATATACATATACATACATATATATATATATATATACATATATATATATATACATACATATATATATATATATATATATATATATATATATATATATATATATATATATATATATATATATACTACTTGGGTGGGACGAATTGGACAATCATAAAAATATACAATACTTTTTGTAACCATCTACATATTGAAGGTTATACGTTAATATTTTTTTAATATTTTTTTTTATATTTTTTGTTTAAATTTGAGATCTCACTTCTTGTTGTTGCTTTTATATTGTAGAATGGACAATGAGTTGCTTCAGAAATGCATACTGTTTTTGGTACTATATGAATTGTTGAGACTCCTTACCCCAATTCATCGCTTACCTTTAAGGATCGGGGGTGAAAGTGGATCAGCATATATAACAAGGTTGTTAACAGTTCATCCTGATTTGTTTAAAGAGCAACAAAGATTGGATAGGGATATGTTTGTGCGACTAGTCCAATTGATGATAGAAAAAAATTTATTATCGGACAGAAGGTTTGTAAAAGTGGCTGAACAAGTAGGAATTGGTCTATTTATATTGGCAAGAGGGGCATCTCAACGCCAAGCTGCTGACACGTTTAAGCACTCAATATCCACAATTAGCAAATATTTCATAAGGGTGTTGCAAGCATTGACAAGATTGTCATGTGATTTAATTCGTCCTTATCAAGATTTGGCCGATACACCACCAGAAGTACAAGAAAACTCATTATATTGGCCTTTTTTAAGGTTAGTATGTTATTTAATTTTCATATAAATGCATTTATAAAAGCATAATTTAATAATAAAAAAATTAATTTTTTCATGTGTTAGGATTGTGTTGGTGCTTTAGATGGAACTCATATTAGTGCAGTTGTGTCCGATGGTGATGGTCAACCGTTTCGAGGACGTAAAGGAACTAAAACTTGGAATGTACTAGCCTCATGCTCTTTTAATAGGTTATTCACATTTGTCAATGTTGGATATCAAGGAAGTGCTCATGATATAACGGTGTGGAGAAATTGCTTAACTGATCCTAAATTCGAATTTCCACACCCTCCTCTAGGTAGGTAATTCTTTAATATTATTTTCTTTTAGCAGGATAATTTATTCTAATAAAAATTTTATTTTCTTATCAGGAAAATATTATTTAGTGGATTCTGGTTATCCTAACACACTCGGTTATTTGAGTCCAATTAAAGACAAGCAGACAAGGTATCATATGCCAGAATTTCACAATGGTCCTCCACCTCGAGGAATGCTTGAACATTACAATTATCGTCAATCTTCATTGCGTACTACAATTGAAAGGTGTTTTGGCAACGTTAAGGGGCAATGGAAAATTTTGAAAAACATGCCACAAATGTCTCAAACATATCAATTATCAATCATCTTATCAACGTTTACTCTTCATAATTTTATCCGATTGTACACTTTAGGGATACCAATTTCAGAAAGATGTGCAAATGTTGAGCCTAGAGCGGAATACTCCATATTTGATGAAGGTAGGAAAGCTCAGATGGACATAGTACAAAATCAGATAGCAGAACATATTTGGCAATCAGTTAGGGACATCGAGGAAGAAGATCATCATATGGACGTTGAATAATAAACTTAAATAGTCATATGAAATAAGAAGCAATCCTTGTAATAATTTATGATTATAATAAAGTTATGATTTTATTCTTATTATTATTAGTGTTATTGTTTTGGTATGTTTGGTTGTAAAGTTAGGCAATGAAATTAAAGGCAGTATCCATAAACCTAATATCATGTACAAGTATATCAAATACATATTCCCATAATATATAGGCCAACCATTTTTATATACAATATTATGTAAATTTAAATGGTTGGCATAATATATTATCGTTATATATACCAACTATATAAATTACAAAAATAGATTATTTTACCTAATATATATATATATATATATATATATATATATATATATATATATATATATAATCAGTAAAAATAATATCTAAATCAGTAAAAATAAGTTCATTTCAGTAAAAATAATTTCAGTTTAGTAAAAATAACTTCAGTTCAGTAAAATAAGTTCAGTTCAGTAAAAATAATTTCAGTTCAGTAAAAATAAGTTCAGTTCAGTAAAAATAATTTTAGTAAAAATAAGTTCAGTAAAATTCAGTTTTAATCAGTAAAAATAATTTCAGTTCAGTAAAAATAATTTCAGTTCAGCAAAATTAAGGTGAAGTGAACGGAGCCTAAATATAAAAATTAAAGCATTTTTATCTATATGTGAATAGGTTATTAGTCCGGCTAGATGGGTATTACAATGGAGCTATAAAGACGAGAAAGATGGTGCAACCAATGGATGAATCAAGAACTGCGGAGGAAGCATGTCTACAAAGAAGCCAACAGCTTAAAGAACTCTACGAGTCGTTATCAGCCGGAGAGTCGAACAACCTGCAAGACGGCCATGTGCAGCGTTGTCGCCGGAGGACTTGACGGAGTCTGAGTGGTTTTATCTCATGTGTGTCTCTTTTTCTTTCCCTCCTGGTGTAGGGTAAGTTTTCTTTTAGTTGCTTGCTTATCATTTCATTTTCTCTTTTTTTTTTTTTTTTTTTTTTTTTTTTTTTGTTTGCTAAGTCATACTCCCTTAATTTGGCCATCAAAAAATGTTTCATTTGATTATTTATGTTCTCTTACTTTCATAAGCGTAAGATTATAAACAAAAATTTAAAATAAGTATTAAAACAGGTAACATTTAAACAAAATACTACATTTACTTCTAAAAATCCAATTTGAGGCACTTAATATTCATATGGTGGTATTCCGAATGAAATAGATTTAGTTGCATATTCTTATTTAAATAGATATGTTAGATTCGTCTAAATACAAATTTTTAAAATTTTAACTTTAAATAATGCAGTCATACACAATAATAATTGAACATATTTTTTGGTTAAAGATGTGCATTACCATGTAAATTTCAAAATATCGAGATTGTTATATACACCGGGTGCACGGCCGTGCACCCATGAGTATTTTGTTCCCATATTTATAATTGTTATTTTTCATTTAATCTTCAAATGAATAGCAAAAATTAACATTAGGATAATTGGGTGCACGGTGCACGGTGCACCCAGATATTATATAAAAAATTTCAAAATATCATACACAACATCTCTCATGATGATTATGTAGTATATTATATGTTAATAAGAATGTATTATAAGTGCAAGTATTGGCTTTAATTCAAGAAAATACAACATGATCTGACAATCTGTTGTGGTGGAGGGAGTATAAATGTATAATTAAGAGGAATGAATTAGTATGTGCTCCACTACATACATCCTCTACATAAAAGTAAAGTACTCTAGATTGATTCCAATTATAATATTAATTATATGCTTTAGATATAATACATTAACAATAATATTTCGTTGAATTAGTTAATTATATCCCTTCTTAGAAGTAGGTGTAAATAACAAAGTGAAATAATGGATGATCCAGCTGCAAATTAAAGGCTTTAAATGCCTTCTTCCATCTCGATCTAAAAAAGGAAAAAAGAAATAAAGATTCTCTAGCATTACTGTTTTACCACTTAAAGTTACATGTCAATTACTAGTTACTATTTTTATATGTTGAAATTGATTTCTTCTACAATTAAATTTTGACTCTATACTCCTAATAATATGTGGACTGATAGATGATTATAAGATGATGGAAATACTAGATCCTATTGAGTGCCTTAGAGGCTCTTTTGCGAAACCACATTATTAACTATTAAGCCTTTAATTTATATGCATGAATTATTTACATTTTGTGGGAGTTGTTAGTACTTGTGATGAAAATAAGGTAAACCCTAAAAACATTAAGTAGGATAAATGTGTACCGTGATGAATACTTTTACTAGGCAATATACAATGTATATTCAAATATGGGTTGATAAGTAACTCAAATAAGAGGTCGGTGTCAAATATGTCATTCGTATTAAGTGCAACTGCAATAAAATCGTATTCGTGTAATTAGTCATTTTACATGGATTGGCTAATTAAATTAGTTTTAGTTTCAATCAAAAGCAAAAAGTACATAATTAATTAACCCCTAATTTTTTGTTTTTAATTAGGAATACAAATACCTCATGAGGATTCAATCCCTCAACCTACGAGATCATAAGGTTAATTTCCCAATACCTACTCCCAATTTCCCCACACATCGATTAAAAAAACAGCCATATGGTACAAAACTTGTCCGAATATATAAATGATTGCTTTTGTTTTCACATTAGGTCATGTATCTCATTAGGATATCTAGTGAAAATTCAAGGTTACTCCTACAAGACACTAGAACAACAACTAAAAGGTGCACAAATTTCAATCTTTTTCCTATAATTGAAAAAGACTACTATACCCACATGCCACAATTACCCCCTCTTTCTTTGTGTCTCTCTCAAGGAAATAGTTGTAATGCATGAAATTCAAGGTGGAAAGATTAACTAAACACATAGAAGAAATTAAAGGGAGTAATAACTATATGACTATATATAGAAAGACTGTTTGAAAGCTACTATTTATGGAAGATAGGTGAATTAATAGTAGAGTAAATTCAAGTAATTGCAACAATATAGCTGCAACAATTTGGGGTTATATTTGGTGACCACTACAATATTGTAGGAAACCAAAACTATGAACACTACTTATACAATTACTTTCCTTGTCAAGCAGCTGATTTGGATGGATCAGCACGCTTGAATTCAGCTGCTTTTTAAGCTAACCACTAAATTACGTTTTACTATTAATTACTACTTTGTCTTCTTTTTGTTTCTTTGAATATTTAGTAGGGCTGTACACTGGTTCAAAACCGGACCGAACCTGTTGAGACCGGGACCTGAATTAGTTAATTTTGAGGACCGGGGACCGGACCTGATTTAACAGGCCCGGTTCCGGGTCAGACCTGAACAATCAGGTCCGGTCCCGGTTTGGACCTGAACTGACCTGTTTTGTATTTTTTTCGTTTTTTTAATAATTAACCTATCGGACCAATAACAACAATTGCAGCAACAATAACGACAAAAACAGCAGCCACAAACACCACCAATCACCTCCCTCAACTCACGACACAAACACCAACAGCCACCACCGCTGCCATCTCAAACCTACCACCAATTCATGCCAAATCAGCCCCTGCTGCCCAGCAATAACGACCCACAGCAGCCCCTATACCAATCAGCCCACACAACAAGCAATTCCGGCCACCTATTGCCGCCACAATACCACCATAATTAACACCACCTAACGAATTGCAGCAGCCCACACCTCAATACTCGCCGCCCTCCTCTCCACCGTCAACAACAATGCAGCTACATTGCAGAACCGCCGCACGCCACCTCTTCACCGCTTCACCAATCCGCCACCGAACACCACCCAAAATCACCTATCTCGGCCACCAATTTAACCAATTCGCATCCCAATTTCACGAATTCAGCCTCCGATTGCGATAATTTGTCAACGAACAACATCAATTAATTCCCAATTTTGAAACCCAGATGCGCACTCATGATGAGTGTCGGGTTTGGACAGCACTCATGGAGGAAGAAATGAAGGGCGTGAATGGAGGAAGAGGAAGAGTCTGGAGAAGGAAAAAGAGGAAGAAGAGGAGGAACGGACAGTGAGAGAGTGAGGCTGTGAATGTGAGGGAATTAGGATTTAGAAAGGAAACTGATTTTTTTGTTTTGATTTTTGAATTTTTTTTTTTTTTTAAAAAAAACACAATTTTACCGGGTTTTAGGTTCGGACCTGAAACCCCCAGTTTTAGACTGGAACTGGAATCCCTGAATTTCAAGGACCGGAACCGGACCTGAAGCTACAGGTCCGGATCAGGGCCAGTCTCAATAGATCCAGTTCAGGTCGGTTTTCAGGTCCGGTCGTGTTTATTTACACCCTTAATAAAGACCATAAACAAGGAAAGTTTGAAGCATATTTTACTCTCTTTGTTCCTTCAATTCGGTAGGCAAAATAAGTTTATATTTGTTTTTGTTTGTTAATAAGTGTCTCATTTTGATCAGTATATACTAGTTAACGCAGAACTTTGATCAATAATAAGTTTTACTATCAATATGTATTAATTATAAAAAAAGCTAATGTTCAGAATTTATAGCTTAAAACGATTCTAACAAGTACCTATATGACTATATTTAATTTTTATAAGGAATTAACAACATTGGTTATAATGATACGGTGTATGTAAATAATGCAAATGTAAAATTGAGCCACTTAAAAAGAAAGTGAGGGAATTTTTTTTTTTTTTTTTAAGTTGGTTTAAGTTGGTTAAACTTCATCTCAGCATGCAATTACCCACCATTTTTTCTTTTTCATATATTTTATTTACATATAAAAAACTTACAAAAAAATACTAACTTGGTTGTATTTTTGACTTTATCCATTTCAAAATGTTATTTACACTTTCCTTTTTTATTCATCAAATCCCACAATTTCTTAAATAAAGTATGCTTTTGTAAGATTATTGTAAAACGGGATAAAGTTACCCTAAAAGCATTTAAGTAATCCTTGTATAATGTATACTATAAAAGTAATCATTATAAACACTCATAATGCACGGAGTATTAGATTAATCATATTATTCTTATAACATGTATTAATTAAAAAATACACATTAAAATACAATCAAATTCAATAAAAATTAATATATACTTTCAAATGGGTTAAAGCTAAGTTACTCCCAGATTGTCCGTCTTTCAATAAAATTAACGAAGGTCCGCCTTAAATAAGACTTATTGATCAAATAAGTGTAAATGGTATTTTTGGAATGACCTAACTGACAATTTACCACGACTAAAAAGTTTGATCCTCAATGTGAGTACATTGCAGGACTATTTCATCTATTCTTTCCTGCTTCCACACTCCACCAGTTCACAATGGATGACTTTTCTGATCTATTCATTATTACTTGATACAAAAGTACATATTTTTATTTGCAAAAAAACATGTTTATTTTCACATAATCTCATGGTAATCCCACCAATGTTTAGCTAGAAACTAATACTATATACTTGTAATATTAAATTCTGCTAGCTATTATTGGGAATGTATTTTCACAATAAGATTCAATTAGAAATTGATTGGTAAAATAAGCATTGGTGGAATTAACATGAGATTATGATATGGTATGATATGATATGTATATTAATTGGTAAATTAAACATTGAATAAGTATATTGAGGTGGTATGTCATGACTATTTATGTTAATGTTAATTAGGTTACCAGGAAAGGCGTATGCAAAAGGACAACATATGTGGCTAACAGGAGCAAATGAGGTTGATAGCAAAGTATTTTCTAGAGCAATTCTTGCCAAGGTAATAATCTCTACTTAAATTAACATACGTCTCACCTAAAATCATTGTTTTATACATCTAACAAAAAAAATGAAAATTGAAGATAATGTATTTTTAAATGCTAATTACCTATTTTCTTTATTAAAATAATCTACTCTGTAATGATTTTGATATGAACCCTTATTATATATACATGAAAAATAAATAAATAAAAATAAATAAATAAATTTCTATTAAAATATCAAACTTACGTACTTATGCACATAATTTTTTAACTCAATCTCGATCTACACAAGCAAGTAGGCTTAGGTCATATTATTCCATGCAAATGGACAATAGTTGAGATTATTATGAGCCAATTTTTCTAAAATAAATGAAGGTAGAAGATAATGATTAAATTGGTTAATAATATCTCAACTAAAGAAAATTAGAAAGAGCTATTCAAAAACAAAAAAAAAGAAAGAAAAAAAAAAGAAAAGAAAATTAGAAAGAGATATAATTGGATTTGTAGCCTTTAGAAGTTCAATCGTGAAGACGAGACAAAGACAATAAACAGCTTAGCTCTGTGGCTAGCTTATTAACCAACTTGGCTTTTGGATGAGAAACATATTGCATTAGATTATTGTACCTAGCTGTTCGCCTGGCGATGCTTTGAAGTCGTTTCCATGCCAATAGCAAATATGATGTAAAGGAAATTTGATCACATGTTTTGAACACCTCACCCCAAAACTTTAACCAACTAAAGTAGTTGATTATTCACAATGTTATAAGTTTATTTTTCAATTTTTTTTTTTTTTTTTTTTGACAAGAGCTTACACAGAATAGGAAACTAATAGACAAAATTAAAAGAGGATAAACTAGAGTTTGCTGTAGCAAGAATGTGTGCCCTCTCCACTACCACTCGATCCACCTTGAGAACGGCACACCACTCGAACCTGCTGCTTAAGTGGCGAATACGAACAAGTGTCCAACGAATAGCAATATCCGAGTCTTGGGCACCCCAAAGGTAACGGACAACTGTAGTAGAGTCTGTATAAATTATAACCGCACGAAGCGACCTTAGGACCGCCCACTGTAACCCTGCCAAACACGCATTCAACTCCGCATGCAGAGCAGACTGAGCAAGCCTAGAAGAAGCCCCTCCAAGCCAGCCCTGTTCCCCGTACTCCCCAAATTCTGGACACCAACTCATAACATTGGGTTGCGGATGATAGACCAATGTTATGAGTTTGGTAAATGACTATTAACTGTTAAGGAAAAGAAATACTTTGTAGTATTGGAGAGAGAATGTGAAGGCTAAAGGTCTATAAATTTTATTTTATTTTTTTATTTTTTTTTACAAAGGATAAAAAACAGACTACAAATTAATACTAAAGCATGCAAATAAAATTAACTGCTGCTTCTCCAGCAATTTGATGAGCACAATGAACACGCTGATGATCTGCCTTATGAACACGACAATACTGAAAGGTTGAGCCAAGCCGCCTAATCTTGCTGATGAGCTAGAGGTAATCAATGTTACCTTGACCATCCTCCCGAAGAAGTGTAACAAGATTATAGGAATTAGTAAAGACTGTGAGGGACTAAAACCCATTATCCGAAGCCCATTGTAAACCATACAAGCACGCCATTGCCTCCGCGTGTAAGGCTGAAGTGCAAACGCCGAAGTTACTTCCGCCAACGATTCGGTCATCCAACGGGTCCACATTATCCAAGCACCACCCCATCCCAGCATGTTGAGAATCTTTGAACCAAGAACCATCAATTTGTATTGATAGTAAAGCATTCCCTTGGTTGAGCAATCCAAGTTGAGCTGCATAAAAACCAGGCGGAGGCGAGATAGCAGCTTGACCCCTAGTAACAAAAGGGGAGTACCAGAAGTGTCGTGGTCGAGGAATATTCTATGAGAATCCATTACCTCCACAAACTGATAAGCAAAAGAGCGAATTGCAGTAGAATCGCTGAAGATTCTGGAATTCCGACATAACCAAAGGCTCCAAAGGGTACCAACGAAGGTGCCCAGGCGAGTACTACTAGGCCCATCCTGACTAATAAAAAGTCGGATATAACTTAGATCCAATCTCAGAGAGAAAGGTCTCCATTAAATTCTGAGTGAATACCGAGGCATTCACCCCTCCAAATTGTTCTTGCATTACAACACATCCTAAAGAGATGTTGTAAATCCTCCAGTTCAGTATTGATCACAACACACATCTTGAACCGGAACCCCTCTATGATGAAGCTCCACCTTGACTGTGAGAGCACGACAGAGCAATTTCCATAAAAATAATCAACTTCCATTTAGGCTGTAACTGCAAAGACCAAAGAATTTTCCGAAAGGAGCCTACACTTGAAGCTACTAGGGCTCCAAGAGGTTGTTGATGAAGCATTGCATAACCTGTCTTGACCGAGTACCTCCCTGAAGGGGTACTAGACCAGTACCGAAAGTCTTCCTGTGTAGTATCTGGCAATTCCATAGCAAGGATTATCAATGCATCTGTGTGCACAAACCAGTCTGACAGTTTATCAGTGTCCCACCCGTTGGTCTGCGGATGGATAAAATGACTGATAGTATAATTCCCTGGAGCGCGTAGTAAGATTCTTGGTTTAAATTCAAGAATGCTACCATTAACCCATTTAGTCGAGCCGGCTAGAGTAGAGCAGACATTACTTATTTTCCAATTACAACCCTGTTGTAAAAGTGTATCTGCCCTAAGTAACCCACGAAGGCCATAAGAATAACGACCCGAGAATCTGGGCCTAGTGTCAGAGGTATTGGAAAGAAAAAGTAGTGCGCGTAGAGAAAACCTTCGAAACAAGGAGTTGCGGATTTGTAACAAACCTCCAAACTTGTTTCATTAGGAACGCCTTATTTAAGGAGGACAAACATCGAATTCCCAACCCGCCCATGCCACGAGGGAGATGCATGGTATCTTTATTAACCCAATGCATACCTTTAGAATCAGAATGCGCCCAAAAACAGCGCATCAGTAAATAATCAATTTTTCCAGTCACTGAAAGCGGAAGCTCATAGCAGGAAAGGACATGAGATGCCCCATAATTACAAGAATAGAGTTAATAAAGATTAACTTTTACGATTGGGACAGCCTGATAGTATTTAGGAAATTAATCCTTCCGATAATTTTGTCGATGACGAATTGGAAGTGATCCTTCTTTTTGCCGACAAAGTCATTAGGAGCACCCACATGATGATCGAAGACCTGAACTTGTTTCATCCGGAAAAATCAATCTGAAGTCCTCCTGAACTGTAGCACTAATATTCAAGCTAAACTTAATTAGAGATTTTGAAAGGTTGAGTTCCTCTCCCGAAATTTTAGTAAACCGTTGTATGATTTGGACAATGTTAGAACACGCAGTAGATGAAGCACGGAAGAAGATAAGATCATCATCGGCGAAGAATAAATAGGAGATAACAGGACTATTTCTTGAAAGCTTAATTCCTTGAAACAACTTCAAATCTTGGCCTAGATGTAACATCCGCAAGAAAATATCCATGCAGAAAAGGAAGAGGTACGGTGAGAGAGGGTCACCCTGGCAAAGACCACACTGTGGTTTGAATGGGTCCGACGTCGTACCATTGATAAGGTACTTATAAGAGACCGTGGAAAGACATTGTTGGATCATTTGCAACCAACGAGCTGGAAACCCATAGGCCTTCAAGACCTGTAAAAGAAAGCTCTAATGAATTTGGTCATAAGCCTTACTCATATCAATTTTGATCGCGGCTAGCCAGTTAGAACCAGATTTAGAAATGTTAATTTGCTCCATTAATTCATGACTCAACAAAATGTTATCCGTTATAACTCTGCCTTGAACAAAGGCATGTTGAGAATCTAAGATAAGAAGAGGCAAATATTGACGCAGTCTGGCAACCAAGCACTTCGAAGCGCATTTGTAAATCATATTACAGAGGCTAATTGGACGTAAATGTCCTATCTCCGTCGGAGTCCCAATCTTCGGAATCATAACAAGGAGAGATTGATTCCACTCTTTCAGAAGGAACCCTGTCTGAAATAAACTTTGAATGCCCCTGTGACAACCGAATCTCCAACAACATCCCAGTGTGTTTTGAAAAACTCAGTTGTGATCCCATCCGAACCAGAACACTTACAGTTTCCTAAAGCAAACATGCCATCCCTTATTTCCGCAGCCGAAAAGGGTCTTTCCAAATTATTGAGTTAAGAGGAAGTGAGCCGTGGAAGATCTAATTCACGCAAGACAATGTCAATTTTCGGATCATATGGAGGCATAACATCACTCTGAAAGGTCTGTTTAAGAGATTTCACGACAATATGTTGAACGTCCGTCTGACCATGCTGAAGAACACCTTGGTCATCAAGTAAAGAAGTAACCTGATTCTTCATCTGTCGAGTTTTGACATTAGAGAACAGTATCTTTGAGGGGAAATCACCTTTGAGTATCCAATTTTTCTTACAACGTTGTCTCTAGAACTGAAGCTGTAGTAAAACACTGTCCTTCGAAGTAACAATATTAGACATATACTGAGTTGCATCGGGAACAGACTAAATTGACTCCCTTCAATGGAGAGATCCTTTGAAAAAAAATTCCAATCCACGCCCCAGAATTCCTTATTGTTAAGACACCACTTCCGAATTAGTGCCTTGGTATGGTCTAAATTTTTCGGAAGGATAAACATTGGAGAGCCAATAGTATTCCTTTGCCATGTGTAATGAACGAAGTCATGTACCTGTGTATAGTTGAGGCACCAATTATCCAATTGATAAGGACGGTTTGACGTATGCTGGAAAGGAGAGTCGTCAAACACAATAACAGCATGATCAGAAACAAGAATCGGTTGATTAAGTAAACGACTATCAGGATAGTTATGAAACCAATCAGAGGTCATATAAGAGCGGTCTTGCCGTTGTAAAATAAGTTGGTGTGCCTCCCGATTATTTGTCCAAGCGTAGAGGGAGCCTTTGAAAGGAGTGGAAAATAAACTGAATTTTAATCTAATATCAATAAAGGAATCCCAACCCTTAATTACACTAGAACCACCCAACCTATCATAGTGATGCTCTATTTGATTAATATCACCAATAATCAAACAATTAGAAGCAAAAGCAAGTAAATCTAAAATCAAACCCAAGACTTGAGGTCTATCTTCCACAACAGGAGCACCATAAACAAACATCACACATCTACTTATTTCATTAAAAAAATTTATATTACAAAGTACAACGTTTGAACAACAAAAAACACAAGAAACATCTTCTGTACCAAACCCAAAAACCACTAAACCCCCACTACTACCATCCGAGTCAACCCCAAAACCGAGGTAGGACAAGACTACCAAGTAAACTAGTCACAACTGAGACTGGAACTCTAGTTTCACAAAGGAACAAAATAGTGTAGTAACCAAAACACATAAGGAAGCTTCAGAGAACTTTGGTCATTTAGTCCTCGGCAATTCCATGAGATGAACTTCATAAAACCTTGGGGAGCTGTGAAGGGCCAGCTACCTTACCAAGGTTGTCCAAGAAAAGCAGAAGACAAGTGACCAGAAAAAGCACCTGTACCATTACGAAAGGCCTTAAAAGCAAACCCATCAGCTGAAAATTTTAGTAACTTACGAGAAGAAGCGGAGCCAGCCTCCTCCACCTTCCTTTTACCACCAGACAAGCCCATGAAACGGTTGGAAGGGCAGCCCGTAGAATTGCCACCACACTGAGCAGGAGATCTAGCCAAAAAACCCAAGTGCTCTGCAATAGAAACATCCTAGAAAGACTTAGCAACAGCCTGTCATGAGTCATTAGCAGACAAGGTGAACCCACCCTTGCACATTAAGAGCCCTAATTTTGCGACGTTTTTGAGACCATGTCGAACTATGATAACCAAAAAAGGGTCTTGATCATACGATCGACACCGATGAAAGGGGCCACGAGAACTCCTTTTTTGCGGCCTAGTATCGATTTTATTATGTATCTGACGCATAGAAACAGCAGGTTGTGCATTTGCGGGAAGCTGGGCATCTGATTTGTCTTCTAAGAACAAATTTTCAAGCAATGCAGGTGTAAAATCAGCTGCGGCAGAGCTGATTACAGGAGGCAAAATAAATTCCTCTGAGTCTGATCTATCCGTAAGGAAGCTTTCTTCAAGGGCTGCTGAAATTCGAAACCCCCCACCAGAAATAAATTGAGTACGAACCTCAGTAAACGGCGCATATGGGTCGCCTTCTGAAATAGCAGCCCGATTCTCATCAATAAACCTTGTAGAATTCGGATTATGATACGACTCCGGAGTGGTTGGGTCCGTTTCAAAGGACAAAAACTCTCACTCCTCTGTTCAGAAGCAGAATTATAGTCAGAGCTATGCGAAGTAGTAGAAGCAGCCACATTATTCGGGTGAGACATGTATCCATTTTGGTAAACCCCACTAATCGGAATAAATTCAGGTTCTATGTTATCATTATTATCCCCAGTAGGAGCAGCTTCAATGACATGACCATTCGGCAGTACGTGATCCCCTGCACCTAATGAATTTGAGTCCGAATTATCAGGTTCATTATCCTCACCCTTCTGATCATTATAAGGAGGTTCCTGTTCGTCTTCATTATCATCATTATCCTATTATCTTCACGGTTATTATCATCATCATTATCCATATCATCATTATCATCATCGTTACCCGAACTATCATCATTATACTCGAAGTCTTGCGCCAGAACAAGAAGGTTCACTCTTGTGTTACGAGTTCTAAAATTTTCCTGAGTTCCCTCCATATTCGTATATAAAGGCCGATTATGTGGGCAATATAACACCGTTAATCCTTGAGATTCAACGTCTCCATCCTAGCATGAACGCGCCTAGCAGCCACATAATCCGAACACTCGCAAATCTCCTTATAATGACCCACACAACCGCACTTTTTACAATGCTTAAATACCCCTTCATACCTGAAATAAACCCAAGTAGGAGAAAATTCACCCGGACATAACACCCAGGTATTAAGGATTTAGAAAGATCAACTAAAACCTGCCCACGGAATTCAGGTTCATCAGGCAGCCCATCCTCATCATATTCAAGAGTTTCAACCAACCCTACAAGATCTAAGGTTTTAACAGCCCATTTCGGATCAAGAAACCCTAGAGGAAGCCCGTTAACACGAATCCACAATCGATTCATATCAAAATTAACAGAAGCAGGCACAGTGTATCTATTACACCTACACCATCCAAAATGAAAGTGTGTTGCTCAAGTAAAGCCTCTACGTCCGCCAAGTTTGAGCATGCAAAAATAAAGTAATTACCAATTTACCAGTACGATGCACAACAATATTACCTCGTGTGAGCCATTGAGTATCGACCATTTGTTGAACAATCGCGCGACTTGGAGGATTGGGCCCAAAGAATCGCCCAATAACCGCTTTGTTCCAATCGGTATTAGTAATATAATGCTCCAAAGGTTGATTTAAATACACCCCCAATTCAATACACGGTCCAATGATTGAAGTTAGCCATTAATAAATAGCAACAAGGACAGAAAAGGTTAAAGGCAAGAGTAGTGAAAGTGAAGGAAAAGAGCAGTAGAAACTTGATTTGGGAGTGAAGAACAGGAAGAGGGTCGTTTAATTGGTAAAAAACCTCATAGTGCATGTACTCCACGTGTAGAACAAAGGAAAAGAAAGGTGAGCAAGCTAGGATAGTGGGTCAGCTCAAGAACACAACCTTGAGTATTAAGGAACGCTTCTCACAGTAAAAGGATACTTTAAAAAAATCCAAGAAAAGGATTGATTGGTGTGTAAAAACGGTTGCTTGGCACTAGAAATCCAATAACCAAGATGAAAAAGAACAGGATTGGTTGAAAAAAAAAAGGATTGAAGTTTAAAAAAAACCTCAAGAACAAGTAAGAAACCCTAGAAACCTAGGCACCGACTCAGAATATTGAGAGAGAAAGACCTGCTTGCTTTTATGAAATTTGTAGATTTTTTTTTGGTTTGGTCTATAAATTATTGTGTCAATGATACTTTGTCATTAACCATCTGTTAACGCCCAAAATTTAAATTTCACTAATTGCTAACGAATTTCATTTTATTTGGTAAACTAAAAGCACCAAGCTAATTACAAATTCACTTCTTTATTACTATAAAGTTAAAACATAAGCTTTGTTGGAATACACTTGGTATAAGTTATCTGAAAAAAAAACTTTTTATAAAAGGTAATTAATGACAAAATAGTCTTATATTAAGTTTATCAACATGGAAAAATTTCCAAAGGGTAGAACCAAACAATACGAAATATAACAAAATATAATCAGATATTCAGGAGAAAATTTCAATCTCTAATAGTTTGAGTCTTCAACAACTCTAATAATGTCTGACTAAGTTTTGTTAATATCAATAGAGTTCTGTGTTGATATTAAGATGATAGCATCTAGATATAACTTAATAATAGCGAGTATTATTAAAATAATTGATGACTCGGGTTATTAGAGGCTAAAAATTCAATTATTTTATAGTAGTATTAGTAGTACCCTCCTAGTGGTGGAAACACAAACGTTCTAACCTCCATTTTATTCCTCTTTTTTTCATGGTCTGCTTGGAACTCTTCTAGAGTGCTCGAATACAAGTACATTGTTCCATTTCCAACGAAATCAATTCATGAAAATGCTAAAAGTATACTTGTCTACTTTAATTATAATCCTACGTATTTCCTTCAATCCATATTAGTATCGCAATGATTAAATCTTGGCATTACTTACATACTATCATTGTGATTTTTACTTGAATAAATATATAATGTGAATACTTGTAAGTATAAATATTTGGTTTTTGACATTAAACATAATCAACTTATAATATTTTACTTAATACTCCGTAATACAAAGTATATAATCGAATACATTCATAATAAAGTTATGCATTGAAATGAATATATCTTCACTACTGTAATAATAAGAGAATGGAAAAGTATGTATTAATTCTGACTTTAATATTATCAATAAAATCTTTTTGAGACAAAAAATGAGTAATTAACCAAAGTTTATTCTTTGACAACATGAATTGCAGACTGTAGTGTGCATACCTGTAATGGATGGTGTGGTGGAGTTAGGATACACCGAAAGAGTAAGTCAACATTTCTCCCTTATAACTTGCTACGTATAAGCCGATGTAGGTATGAATGCCAGATTTCATGGTTAATGTTCTCATTCATGTTACACACAAGCTTACTACTTTCTGATTTACAACCGCACAAATTTTTGTCACGTTAATTAAGATCACTAATATATATATGCAAATTAATTACTTTCTTACCAAGAGAGTAAAAACCAATATAACCCTTTTTCCTCCTAAATTGTTGTACTTTTTACTCAGTGTTTATTTATTTGGGATTCCTCTACTTGACTTCAACGATGTACTTTGCTTTCATACAAACACTTTTTTTTTCGGAAGCAGGTTCAAGAAGACCCATCTTTTATTCAACAAGTCAAATATTTTTTCGACGACCACTACCACCACCACCAGCTCCATAATGAACTACCATTACAACCAAAACCTGCACTCTCGGAGCACTCTACCTCCAATCCAACTGCATCCTCCAACCATTCCCACTTCCAGTCTCCTCTTGTCCTTGCCACATACACCACTGTCGACCCACTACCTATTCCTAGTGATGGAGCCAACAACAATAATGAGAACGATGAGACTGAGGGCGAAGCTGACTCAGATCCTGAGGCCCAGACAATCCTTGGCTTGCCAGTAAAGTTGGAACTACGATACCAAAAAGGTGATTCATTGTCCTCTTGAGCCATATTTACATGGCCTTTATTCTCCTGATGGAGAGTACAAAGCAGCCATAATATTGGGACTTTGGGAGTATGATAATATTTTATGTATGACCTTAATTCCTTATGTAAGAACTATTAATACTCAGCAATATTTGTTTCCAGGTATTACCGTTGTTCCTGACTCATCTGATGAGCCAAGCGAGTTAATGCAGATAGAAATACCGGAGGACATACAACTCAGCTCCCCTGATGTTGTATCCAATAACCTTGACTCGAACTTTCCCTTAGTGGCTGTTGGTCCAACACCAAGTCACCAGCATCACACCGTTGACTCATTCATAACAACGAAGTCAACTCGAAGATGGCCTGTTATGCAACAGCAACAACTACAGGATCCAATAATTATTAGCAACAACCTCCAGACACCATCTCTAGGTAAATTAGTTTCTTACCTTAGGCTCCTTAGGCTTGTCTTTACAATTCTAAACTGTTACACTATCACTTCAAAGCCAAAGAAAAGAATTTTCACTTCCTCAAAACCTTCATGAGGAATCAACTCTCACAATATTGAATCATTGCACTATTGTTCCCACATGTTAATTTAACCTAGCTAGTATAACATCCTGAACAACTTGCTAGACCTTCAATTGTGACTGCCCGCCATAAAGGGTAAACCTCCATAGTTCATACAATATCACAGCCTATTCACAGGTCTATCATGAGAAAAGAAGGAACAAAAACATAAACATCAACCAAAGATGAACACTCAACCTAAAAAAGAAAAAGAAGAAAAAAAAAACACTTTAGACTATATTGAATGTAAGTTCTACTGATAAACCTTAAATTAAAAGTGTATAGGACATTAATCAAAACAAACTACTAAAAACCACTCGTCTTAATTCTTAACTAAAGTATTATGAATATGATCTTTAGATTTTCATAGTATATTGTACAAGCTTATTTTGTTCTATACCTGTTGGTGTTCAAAGACTATTGATGTATGTGTAAGTGTGTAACAAGAGTTGCAGCTGGTATATTGTTAGCATATGTGTCCTAGCAACTTTTTTTTTTTAGCGTTTATTGTGGTGCTTGATAGCTTAATGTTATGGCTAGTTGGCTACCATGACGGAAGAAGTCATATTCCCAACCCTTCTACTTCGCAGCTATTATACTAACTTAAGACTAAGTTCTTGACCAACGCTTAATCATAATAATGCATGCAGCCAAGGCTTATTTCTGGACTGTCTAATTTTCCAGGTATCGCTCCAATGGAAAGCCTCTCCCAAGAAGACGCATACTACTCCCAAACCGTCTCTATCATCCTACAACTCCAATCTAGCCGATGGGCAGAACCCTCTTCTACCACCTCTGTTGCAACCTCTTCTTACCTCTCCTACTCTTCAAACTCTGCCTTCTCAAGCTGGACACCAGGGTCCAACCACCACCACTCACCAGTGGAAGGCACCTCGCAATGCCTTCTTAAAATATCCTATTCACAGTTCCTCTCCTTCATTCCATGTACCGCGAAGAGAACGTTAGCTCCCCAAGTCAGACCTGCATTACATGGCCCTTGGTCGCGGGAAGAGCACTAGTGGACCTCCTCATGATGAGCTCTCGGCCAGTCATGTATTAGCTGAGCGTAGGAGAAGGGAGAAGTTGAACGAGAGGTTTGTCATTTTGAGGTCATTGGTGCCATTTGTGACAAAAATGGATAAGGCCTCTATTTTAGGAGATACCATTGAGTATGTGAAGCAGCTACGCAAAAAGGTACAGGAACTTGAGGGGCGTACAAAGTCTGGAGAGGAGAGAGATAAGAGGAAATTGCAGGTGATAGAAGAAAGCAGCAGTGGAAATGAAATGAGGGTAAAGAAGACAGCAGCACAGTTGCAACAAAGTAACATGTTAGAAGTGTCGATAATTGAGAGTGATGTATTGGTGGAGTTGCAGTGCCCATATAAGGAGGGGTTGTTGCTGGATGTCATGATCAAACTGAGAGACATGCGCCTAGAAGTTACTACAGTGTTGTCCTCCCTTAACAATGGCCTTCTTGCAACAGAGTTAAGAGCCAAGGTATTATTTCTCTTAATCCCTAGTAAACCACTTCACCAGATTTTCTTAATTGAAGAAAGAATGCCACATTTTCTATCACATGCATTACTTTCCTCATTTCTCAACCCAGCATTTCTTTTTTTTTAGAAATTAACATTCTGTTCATTTTCATTTCCTCAAACAATACACATCCTACAAGACGCAACATTTCATCCTCATAAAATAATGTGAACTCCAATATACTCTGTTTAAATCTCTATTAAACAGGCCTTTTGTAAGTTATACTGAAGTTCCACATAGATTGATCCTGGGTTCAAATCTTCACTCCCCCTAATTACCTAAATGCCTCCAAAATCTTCCCTCCCTCTAAAGTTATTCTGGTGTGGACCAGAAATTTGCAGCAGACTAGTCATGCTCAATATTTTAGCATCAGTGTTGCTGTGAATATACTAGTCACAAGCATTTTCTTCGTGCTCAATCAAAATATCAGATGTCCACAACCATTTTGCAGTCAAGTAGAATCAAAGTTTGTAATATTTACATTTAAAAAAAAAAAATTATTGTATAATTTTTGAATTTTATGAGCAGGTTAAAGAGAATGTTAATGGAAAGAAACCCAGTATAATTGAAGTGAAGAGGGCTGTGAATCAAAAAATACCTCAAAGTGACTCATAAGTTTTAATGTGCATCGGAACAATGCATGTGCACTCAGCTCTCTCCATGTATCTTATCTTTATCCACAAAGTGATATTCAATTATTTAAAGTGTAACATACAGGAAGTAATGCAGAGAATAGAACTGCCTAGCCTAGTAGCCTCACATGTTGCAGCCAAAAAATACGGTAAGGGACCATATGGTCGACCCTGTCATTGCTTTTATTCAAGTAGAACACAGAACATTGGAGATGTAACCATGATAAATTCAAACATTGGAAAAAGAAATATAACAACTACTGCTAAAGATTACTGTAAAAAGGCATACAAATGGAAAGTCCTTAACTATATACCCGTTTTAAAGTTGTCATTGACCTTTAATCTTCAGGTGAAGGATTCCCTAAAGCAATGCCCTTGATTACATGCCGGCACTGAAACCTGCAAAATGACTATATTAAGGACATAGTTTTCATACACACTATACAGAAAACCCTACATATAAATAAAGGTTCTGCTTGAATTAAACTATTAGTATGATGACAGACCCAGAGGCCAGAACAAGGAAAAGCAAGTAGCCATGGCATTTTTGGCCATAAAGCATTTCAGCAAACAGAAGTAAGCATGAAATTATCTGCTGTTAACAAATTATTAGTGGCTATTGTTTATAAAATACTTAGCAATAATATCAAAGACAAACCATTTACGGCCAACTTCAATCTAAAAAAAAAGCTGCTATGTAAATGAAGGTTCTACATTTGATCTCAACTATCAACACTATTGAAGGAGACTCCCCAAAAATTGGAAATTAAGCGCACCAACTGTAAATTATTCTACCGTTCCGATACAGATAAAAGAGACTGCATGTTGTATAGCTCTCAGTGGAAACACATCTATGTAATGACTAGTGAGCAAGTAGAAGCCAATACTCTCATTTGAGTTCATAGTCAGAAATATATGAAAAAAAAAATGAAACATAAGGCTATATTTTCAAACTACTGTAAGAAGTCAAGAGAAAAAGTTTAGAGCATAAAAGACATTTGTACCATGTTATATCACTGCATATAAAATTGTTCTCATTGAAGTCAGTGATTGCGCCTGGGGCAAAAGAAGATGATAATGATTCATGATGAGAGGTCTTGCATCTAAGCTGTAGCCTGAATGGTAAAATCTGCAGAATCAAAGCACGTGATATTGAAGAAGTCAAGATGATAGTGCTAAGATTTAAAAATTAAGTGCTCAAAAACACATCTGATTATTGCATTTGCATTTATAATGGACTGAATTATTTGACTGATATAGCCAGGTTACTGAATTTGCTGGATGGCATTTCAATAAAAGGGTTACAACCTTCTTTGAGAATTGGAAGTCACGCTTTGGTAGAAAATGCAGAGGCATGTTGAAGGAAGTTGGAGCCTTCACCAGGAGAAACAACTTAGTAGGACCTAAAAACATTAAAGTAGAAGCAATGTTAGAACCATGTACACACTCAAGGAGATTGTTTTTAATCAGACAATGTACCTGTATAGGAGACGGATCCCACACCTTTAGAGATAAGTGCCCTTATGACCTGTCCAAAAGGAGTTAAGCTCACTTAGTATTAGTAGTCTCTAAGTTCAATGAAATATTGATATGGCATTAGTCGAACCAACCTTTTTCGAAAGCATCTCTATTGTTCGATTTCTGGCCTTATCTTCAGAATCTAAGAGAGCTATTCTTCCGTGAGGAAATACAATCTGATAAACATGTTGTGGTCGGTGTGGGCTTGCTCCAAAAACAAAGACTAAATCTTCAACACTGGGAAACTCACGGATCAAAAGCCAAAGAGCAGTCTGGAGACCAGATATTTTACTCATCAATTTCTCAGTTCTTCTAATCTCTAATTTGACATCTCTTTTCCTCCCAATGGCTTTTCTTCTAGATGAAGCATTGAGCTCACTTTGTGTAAGAAGTATCTCCTAAAATATAAAAGATCTTCAGACGATATCATTCAAGCTGATAAATAAATTCCACTGCATCCCATAAAACATACCGACTCCTGGTATTCAGTTCGTAGAGCATCAAATTGAAGAGTCATATCCTGCAACATGCTGCAAAAGGAGATCCCGATTATGGAAAGCATCATCATAAAATCAGAAGAAGTTAGCTTCAGTCATCTAGAAGATATCTTTGCACTTTATGACAGAAATAGTGAAATTCCCATCAAATTGCACCATCAAATTGCAATGCATAACATCCCATGGAAAACATAACATCAGGGCTGTGTTTGGATGGAAAGAAAATCATCATCCAGAAGTAAAGGGGCGGAAATAATATTCTGATGTAAAATTCCTCCTCTCTAGTGCTCCATTTTTCCTTCACTTCATTTTTTTTTTCCTTTCGCCTCTAATTTTTCTAGCAAGATTGATTCCAAGGATAATGAAGTTTAAAGTTGATGTCTATTGACCCCTATTTTACTGAACCTTGCTAAACAAACTCTAAGTATTATCTAAAAAATTTAATAATTAATGCCTACTCCTAAAATGCCTATTATACTACTAATGGAAGAATAAATCCATTAACTCTAATCACTTGGACCACAAGTCTACAACAGTAAGGTCGAACATGAAGTTTAATCAGTTCTAATAGAACATCTCATGTATCTTCAACATCTGCAACTTA
Source organism: Chenopodium quinoa (assembly GCF_001683475.1). Classification (NCBI taxonomy): domain Eukaryota; kingdom Viridiplantae; phylum Streptophyta; class Magnoliopsida; order Caryophyllales; family Amaranthaceae; genus Chenopodium; species Chenopodium quinoa. Next base: position 2,673,007 of record NW_018744284.1, read on the forward strand.
AATTATCCATGCCATTCCTTCTAATTACTTGTCAAGTACTCGCTTCTACTAACCAAAAAGATATTACCAGGATTAATTATTACCAAAAAGGCGACAACTACCTTGAATCTCCCTCAGAAAAGTGTATGTGTCTATTCATGATCATATGATAAATTCATATTCCTATAACAGGATTGTTAGTTCACCATAATGCAGACTTTTGGGCTTTCAGCAGTACTTATTGATTGATTCTATTTCATTGGATGTTTGCAATTTCCCATTTCATTAGTAATAAATAGGTAATACTAGCAAATCTGCTTAGAAAATTTTTTAAATTGAATGAATTTTAAGAAGTATTTAAATTGTGCTTCATATTGCAACTAGCAATAATCTTCTTAATCACATTTATCAATGATTTTTGCAATTAAAGCATAATCGCAACAAGACAAACAGTAAAAGATCAACAATACCAATACAAAGAGCTGATTTTATCTCAATTTTATAAATTCAACATGAACAATGTAAAATATTATCCCTAATTAATTACTTTTTGAAAATTTTCCACAAAATCGAATAAATTGATTGGGATAAAGTTCAAATTTTCCGAAATTAAGTTGATAATTGATGCTAATTTCACAAATTACACACTAAAGAAAATGAAATTGGAATCTTAAGATGATCAATTGGCATAATTGAAAATATACGAGAAATTGGAGAGAGAGGGAGAGCATACGAGGGGATTTGCTGGTGCATATAGAGCAAGAAACCTAAGACATCATAAACGACAAGGAAGACGAGAGCGCCATTAATGGAGGTGGAAGGGACCTCGATTTCTGTGTCCTCCGCCATTGTTGTTGCCTCTGGATTTCTCTCTCTTAGGCTCATTATTCCGAGAAGGAGAACTTGCTTCTAATCCTCAGTACTCGGATAGTGAAGGAGTTTTTGAAAATATGATTGGGAGCGGGAAGATAAAAGGAGGAAGTAATTGGGTCGTTCGAATCGGCGAGTCATTTTTATGTAAGAGTATTAAAGTAGTTCGTTTTGGGTTTAGGTCGGATTAATTTAGGTTGAATTGTTCTAGCTTTTATTATATTGTCGATCTATATCATGGTAAAAGTTATTACCTACACCCCAAATTGCAGCCAAAGTTTTAAGAATTCTCATTCTACCGTCCACGTCACCGGTTCAGGGGGAAGAAATTTTAAATCCGGTCTACAGCAAAACCGCTACCTGAAGTAGCGGTTTTTACTAATAAACCGCTACTTCAGGTAGCGGTTTCTTTTTAATAAACCGCTACTTCAAGTAGCGGTTTTTGTTTAATAAACCGCTACTTCAAGTAGCGGTTTTCTAGCAGGTATAATTTCCCGATTTCACTTTCCTCTTTCATTTTCGTCTTCTCACCAAAATCCCATCCACGCCTTCCACCAAAATCACACCTCCTTCAACGGAAGCCGGCGCAGCCAAGGAATCCACCGACGCCGCCGGAGCATTCCTCAGCAACGAAGGCCGCCGCTGTTGACGCCGAGGGTTCGACTTTAGTGGTCGGCTTCGTTAATTTCAGAAGAAACGTGCTGATCTTCTTGTTTGTGGTAAGTGCCCTAATTATTTTTTGTATTCAGTTATTGGGTTTGTTGTTGTTATTGAGTTTCAGAATTGTATGTATGTGTTGTTGTTGTTGGTTTTGGTTGTGTTGTTGTTGTTAGTGTTCTTGTTTATTGTTGTTGTTATTGATTTTCGGTTTTGGTTGTGTTGTTGTTGTTAGTGTTCTTGTTTATTGTTGTTGTTATTGAGTTTCGGTTTTGGTTGTGTTGTTGTTGTTAGTGTTCTTGTTTATTGTTGTTGTTATTGAGTTTCGGTTTTGGTTGTGTTGTTGTTGTTAGTGTTCTTGTTTATTGTTGTTGTTATTGAGTTTCGGTTTTGGTTGTGTTGTTGTTGTTAGTGTTCTTGTTTATTGTTGTTGTTATTGAGTTTCGGTTTTGGTTGTGTTGTTGTTGTTAGTGTTCTTGTTTATTGTTGTTGTTATTGAGTTTCAGAATTGTATGTATGTTTGTGGTTGGTTTTGGTTGTTGTTGTTGATTTACTTACCTTACATATAACCCTTGTAGAATTATTAATGGTTTCGATCACATTACTCAGTTTAGGTTGCTATAATTGCTGATTTTGAAAGTGAAAATAGAGCTTCTATACACAAAGTACATGAGCTCAAAGTACATGTAGTCATGACTTATGCCCATGTTGAGCTTCAAGAGGTATTAAGACCTTCATAGCTCATTTTAGGTTGCTATAATTGTGTAGTTTGCTTGCTTGATGTTAGGACATTGCCACACTGTTAATGAATTTTTGCAATCTAATATCTTTGATTAATAATGGTCTTTTCTAGAATGAAACATGGAGGTTCCGAACTACCCTCTATATTGCTATTGGGGTGGAGAAATTGTCCACAAAGATAGCGATATAACGTATAGGGGTGGGAATCAAAAATTTGTGTTTGTACATTCTGCGATGACATATTCACAAGTTCTGAACAAGCTATATGAAGAATTGAGTGTTGATCCTAGAGGTGTGGAGTTGAAGGTGGTTATGCGTTATCCTATGGCTGGGGCATATGTTGCAATTCCGTTAAATGACGACAACGCTGTTAGAGCTATGTGGATTGCTGTGACTCAGAGTTCTTCTGTTGCAATGCAATTGTTCATTGAACAAGTTCCAAAGGAGCCAGTTGTGCAAACTAACACTGGTTCCTTTCCGGGGATGGATTTTTTTGGTAGTGTGGATCAACCGTTTTCCACTGGTGTTCAAAGTGTGGGCATAGGGTCATTCACAAGAATGCTTGTATGATCCACATTATGTCAATGACCATCTCTCACAGTTTAGGTCTCCGGCCTCATCGCCTAATGTTGGAACCTCGACAAGCACACAACCACAAGGCATTCTTGATTCTCTTGACCCAAACAATGTTGATGTATTTGGCGATGCAGAGATGAATGACACTGATGAAGATGATGATGAAGAGATAATTGACGCTCGTGATAAGGCAATTAAAGGAAGCGCCCCCACTTCAGACTTCAATGAAGTGGCGCAAGTTGATCCTCGTTTGAATAACTCATGGATGTCTTGGTTAGGAAATGAGACATATAACAATGGGGGAGAATTTGAGGTTGGTCAGCAGTTTGACTCATTGCAACAACTGAAAGATGCTGTGAAATCTTACTCCATAGCTAGAAATCAAACAATTCGAGTTGTGGAGGCAGAGCCAGAGAAATATGTTGTTGAGTGCAAGAGGAAAGAACAATGTAGTTGTTCGTGGAGGCTTAGAGGAGTGAAAGATCCAACACTCTCTACGTTTAAAATTGTGAGGTACTAATATAGGCGTTCATACGCGAAGTGTTTCGCACCAGTTCCTGATCCTTGCCACTGGTTAGCTTACAATGGTCCTACTACTATTGCCAACCCAGATTTGAAAAGAGGCCCAGGCCGACGGTCCACTAGAATTCGAAATGAAATGGATGAGCGTCCCAATCGTGTGAAGAAGGCATGCAGTGTTTGTCGGCGACCTGGGCATAACAAGAAGACATGTCCTACTCTTATTGGTGGATTTGGATCATCTGGGTAACATGATTAATTATATATTCTTGTTTAATATTTATGTTTTTTCTCGAACGCTTAACATTAATTCAATTTTTTGTTATCGTGTAGGTCCCATGGAGCCGGTGATTCGTCCAGGCCCAGTTGATCCATCTGTTCTACGCTTGCAGACTTCCCATAGGAGCCACGATGTTTGGAGTGGCGTAGCTGATAGAGTTCTCTCAGTTAGGGAGCATATGGTCAGCGTGGGACGTGAGTGGAGGGTAGATGGCGGAGTACTAGAGTACGTTAGGCTTGCTGGGTTTTACGGTGTACATAGGATTTTGGGAGGAGGGTTTTTGCTTGATCGATCTCTTCTTACGGCGTTGGTTGAGAGGTGGAGGCAGGAGACACATACTTTCCACCTAGTGGTAGGTGAGGCCACCATTACTTTACAGGATGTCTCCGTCCTGTTAGGTCTGAGAGTGCACGGCCCTCCTGTCATTGGACCTCCATTTGAGGGATGGCATGACCTAGTTGAGGAGTTGCTGGGAGTTCGACCTAGCCATGATGATAACGGTAAGCCGTTTCTGGAGGGATCTACTTTGAAGTTGACGTGGCTCAGACGTCACTTCTCACAGATGCCAGAGGGAGCTGATGACTTGACAGTTCAGCGCCATAGCCGTGCTTACATTCTCACTCTCATGGGATCTATTCTGTTCGCCGACAAGAGTGGCGATGCTGTGTCACTCTACTACTTGTCGTTCCTTCGAGACTGGGGGACAGCTTCGACCTACAGCTGGGGGAGTGCGACTCTTGGTTTTTTGTATCGGCAGCTATGTCGAGGATGTCAGCAAGATTCAAGACAGATTGGAGGCCCGCTCATCCTACTACAGTTGTGGTCGTGGGAGCATATTACTATTGGCCGACCATACATTAGGAGGCCTCGAGATCCGCCACAGGAGGACCCTGAGGCTGAGGATGAGGATGACATTTTGGGGACTCAGCATCAGCGAGGTGTTGACCCTTTGGCGTGCAGGTACAATGTTTGCTTCAAGTTCATGTTCTTACAATTCTATCTTTCAAGAATTATTATTAACATGTCTTTACAGGTGGTTACGCGTCCATCTATCGTGTGCGCATACTGCTTCTGGACTACCATACTACAGAGATGCGTTTGACCATCAGCGCGAGGACCAGGTACAATCGGTGTTTCTTTTTTTTTGTGCATTGTATTTCTTCCATTATGTTAGTCATATACATGTTGACATACTTGTTTTGGGAATTAGATGATTTGGCAGCCATATACTGAGGTGGTGATGGATCGACTTTCGGAGATTTGTCGCTCAGACATGCACATTTGGCGTTCACGGGCACCTCTGATATGCTTTGACGTCGTTGAGTTCCACCTCCCAGACCGAGTCCTTCGTCAGTTCGGGTTAGACCAGCCGATCCCACAGGATGTAGACACGGACGTTGCTCTACACAGGAAGGATCGAAGGGGACAGCGTAATTGGGAGATTCGGCATTCGGACCATGTACACGAGTGGAGTCGACGAGAGGCATTAGTCGTCCAGGGATACCCGTTCACTGGGACTTCTTCCCCGACCATGACAGAGTACATGGCTTGGTACCGTTGCATCACGAGACTGGTCATTACTCCACCTTCGCAGGAGCGCCCCCCGAGTCATTACCAGCCAGCTACCTCGGACCTCCTGCTTGTATGAACTTCACTTCATTTCAATCTAGTTCTTACGTTTTTTATTTCATTTTACTAACATTAAAACTACACTTAAATGTAGGCACATGCATTTGCTGATTTGCACGTCCAGCTATCGGGAGCTACTGAGACCATCTCCCACTTGCCACCAGAGACGGCTATACCATTTGCCATACAGACGATGCAGGGTTTTACATCATTTTGTGGCCAAACCTTGTCTAGGGTGGGGCAGTCACACCTTATTCAGCAGCCTCGACCGTCCACGTCTTCATCTTCTACTGTGCACACTATGCCGATCAGACCACCACCTCATCGTGGAGGCCATTCAGCACGTGCCTTCCGTCCACCGACTCCTTCTCAGCATACTATCATGACATCTCCTCCACTAGTGCATCGCCAGTATCAGAGAAACCGACGGCGTAGCAACACTACGTCTGGGGTTGGAGTTGGCCTGGATGACATTCCAGAGGAGACAGCTGCATCATCTTCATCGTCACCTCATGGGAAGAAGCAACGCCCGAGCTAAGTGTATATTTTGGAACTAAACTAATTTTTTTGTAAATGCTTAGAATTGGATTTTGTCATATTTAATCAATTGAAAAATATTCGACTTTGCAATTTCGACTTCCTTAGATCTTCATAAACTTGTTATTTATGGTGGTTGTGTTGAAAATATGCTATATATCTCATGTTTTACAGGTACACAACTTGCAGGTTTTTTTTTTGAGTGATTATGCAAGTTTGAAAAAAAAACCAGTCCAGGGTAAACCGCTACTTGAAGTAGCGGTTTTTCAAAGTAAACCGCTACTTGAAGTTTTCCAAAATAAACCGCTACATTAAATAGCGTTTTTTTGTAAAAAAACCGCTACTTCAAGTAGCGGTTTTAAACTAAGAAACCGCTACTTGAAGTGGCGGTTTATTGCAAAGAAACCGCTACTTCAAGTAGCGGTTTACCCTGGACCGGAAAAAAAAAAAACCGGTTTTTTAACCAGTGCTTACGTGGACGGTAGAATGGGAATTCTTAAAACTTTGGCTGCAATTTGGGAATTGCGGTTCTTCTTGACCTTAGTTTGGGAAAGAGCTCAGCTAGTAATACCTACACCCCCCTTCACTCCTTTTCCATGTAACAATTATCATGTTGATAAAAACAAAAAAAAAAAATTCCACCTTTTCTCTTTCATCATATAAATGCTAAAATAAGAAATATTAATACTACATTTTCTCTCTTCTCAAAATTTTACCCACTTTCCTCACTTTTTACTCTACTTCTCTCTTCTAAACTACCAAAATCTCTCAAATTTCTATTAAAACAATCAAAATTCGGTTAGATTTCAATTACAATATTAGTTTTAAAAGATAAAATCACTAAATCGAAGGAAATTTCATCAAAAGAAAAATAGAAAATCAAATTGTAAATTATTTTTGTTTATTTTTTGAAGGAAAAAAATTGCAAACCCTAGGGCTTGTTTGGGATTGTTTTTTGTTTTCAGTTTTCTGTTTTTTTAAATTAAAAAAATAAAAAAATAAAAAACAAGAAACAAGAAACAAGAAAAAAGTGTTTCCATTTTTCTTTTGTGAGTTTTAAAAATTATCATAATTTTTATAAATTTGACTAATTTTTTATTTATTACTTCCTCCGTTTCTATTTGCATGACTAACATTCCTAAATAGAAATGTCATATTACTTGACCTATATATTATATATGGTAAGCTTTTGGTAGATAAATTCTCTAAATTACTCTCAAAAAGTGCACATGGAGGCAACTTTTGGGGTAATAAGATAAGCCATGTGCAATAAAGGCCACAAAACTACAATTTCTCTCTCCTCTCCTTAAATATTGTGCCAAAGACTATGGGTCAAGTAAATAGAAATGGAGGAAATATATGACATGTATCATATAATTTTAAAAACCAAAAAACAGAAAATCGCAGCAATGCCAAAGGAACCCCTAACTTTTTGTTTTGTTTTTCAGTTATTTTCCCTAAATATATTAAATTTTAGTAGTAGTTCGTGATTTCTTATAATTTTTTCGAAAAAAAGTTGTATCCTTAACTTTTTATTTGCCTTATTCTTTAATAATATGAAATTTCAGTAGTATCATAATAATGATTTCTTATGATTATAGTAGAATGATGTTTGGTATTATTTATTTTTAGTTGATTGAACTTGTGGTGTATGTTATTAGCTTATAAAATTACTGGAAAAAAAATTAAGATACAGTTCAATTGCCCTAATATAGTCGACAATTTGATCTATTTTGTAGGATTATAGAAATGTAAATTTAGTTTGTAGTGGAATTTTTTTGTTTTTTTTTTCTAATTTTTTATTTATGAATGTTCGTTTTCATTTTGATAAATGTTCATTTATATATTAGTATATGTTCATTCACATATTAATGCTACCTCCATTCCTGAAAGTTCGACGTCATTATAATAGAAGGGGGTGCAAGTAGAGCTACTTACATAGGGGTGTAGGTAAAAGTTTGTAATTAGTAAGACTAATGTAGGAGGTTTTTTTTTTGGGCAAGAGCCCATAAACATCTCCATGCAGACTAAGTCCAAAGCGGACAATATCATACTAATGTGAAGTTACGAACATCCCAACAAGGTGGATGACCCGGCCTAGCACTTTCTACCTCTTCCATGGCTTCTAATTTTATTTTTGATTTTGATTTTATTTTATGAAATTAATTCATCTACTTCGTATTGCTTATCCTTTTTGTTTTGGCAAGTATAAGCACGTGTTTTATTCCAAAAAAAAAGTATAAGCACATGGTATTTTATTTTTTTGGTGTTTAGAGAGCTACAAGGGTAGATGATGAGAATCAATCCTAAGATCTTCTAAAACCGGGAGGGGAGCTCTAACCTCTAACTACTTAAGCTATCCCTAACTCTCACATGCTATTTTATTAAGTCTTAAAAATTATAATATTGGTGGATAAAATATGAAATCTTCATGGTTACTTTTGCTGTGAAATCTAGCTATAGAATTATACACTAATAACTAGGAGCATTACTGAATCATGATTGAACCTATGGTTCAATCTCGACACTGGTGGGCTCGGGCTTGGCTCGAAGCTTGACGAACTTGAGTAATCGAGCTCTGCTCTTCCATTCCTTGCCCTCAAATAGATAAAACACCTCTGTAGGGAATTTTTCAAACTCATCGTTGAGCCTTACGGTGGTTCATGCTTTTAAGCATGGCGACGTTCCAAGGAAAAGAAGCTAGAGATAAAAGAGTCGCCAACAAGTTTTAGGAACTTGTAAACCGTTCACGGGTGTGAAAGGTTACACCCCATTCACGATCACGGAATTCGCTAACTCCATAGTGGTCCGGAATCATGACTAGATGTTCGGGGATGATGGTATGAATCCAACCTAAAAGAGATTGAACCCGCTCTAAATTGGCCTCTACTAAATTCTTAGGATATTCATGTGCGCTTTTCGATCAATATATACATTAAATTAATCCTAAGCATATTTAATCTACGTTGGTTGATTATTAATGCGCAATCAAATGTATTATTAGTGATCACTTGAATTAAAATCTTATTAAACCTGAATTCAATTATTAAATATCTTATTAGGCATGATTTTAAGTACAAATTCCCTTTAAACCTGCAAAAAGGAGAGTGATCAAGAAATAGCAATAAATCATGAATAATCAAGCAACATATGATTAATATAACAATCATCATCAAAACATCGTTAGTAGTAAGATCCTAGGCATGATACTAGAAATCAAAATAACATTGTAAACATGATTTCTACTCCAAAATAAAAGAATAATTAAGTAATCGAATTATTTACTTTGATGCCTCAACCTTCTTGCTATTAAAACAATACACACATTAGTACGTAAACTTCAAGAAAGTTAAACCAATAAAGTAAATAATAAACTCAATTAATCAAGAATTGAAATATAGATTTGGGACCAAACCCTCAGAACTATCAACCTTTTGTTGATAATTTAGAGTATCAGAGGAGCGCTCGCGCTTCTGAATCGCGCTCGCGCCAGTTAGGCGTGACCCGCGACAAAACCGCGCATAAACCGCGATGAGTTTCTGGAAATTCTGGAAAATTTTGGAGGCGCGCCCGCGCCTCGGTTGGCGCGCCCCATGGTGGCGCGCCCGCGCCTCTTCGCACGCGCCCGCGCTTCTTGTCGTTTTGCGGTTTTATACGACGGTTGATTCTATTTATAATAGAATGTTGTTTTCGAAACAGAGATACAGAACTTTTCTCTGTTATTCTCCCTAAGGAATTCTCCATTTTTCTGTCAAAAATCTTGCAAACTTTTGTGAGAAATCTTCTTGATTTTAGTCTTCTTTGTGAATTATTCATCATCAATTTGTTTCTTAGTGCAAAGAACAATTGGGCTGACTTTTGTATCTCAAAGAGTATTTCCGGATCAAACCCAAGCACCATTGTGGGGGAAATTAAACTCTTTAGGAATGTATTCATACACCTAAGTCAGTGTATCAAGGATTGAGACTCAAGTGGTCACCGATTTCTCATGTTCATGTTGATTGTTAAAGCTTGGAGTAGAGGCAAGTACACTATCTTTCACAACTAGTGTTTTTCATTGTATTTTCTGTAATTCTGTAATTCTTTAGTAATTTGGTGTTTGGTTGTAATACATTGAATTGTATTTGGATTTTTGTATTATTCATTATCAATTATACATAGTTAGGTTTTGTTCCCACAATTGCTAAAGTAGTTCTTGTTTATAGAATTACTTGAAAACCTAACACCTTTCACGTCGAGGTCGAAGACAACTTCGAGTACGGCTTGGAGTATTCAAATCTCGCGAAGAAGGTATTGCGACTGATTTAGATGTATCAAGGATATGTTTAGGCTAAGAACATGGATGATTGATGATGATTGGAGCTAGGGGATTATAGCTTATGATTGATGGTTCTAGCTGATTTGAAAAAGGTGAAAATGACCTCTATTTATAGGAAAATAAAAGAGTCGAACAATTAGAAAAATATCAGAATTCAAATGGAAGTAAAACTGATTTTATCGCGCCGCGCTGGGCCTGACACGGCGCGTTGAGTGCCAACGCACTGCGTTGGGGCTATTGCGGTGCATTGGGGCTATCGCGGTGCGTTGGTCCTGGCGTTGTGCGTTGGTTCTAAAAAAGACATGTATGGATTTAATTATGTTTGTTTGAATGTTGATGCAAGTGATAATCATGTTGATTTAAGTTTATTTGACTTGTGGCATTCTAGATTAGGACATGTGAATTATAATAAAATGTTTTTCATGTCCAAACAAGAATTGATTCCATGTTGTGATATTTCTCCTAATAAGTGTTCTACTTGCATGTTGAACAAGATCACTAGAACTCCATTTAAGAGAGTTGAGAGAAGTTCTAACATTTTAGAACTAATCCATAGTGACTTGTGTGATTTTCATAGTACGCCTTCTTTGGGGAACAAAAGATACATGGTTACTTTTATAGATGATTATTCTAGGTTTTGTTACGTGTATCTTTTGCATTCCAAAGATGAAGCTTTAACCAAGTTTGATATTTACAAAAGGGAAGTAGAATTGCAAGTAGATTCATTTATTAAGAGAATTAGAACTGATAAGGGAGGGGAATACTATGATCCAAGTTATTTCCAATCTTTGGGTATAATTCATGAGACTACAGCTGGTTATGCACCACAATCAAATGGTGTAGCTGAAAGGAAAAACAGAACCCTAGAAGAAATGGTTAATTCCATGTTATCTTACTTAGGTTTGAGTGAAGGGTTCTGGGGTGAAGCTATGTTGACAGCATGTCACATTCTTAACCGAGTTCCCACAAAGGGAAAAGAATCTACTCCTTATGAACTTTGGTACAAAAGAAAGCCAAACTTGAAGTATCTCAAAGTTTGGGGTTGTAGGGCAATCGTAAGAGTGCCCGGCAACAAGAAAAGAAAGCTCGGTGAAAGGGGCTTGGATTGCATATTTATAGGGTATGCTGAGCATAGCAAAACCTATAGGTTCTATGTTATAGAACAAAATGACTATATATCTGTTCATTCAGTTATAGAGTCAAGAGATGCAATTTTTGATGAAAACCGATTTTCATCAATGAGTAGACCGAAAGATCTACAAATTAGTGCCAATGATAGGGAGATAGTAGAGTTGAATGATCAACTTGAAACTCATGAAAGTACATTCGATAATGAGAATGTAGAATCTCCTCAACTGAGGAGAAGTACTAGAGAAAGGAAAATTAGGAATCCTCTAGATGACTTCATAATTTATTTGGTTGAAGGATCTAGGGATGTCCTTAGTTCCACTACTCCATATTGTTTCAATGTGGATAGTGACCCAAAAACTTATAGTGAAGCAATTTCTTCCCAAGATAGTGCATTTTGGAAAGAGGCTATAAATGATGAGATGGATTCCATCATGGGAAATAACACTTGGGTCTTAGAGGATTTACCTTCCGGTTGCAAACCTCTTGGTTGCAAGTGGATTTTCACTAGGAAAAGGAGACCGGATGGCTCCATAGTGAAATTTAAAGCCAGATTGGTTATCCAAGGCTTTAGGCAAAAGCATGGTGTTGATTATTTTGACACCTATGCACCGGTTGCAAGAATCACCTCAATAAGGTTATTAACTGCAATGGCTTCGGTATACAATCTAGTAATCCATCAAATGGATGTGAAAACGACATTCCTTTATGGAGATCTAGAGGAAGAAGTGTACATGAAACAACCCGAAGGGTTTGTTTTGGAAGGACAAGAAGATAAGGTGTGTAAATTGGTTAAGTCTTTGTATGGACTTAAACAAGCACCAAAGCAGTGGCATCGAAAGTTTGATGACACAATTTTGTCTTTTGGATTCAAGGTGAATCAAGCTAATAAGTGTATATATAGCAAATTTGATGACAAAGGTCATGGTGTCATCATTTGTCTATATGTTGATGATATGCTTATCTTTGGTACAAGTCTACAACAAGTAGAATTGACCAAGGAATTCTTATCCTAATCTTTTTAGATGAAGGATTTGGGGGAGGCGAATGTCATTTTAGGCATCAAGATAATTCGGGACAATGGAAAACTTATTCTAAGTCAATCTCACTATATTGAGAAAATGATCAAACAGTTCAATATGTTTGATAAGTGTTCTGTGAACACCCCCATGGAACCAAATGTCAAATTGGTTAAGAATTCGGGGAAAACAATTTCCCAATTGGAATACTCAAGGATAATTGGATCCTTGATGTATGCCATGACTAGTTCAAGACCGGATATTGCATTGGCTGTGGGAAAACTAAGTAAATTTACTAGTAACCCGGGTGCACAGCATTGGTTTGCAATAAGGAGGGTCTTGAGGTACCTTAAGGGTACGTTAGACTATGGTCTATCTTATAGTGGATTTCCTTCGGTTTTAGAAGGATATTCGGATGCAAGTTGGATCACTTACAAAGAAGATGATTCTTCTGTAAGTGGTTGGGTATTTATGTTTGGAGGAGATGCCATCTCTTGGTCTTCTAAGAAACAGACTTGCATTGCCGACTCCACTATGGCAGCAGAGTTTATAGCTCTTGCTTCAGCTAGTAAGGAAGCTGAGTGGTTGAGGAATCTCATGATATAGTTGCCTTTATTGTCAAAGCCAATGCCACCGGTGGCAATCCATTGTGATTCCAATTCGGCGTTGATAAAGGCTTATAGTCAAGTGTACAATGGTAAGTCTCGGCATATTTCACTAAGGCATAGCCTAGTGAAAGAGCTTATCAATGATGGGGTCATAAGTCTTGACTATGTTCCAACAAAGTTGAATTTGGCGGATTGCTTTACAAAGGCAATGCCAAGACATTCCATCATATTTGCTATGAATGGAATGGGTTTATGTCCAAAAACACAAACTTGTGAAACCCAATCTAACGCTTGAAGAAACATCAAGTCTTAGATTCAATGTGGTTGAATCGCATTTTTGATGTTTGTTAGCAATGTTTAATGACCCATATTGCTATGGTACTTGTGATGTATGAGGTAGCGTCAATTAAAAGTTCTCAAAGGTTTAGAGTTGAGAAGCTCTAAATGTAAGTGTCTTGTCACAAGGGCACAATTACGTATATGAGAACCTACCTATATAAGTTCGAAGTTTAGCCGCTTCAAGAAGTCTAAAAGGACATATAGACTTCGATGAACTTATGAAAGATACGGACACATGGCTGTTTAAAGGTGTCAAGTGATGTTTAATTCGATTTGTCTTATGTGTTCTTCACCTTCGAATGATTGGATATATCCGTGTGATTCAATTCGTATGGAAATCATGGGATATGATCATCGTTAAGTGTGTTGTACTAGGTGTTAATTCAATCTGAAGGGACATTAACATTGGTGCATAAGATGTGGCTAAAAAAATAGAATTGGAGAATGTATAAAGAAGACACTCTAAATGGGGGAGGATTGTTGATAATTTAGAGTGTCAAAGGAGCGCTCGCGCTTCTGAATCGCGCTCGCGCCAGTTAGGCACGACCCGCGACAAAACCGCGCAGAAACCGCGATGAGTTTCTAAAAATTCTGGAAAAGTTTGGAGGTGCGCCCGCGCCTCTGGTTGGCGCGCCCGCGCCATGGCGCGACCCGCGCCTAAACCGCGCTAAAATCGCGCTAACTTTCTTGAAATTCGAAGATTTTAGGCAAAGAAGGAGGCGCGCCCGCGCGGGCAAGTGGCGCCCTCGCGCCCCATGGTGGCGCGCCCGCGCCTCTTCGCACGCGCCCGCGCTTCTTGCTGTTTTGCGGTTTTATACAACGGTTGATTCTATTTATAATAGAATGTTGTTTTCGAAACAGAGATACAGAACTTTTCTCTGTTATTCTCCCTAAGGAATTCTCCATTTTTCTCTCAAAAATCTTGCAAACTTTTGTGAGAAATCTTCTTGATTTTAGTCTTCTTTGTGAATTATTCATCATCAATTTGTTTCTTAGTGCAAAGAACAATTGGGCTGACTTTTGTATCTCAAAGAGTATTTCCGGATCAAACCCAAGCACCATTGTGGGGGAAATTAAACTCTTTAGGAATGTATTCATACACCTAAGTCAGTGTATCAAGGATTGAGACTCAAGTGGTCACCGATTTCTCATGTTCATGTTGATTGTTAAAGCTTGGAGTAGAGGCAAGTACATTATCTTTCACAACTAGTGTTTTTCATTGTATTTTCTGTAATTCTTTAGTAATTTGGTGTTTGGTTGTAATACATTGAATTGTATTTGGATTTTTGTATAATTCATTATCAATTATACAAAGTTAGGTTTTGTTCCCATAATTGCTAAAGTAGTTCTTGTTTATAGAATTACTTGAAAACCTAACACCTTTCACGTCGAGGTCGAAGACAACTTCGAGTACGGCTTGGAGTATTCAAATCTCGCGAAGAAGGTATTGCGACTGATTTAGATGTATCAAGGATATGTTTAGGCTAAGAACATGGATGATTGATGATGATTGGAGCTAGGGGATTATAGCTTATGATTGATGGTTCTAGTTGATTTGAAAAAGGTGTAAATGACCTCTATTTATAGGAAAATAAAAGAGTCGAACAATTAGAAAAATATCAGAATTCAAATGGAAGTAAAACTGATTTTATCGCGCCGCGCTGGGCCTGACACAGCGCGTTGAGTGCCAACGCACTGCGTTGGGGCTATTGCGGTGCGTTGGGGCTATCGCGGTGCGTTGGTCCTGGCGTTGTGCGTTGGTTCTAAAAAAGATATTAAATCTGTACGGAGTTTGATTTCTAACGGAATAATGTCTACAGAAGATATCTGAACGTCTTTGAATAGGATAAGGATTATCATATGAGAAGTTTTACTCAATTTCAAACTCTTTGATCTTTATCTTTTCGGAAAGGATAAACTAGAAACTTCTAAAAGAATCCTAATTGGTTTAGGATTGGGAATAAGGTACTTGGACCCTCACATGATCATTGGGTCGTAAGTTATGTGGAACTAGGTCCGTTTTGGGCTTGGTTTAGTATTTTGGCCGCAAATACTTAGCTACATAGTGATGCAGCTAAACTAGCTACAACACCATCAAAACACAACATTTTTCTAATATAACGCAAGATCTCTTTATCCTTTTCCTTTCTTCTTCAACATTCTTCCTTGAGTTCTTTTGTCAACATTCTTCCTACAAGATTTTTCTTTGATTTTATAATTTTTAGAGTTTGTTATTCATGTTTTGATGGATATACTCCTCTCATTTAAAATCTATAAGTGTTAGTAACAATCAATTGAATTTATTGAAGAGGAGAGAGAAAGTTGAAGGACAAAAGAGGTTAAATTTTGTCAATTTGTAATTGTAATTTGTATGATTTCGTTGTTCATGATGATTTATTGTTTGATTATGTGAGTTTTGTATGAATTTGTGATGAATATCAATTGAATTGCTTAATTTGTAATGAATATCAATTGGATTGCTTAATTTGTGATGAATATCAATATATTGTAGTCATTCTCTCTCTCCTCTCTCTTTCCCCCTTTTTTCAATTCCCAATCATGTAACAAATCAATAATTATTTTCTCTATGATGAATTAAATTTATATTTGAGGTGTATATTATTTTATAGCGTTAGAATAATGATAATCAAACTTGAGTATAATTTCCATTAAAAAAATTCAACACGTAGTAATTTAAAAATGAACATTTAGTACAATAAAATTGAACATTTAGTACATATAAAAAAAATGAACATCTTATAAGTATTAAAAATATGAACATATGCATTAAAAATATGAATATATGCATTTCAGAAAATGAACATACGCATTCAAAATATGAACAAATGCATTGGTTCATTTTTTGAATGTATATGAACATAAGCATTTCTGAAGGTGAACATATACAAAAAAATATGAACATATGGATTTTAGAAAGTGAGCATATGCATTTCAGATTGTTTACATAAGCATTCAAAATATGAACATAAGCATTTAAGAAAGTGAACATATGCATAAAAAATATGAACATATGCATTTCATTAAGTGAACATAAGCATTTAAAATATGAATATAAGCATAAACAGACAAAACAAACAAAATGAGAACATTTTATGAACATTAAGAATATTTATCATATGAACAACAAATATTAATATTATGAACATTTCAAAATATTTAATGAACATAAGGTATCCATTTGATTTCACTAAATTTTTAACAATTCCAATAAAAATTTCAAACAACAGAGTATCGAACAATATTCAAACAAAATTAAGTGATATTCATATAAATTCAAACAAAATTAAGTAATATTTACATAAAATTACCTTTTTTTTTGGGAGAATCCGTTTAATTTTTCATCTCATCTCAAATATCCATGATTGTTTTTGAAGGAGAAAGAGTGAATTGTGTTTGATTGTTAGAGAGAGAAAATCAAAGAGAGGAGTAATAACTTTCATAAATTTAAGTTTGAGAGTGACTTTTTTTCTTAAAATTATATTTAAAAAAAAAAATAGTTGTTGGAAGTGACAGTTTTGTATAAATGACGGTTGGGTGGGGCTGCGTTTTAAATATATGTTCAGTTTTTTTGGTGGGCTCGTTTTGGTTTGGGGCATTTTTTATTGGGGCACATTTGAAATTGGGCTTATGGGTTGGTGTTGCAGCTAGAATAGCTGCACAAGGGTGCAATTTAGACCAATTGGTATTTTGGCCATAACTTATTCGTTACAAGTCGAACTTGGGTTTATAATATATCGTTGGAAAGCTTTTTTCAAGCCCCATACAACTAATCAATAATTGGACTGAGGTTATGGACCAAAATGATTTGGTTGGGACGTTTTTGTGATTTGGACACGAAATGAATGATTTTGGGTTTAAAGACACGAAATAAATGATTTTGGATTAAAACATTTTAGGTAAGGTTAGAAATATGGTCAAGGCTTAAGGAAACTTTACGAGACTCTTTAACTCTTTACCGAACATGTAAATCAAAACGTGAAAGGTACTCATAACTGGGTTTGGTTTTTGGGGAGACACAATCAGGTGTCTACAACCACCAACTAACAAACTCAAATTCTTTTACATTTAATATACCAATTTTGATTGTCACGTTTCAATTTGTTATTTTGAAAAACTTAAAATTTTCATATTTTATAATTATTTCGTTTTAGAAAAACCCTACATTGGGTTAAAAACCGTAACTTTTTCATAAAATTACATGCATAATTACAAATCCTTACAATTATTCAATTTTTTAAAATGTTATGATCAAACAAATGTTTAATACACGCCATGTCATTATCATTTTTATTCTAAATCATCTGTACGGTAGACTTGACAAATTTAAATAAATTGTCTTCTAAATTGGTCATCCTTTTCTGCTATGAGGTTATACAATCTATTCGCCGAAGTTCGTCACATTCAGGATTCTTTTAGGGATTCATTAAGGATTTCAAACAATTATTTTATTGTCCCTCCAATTTAGTAACTTTTCCCATCCTACATACAACTACTTCCTCTGTTTTAATATAAGAGCCCTTATTTGCATTTTACATTTATCATATATTTTACGTTGCAATTTGTGTTTTATACATAAAGTTATATATAGTCATGTGTGTGTATTTGTTATAGTTGTTTCATTATATAATTTTAAATATCAACATTTGTGAAATTTATACTTTTTGATAATTAACCATATTATATAGTAATCCTTTGTTCCATAAAAATAATTGATAGTTTGACACACTTTGACTTTTTTTACTCTTTATATATATATATATATATATATATATATATATATATATATATATATATGTATATATGTATATATATAATATATTAACTTTGACTATATTTCTTGAGTATTATATGAAAATCAATTACTATAATGTAACTTTTTTTTTAAAAAAATAAGAAAAAATTGTCAGAACAGACCTTTATGCAGAATTCCCCTTTCAAACTTCCAATAACTTTCACCAATTGATACTCAAGTGAAAACCCTAATTTACATAATTCAGAAATTGCAAAAGATAAGACAAATCGTATAAAATAAATGAACACAATGTGAACAAATCCAATCAAAATATCAATATGAAGAGAAAAATATGTGCAAGGAAATGAAAGGGTTGGCTCAAAATATGAATCCCCCTTTTGATGAACTTCATATTTGGAGATGACAGAGGGTTGGCTTTATATGTCAAAAAATTGGAGGTAAAGGCGTGCACGCTTGGAAGAGGTAAGGGTCACGTGTCCTACACAAGCATGTCAACGTTCGAATGTGGCCCGTCAACGCCTAAACGTTGAGTAAGGTTGTTTCTAAAAAAGAAAATTTTACGGTCTGACTTTGCGAAAATTATTTTAAAAGGTTATTTTGACAAAAAGTGTTTTTTAAAAGGCCTGTTATGACAAATTGTGTTAGATATTAGCATAAAGTTTAATAGTATTAACTTTAATAATTTTTATTAATGTTTATGTACATAAGCAGTCAAACTCGTGTATTAACATGTGTGCCAACTTTGACTATGTCAATTGTTATTGAGTAAAAGATTTACTTCCACCGTTATTTTTACTTGACCTGTTTCATTTATCACGTTTGTCAATGTAGAACTTTAATCATCAATAACTATAATTCTCCGTAAGTAAAAATTATTAAAGTTATATTATTTTGAATTTATGATACAGAGTTGTATATATTGAGACATTTTTAACAAGATCCCACATCAATACGTTTTTCCTTGCATATATTTAATTCACCAAAGTCGGTCAAAGCAGAGGTGGTGAATGGTTCAAAAGTCAAAGCAACTCAAATAAACATAAACGGAGGAAATATATGATAAAGTTCTATGTTATTGTGTTAACAAATGCGCTAGTACGGAGCATTAAACCGAGGGAGTAACAATTAATCATGTGGAATGACACTCCCACCCTTGGTATTGGGCAACGTCATCGAGGAATTCTCAGGCTCTAGGAACTTTTGTCCTAATGGCCTCTAGCAAATAGTGGGTCCCATGGCCACCTGTGTTAGCAGTCAACCATGACTTGGTTTTAAAAAAAAGGGAAATCTTAAAAAAAAAAATGACATTAATGTGGGTCCTTAGTGTCATACTTTGTCCCAAAGTTTATTGTTTCTTCCGCCAAAAATAATTTAATAGCAGGAATTTTCTCTATTCATCCCCCTAATTCACAAAATATTTTGATTCTCAAAATTTTTTATTTTTTGCAAACAATAATTTTTTTTTCCATTGAATTCCTTGTAAGTCATTGTTATGAGTTTTGTAAATTTAATTCGCGAACCAAAATTGGATATTCGTTAGGAGGGTGCTTACGTTATTTTTTTGTCTTTGGAATTAATATTCTAAAATCTGGAATTTAGTATACCAATTATTATTAGGTTGAAATTGTTGATGTAAGTAGTGGAATTATTAGCATTAATTAGTATTGTTGTTGAATAACAATTGTTGGAATGAATGCATTAATTAGTGTTAATTTGTATTGTGGAATTAATGGTAGTGATATATTAGGATGGAATTAGAAATTCTATAGTTAATGAAGTACGAAATTGGGAATATAGCATCTGTCGCACTATATAATGGTGGAGGCTGTTCTACTATAGTATGAAATTGAGAATCGTTTTGGGGTTTTTTTAATGTGTCATGCGGGAGAGTTACTACACCGAGGCTGACCTCCGGGTGCCTGTACCTGCAAAACAACGGAGACTCCCGAGGGAGTTCCGCCTCCGATGATCAAGTTAGAACGTGTATGAGGAGTATAGTGAGGAATGTAAATACTTCTCTCTGATTCAGAGAGAATTCTGCAATGAAGATTGCTTGGTTTTTGTTAGATTGAATGTGTATTCAATGTCTCTTGCTTATAAATGAGGATGGTTCCTCTATTTATAGGGAAGGGGAGCAGTTCCCCTTCTAGGGTTTGGTGACACGTGTCAGTAGAGGGTTGGATCCCTTTGGGGCCTCTCTAAGGCTGACACGTGTCAGCAGGCTATTGGGACACGTGTTGTATCAACAGTGGTCCATTTGTTAGGGCCGGGGTATTTTTACCCCCAAACATTAGCCCCTCGGAAGGAGTAATCCCTCTTTTAAGAGGGTTTTCTCCTTTCGAATACGAGAACCCTTAAGCCTCCTTGGTCGGCATTTGTCTAGTTCAATTAAGGAGAAATTTGATTGACTTGGAAAATTTGATACCTTGAATGGTATGACATTTTCCGAGTTAATCAAATCATAATAATGATTGCCGCTGAACTAGACAGATGTCGACCATTATTGCTTTTAGCCCCACTATGCTGATAGCCCCAGATTACGCGGACTGTCGACCATCGAGTGGGGGTTAGGCGCAATATTATATGGTCATTGGCCTCTATTTGATCATCAGGCCATTGGCCTTCGCTTGATCATTCGAGTGCATAACTGTTTGGGGTGCTTTTAAGCAAAGCTGGTTATGGCATGACCAAGATTTCATGTGCCATCTGTACCATATGGTAGTAAGGGCGGTTGTATTTTTCTGCTGGGAGTACCGGCTGTATTACCTTGAGGTAAAGCCTGGGGGTACTGCTTTGCAGAAAAGATCGGTTGTACTATTTTGCAGTGAAAACCGGTTGTATCTTGGTTAAAATGGATCATTCAAACAGCCGTGAGTTATCTTTAACCTTAGCCGTTTAAAGCCATTTGAGTTATGACCGCTAGAACAATGTATCACCCGGAAGGGAGATGTTCTCTTCGACGAATTCACCCCAAATGGGCGTCGTCGGACGCCTGTTGGAGCAGACAGATTGTTTTATTTTAATAAGATCATCTGGCCATTGGCCTTCGTTTGATCATTCCGGCCATTGGCCTCAATTTGATCATCCAACTATTGGCCTTCGCTTGATCATTCCGGCCATTGGCCTCAATTAGATCATCCGGCCGTTGGCCTTTGCTTGATCGCTAGAACAATGTACCACCCGGAAGGGAGATGTTTTCTGCGACAAATTCACCCAAATGGGCGTCGCCGGACGCCTGCTGGAGCAGACAGATTGTTTTATTTTAATAAGATCATCCGGCCATTGGCCTTCGCTTGATCATTCCGACCATTGGCCTCAATTTGATTGTTCTTCCGATGGAGGATTTGTAAATATGCTGGATGGCATTGAAATGCCTCCTGCTGTTTCATGATACCAAGCTCTTTAAATTGTGACATACGACCATCGGACGCCGAGTAACCGAGCTCGAGAAACGAATTTGCTCTCAGCTTATACAGACGGTTCTCCATTGAGATGCCTCTTGCCTTGGACACTATTCAATGCCGGGGGGCTATACCAGGCGGTCATTTTATCATGCCGCTTGATTTAGATTCAACTTCTGCTAGGAGGTTGCCAACCCATATACATGCGGTAAGGCTCCAAGCAGCATACACTCGGAAAGAGGCAAGAATTGCTGAGGTACCAGGCGGTTCCCTGAAGCTTTACTTGATGATACCCCAAACAGCTGATTCGAGCGGCTAGGCTTCAACCCTTATATATGCAACCGGTTTTATTGGAGTATGATCATGTCGTTGTAGAGTATGCAACCACAGGCGGTTGCAATGGTGCTACACCTGCGACACACATCCGGATTTTCCATGGCTCAGCTTGATGAACAACACTTGCGCGAGCAACATTTATACAGGAGGCAAGACTTCACGCAATGTACGTGCGGCAGGCTTCTAACTCCAACGCAGAAAGGCGTCCAGCCCCACACATGGTTATTGCCCATGGCATCTTATGAGGTTGCATTGACCCTTCTACATACGGCCATTCATGTGGCCAATCTATTTGCTTCGAAGCGACGCTTGTGCTTACACTGGGAGGCCGCCTCATGATAAGGCCGACTGTTTCATGAGCTCCGCTTCAAAGACGTGATAATGCCATTAAGCGTCGGCCGATCATTGATTATTGTACCCACAGCCGGTTTCCATGGTGTGGCAAGAGTATCACCCAACCGGACAGGCTTAGACCTCATACATACAGCCGGCTCCTCAAGGTTGTACCTACAACCGGGTTTTTTTTTTATTTTTTTATTTTTTTTATTTTTTTTTTGAATCATAATAATGATGAACAACCCTTGTTACAATCACAAGGCTTGTTACAATCATGAGGCTTTGCTCATGAGGATGCCTCTTGTTACAATCACATGGATTTGCTTGATAGCTTCGTACCACAGCCGGTTTCAATGGTGTACCAAAAGTATCACCCAACCGGACAGTTCATGGCTCAAACCACATACATACAGGCGGCTTAGCAAGGATGTACCCACAACCGGCGATAATGGCGTAATGCATACATGCACCATTCATTCGGAAATCTCAAGGCTCATCTCGCATATATACAACCGGTCCCCCCCCCCCTTTTTTTTGAATGATTTGATAAATTATTATTTTAATCAAATCATTATATCAATCATAATAATAATTTATAATGATTTGATAAATCATTATTTTAATCAAATCATTTTTTGAATAACAATAATGATTCTCATGATTATGCTAATACTTCAGCATGCTTGCTGGGAATTGTAATAACGAAACTGCTCATGCATATACAACCGTTGACCCATGGCTTCAATCATGTGCGCAACCAGTTTCAATGGAGTAGCCTATGCGGATGCCGTGTTACTAGCTGGGCATGGCCTTTGAGATGTATACCCACAGCCGGATACGGGGCTTGAGCTGGTGGGACGCTTGACTAGAAAGGGAGCTGATCATGGCATTGTTATATACACCCACAGCCGGCTTTATACACAGCCGGAGGAGGTGGCTGGCTGCCTGGCTGGAATTAAGCAAATTGTCGCCTGGCCAGCTGCTGGGCTTGCTAGGAGCATCACGTTGCTCGTACTCAAAGCCGGCTGCTGCCTGGTCAGAGGCTGGTTGCTCGAAATGCCGGCTGAACCTCGCAACAACCGCAAAGAGCAGTTGCAGCTGCTGTACATATAACCGACTAAATTCCGGTGGCTTGACTTGCATACATGCAGCCGGTAGTTGAAGGTTGCTCTTCCCATGCGAGGCAAGGCCAGTTGTCACGACTCACACATTCCCACCCCTCACTAGAGTCACTAGGCAGCAAGTTATAATCGTGGCCAGGGGGAATGCCCTTGGTGCATGGCTAGCAAGGCCAGAACACCCTTCCCCCTATAGAGCTTTATTTAGCACCCTGCCATTTACTCTAGTGAACACGCCCATGACAGTAACACAATAATGGGCCATGGGCCGGGCTTAATGGACTCCAAATGAGCCCAAACTTGGTGGCCCACCATTTGTGGGCTCAATAAAGATAATGGTGCAGCCAGAATTTGAAGATGAGGCCTAGAACTTTCCAGAATGCACGAAGAGGTTCGTGGAGCATCCGGAGGTGTCTAGAAGCCTCTAGGGACTACTTGTACAAACTTAAGATGATAGAACTTTGTAGATAGTTCTAGAACATTGTACATAAGGCTATGTAGACAGAAAGTGTATAGAGTTCCCTAGAACCTTCCATTTGAGGAGGTTAGGAAGCATCTAGATTAGAACACTCTAGAAAGGGGATGGTGCCTATAAATAGGAAACCTCCCACCCATTCTTAAGATACCAAACACTTGTATTCTCTCAAGCATTTATAAGAAGCCTTCTTCCTTAAAGTCTTCTCATATATTCTCACTTGTGCTTTCCAAGTAAACCACACTTAACTAACAACATCAATATTTAGCTTTGCTAAGCAATTTGGGAGCCTTGACTAGTAGTCTAACGGGTGGTGACTCTAGTAGGCCGCGTGCAAAAGACTAGGGGAATTAGTCAGCGCGTGACACGTGGTATCAGAGCAACGTCGATCGTAGGGGCGGTCTGTTGCGTTTGTGTGCTAGTTGTTGTTAGAAGATAAGTGCGGAAGTCAGGAGTATGGCACAAAAGGACGATGCCCATGCATCCGTTGTGGAAGAGGGAAACACCAGTAAGAAAGCTAGCCGTACCACCTTGCTTGAGGAGAAGATGGTTAGCATGGTCCAGGCCATCTCGGAACAACGAGATAGCATTAATGACCTCAACGAACAGTACGATGATGTTGAGGCTAGGGTCAAGGGTCTTGAGTCGGGAACTGAAGAGGCGAAGGTGGAAACTCAATCCTTGGTCAGTCAAGTTGCTGGAGATATTAGGGCAGAGATGGCCCAACTGAAGGACCTCCTAATGTCCACCATGGACACAGTGGAAAATAGGATCGGCTCGATGGAAGAGAAGATCGAGTCCTTACTCGCCGACGTGGTGTTGTGCAAGTCGGAAATGGCCGGGAGGGCCGCTGTTCGGGATGGACCTAGGTTGAAGGTCCCCGAACCGCCAAAGTACTACGGGAGGCGCGATGCTAAGGAGCTTGAGAACTTCCTGTGGAGCATCGAGAAGTACTTTGGCGCGATGCATTTGGACGATGATGCATCAAAAATCAACACCGCTACCATGTACTTGGGGGACGATGCCATCCTTTGGTGGAGAAGGCGCGAGACCGACATCAAGAAGGGTGTTGTCCAACTCAACACCTGGGACGAGTTCAAGAGCGACCTCAAGAAGCAATTCTATCCAGAAAACTCGGAAGAGGTAGCCATAAAGAAGCTGCGTGGGTTGAAGCATACGGGGTCAGTCAAGGAGTACATCAAACAGTTTACTTCACTCATGCTAGAGGTGACCGAGATGCCGGAGAAGACTCAACTTCTCTACTTTATGGATGGTCTACAACGATGGGCTGAGCAAGAGTTGAAGCGCCGAAACGTCCAAACTCTCGCTGATGCCATCGCTGCTGCCGAGTCCTTGTACGAGTTCAAGCAAGAACCAAGGAAGGAGAGGGGCAACAAGAGCAGCGGCAACAAGGGGAAAGGTGGGGGAGCCAAGCCCACCGAAAGAAGCCACAACGGTAGCAAATCGTCTGAGAAGAAGGACAAGGAGAAGTTCTACTCAGACCGAAAGTCAAAGCGCTTAGATTGCTTCCTATGTGGGGGTGATCACTGGGCTAGGGAGTGCCCACAAAAGAGGAAGCTCAATGCTATCATGGCTACATCACCTGGGGAATCGTCAGGGGACGAGGCACACATGGGGACGTTGCGCCTGTGCAACAGTGTGAAGGCCACGGTGGAGGAGCCCAAGGAGGACAAGGACCTGGCCAAGGTATGTACGCTACCCCAGGACAAAAAGCCATATCTTATGTTTGTTGAAGCCATAGTTGGGGGAAAGGCCTCAAAAGCATTAGTCGACACTGGTGCTACCCACAACTTTGTGACGCTCAAAGAAGCCACAAGGTTGGGCCTTAAGTTCACCAAGAAGAAGGGTTCTTTGAAAACGGTGAACACTATTCCAGCACCCATCCACGGTGTGGCTCGTGGGGTCCCACTTCAGCTGAGCGAATGGGAGGGGACAGTAGATTTCACAGTCGTCGACATGGATGATTTCAACTTGGTGCTAGGATTGGAATTTATGGACTCAGTAAGGCCTTTCACATTCGAAGAGGATGGCTCGCTGACCATCAAGAGAGGACAAGGAACATGGTCAGTCCCCGTTGCTCGAGAGGGAGCCGAAGCCAAGATGTTGTCCGCAATACAACTCGACAGGGGCATCAAGAAGAAGCAGACAACCTTTTTGGCAACAATGGTTGAGGAGAAACCCGAGGTGCAACAAGAGATCCCCGTGGAAATTGTCAGGGTTCTCAAGGAGTTTGAAGATGTCATGCCGCCCGAGCTACCCAAAAAGCTTCCCCCTAGACGGGAAGTAGATCATGAGATCAAGCTGGAGCCTGAGGCAAGGCCTCCAGCCATGGCACCTTACAGGATGGCCCCACCGGAGCTTGAGGAGCTACGGAAGCATTTGAAGGAATTGCTCGATGCTGGTTTTATTCAACCGTCTAAGGCACCATACGGGGCACCTGTTTTGTTCCAGCGCAAACATGATGGAAGCCTGCGCATGTGTATAGACTACCGGGCGTTGAACAAGATCACCGTGAAGAACAAATACCCCATTCCCCTTGTGGCAGATTTGTTCGATCGATTGGGGAACGCCAGGTACTTTTCTAAACTTGATCTGAGGTCGGGGTACTGGCAAGTACGCATCGCCGAAGGAGATGAGCAAAAAACGGCATGCGTAACTCGCTATGGGTCCTTTGAGTTCTTGGTAATGCCCTTCGGCCTTACCAACGCCCCGGCAACCTTTTGCACTTTGATGAATAAGATCTTCCAGCCTTTCTTGGATAAGTTTGTGGTCGTCTATTTAGACGACATTGTGGTGTACAGTAACACTTTGCAGGAACATGAGCAGCATCTGGCGCAAGTGTTCAAGGTTCTACGGGAGAACGAGCTATATGTCAAAAAGGAGAAATGCTCGTTTGCCCAAGATGAGGTGTCTTTTTTAGGGCACCATATCAAGGCTGGCAAGATTATGATGGAGCATGACAAGGTGCGCTCCATCCAAGAATGGGGTGAGCCAAGGAATGTGTCCGAGCTACGGTCCTTCCTCGGCCTTGCCAACTACTATCGGCGGTTTATTCGAAGCTACTCAGCCAAGGCAGCACCTTTGACCGATTTGCTCAAGAAGAAGGCCCAGTGGTGTTGGGACGAGAAGTGTCAAAGGGCATTCGATGGGTTGAAGAAGGCAGTCACGGAAGAACCCGTCCTAGCCTTGCCTGATTACTCAAAGCCATTCGAGCTGCATACGGATGCCTCCGACTATGCCATAGGTGGGGTCCTTATGCAAGAGGGGCATCCCATTGCGTACGAATCTCGCAAGCTAAACGATACGGAGAGGAGATATCCTGTCCATGACAAGGAGATGACGGCCATAATTCATTGCTTGCGGATATGGAGGCATTACTTGCTCGGGAGTCGGTTCACCATCTACACCGACAACGTTGCGACAAGCTACTTCCAAAATCAGAAGAAATTAAGCCCCAAGCAAGCTCGTTGGCAAGACTTCCTGGCCGAATTCGACTATGTCATGGTGTATAAGCCAGGCAAAGTAAACTTTGTCGCCGATGCTCTAAGCCGCAAGGCCACCTTTGCAGCTATTAGTCGCGCCACAAGCACCATCTTGGATAGAATCAAGGATGGTCTTACTCAAGATCCTATGGCTAAGGGGCTCCTGAACTTAGTCAAGGAACGCAAAACCCGAAGGTTTTGGATGGAGGATGGGATCCTCTATACTGCTGGGCGGCGACTATTCGTGCCTAAGTGGGATAATCTTAGGCGAGATATCATGAAAGAGTGCCATGACTCTAAGTGGGCTGGTCATCCTGGCGTCTTACGCACGTTAGCACTCCTGGAGTTGAATTACTATTGGCCACACATGGGGCAAGATGTGGAGGCCTATGTAAAGACTTGTCTTGTGTGCCAACAAGACAAGGTCGAACAACGCGTGCCGGCTGGGTTACTTGAGCCACTTCCTATACCTGAAGGGCCATGGGAGAGCGTATCGATGGATTTCATTTCAGCCCTACCCAAGTCAGATGGGTATGGCTCGATCATGGTGGTTGTCGATCGCTTTTCCAAATATGGCACGTTCATACCGGCACCAAGGGATTGCACAGCCGAGCAAGCAGCCCATCTATTCTTCAAGAACGTGGTAAAATATTGGGGCTTGCCTCGGAACATCATCAGTGATCGAGACCCAAGGTTCACAGCGAAATTTTGGACAGAATTATTCAAGTTGCTTGGGTCCGGACTCCACTTCTCAACAAGCTTTCACCCCCAGACGGATGGGCAGACCGAAAGGGTGAATGCCTTGCTGGAGTTATATCTCAGGCACTATGTGAGTGCCAACCAGCGAGATTGGGCTAAGTACATGGATGTTGCCCAATTCTCCTTCAACCTACAAAGATCCGAGGCTACGGGCAAAAGTGCCTTCGAAATAGTCATGGGACAGCAACCCTTGACTCCACAAGGGATCGCCTCGGGGTACACAGGGAGCAGCCCAGCTGCTTACAAGCTTGCACGAGGGTGGCACGAACAACTCGATATATCCAAGGCTTACTTGGACAAGGCGGCCAAGAAGATGAAGAAGTGGGCTGACAAGCATAGGCGCCCAATGGAGTTCCAAGTAGGAGATTTGGTGATGGTGAAGCTGCTACCACAACAGTTCAAGGTCTTCCGACAGGTGCACAAGGGTCTTGTGCGAAAGTATGAGGGTCCATTCCCCGTACTAAGGAAGGTTGGGAAAACATCATATAAGCTTGAGTTACCCCCAAGGTTGAAGATTCATCCGGTGTTCCACGTGAGCATGCTCAAGCCCTATCAAGCTGACCATGAAGATCCAACAAGGGGCGAGTCACAAAGGGCGCCCACGGCTGTGGTGGCATCCTTCGAAAGGGACATCGAGACAATTGAGGCCAAGAGGCTCATAAGAAAGAGAGGGGTTCCAAGCTACAACGAGTATCTTGTTCGTTGGAAGGGTCTCCCGGATAGTGAGGCAACGTGGGAAAAAGAAGGAGACCTATGGCAATTCCAAGACAAGATAGCTAAGTTCGAAGGGCGGCCTTGACGGGGACGTCAAGACTTGGGTGGGGGAGCATGTCACGACTCACACATTCCCACCCCTCACTAGAGTCACTAGGCAGCAAGTTATAATCGTGGCCAGGGGGAATGCCCTTGGTGCATGGCTAGCAAGGCCAGAACACCCTTCCCCCTATAGAGCTTTATTTAGCACCCTGCCATTTACTCTAGTGAACACGCCCATGACAATAACACAATAATGGGCCATGGGCCGGGCTTAATGGACTCCAAATGAGCCCAAACTTGGTGGCCCACCATTTGTGGGCTCAATAAAGATAATGGTGCAGCCAGAATTTGAAGATGAGGCCTAGAACTTTCCAGAATGCACGAAGAGGTTCGTGGAGCATCCGGAGGTGTCTAGAAGCCTCTAGGGACTACTTGTACAAACTTAAGATGATAGAACTTTGTAGATAGTTCTAGAACATTGTACATAAGGCTATGTAGACAGAAAGTGTATAGAGTTCCCTAGAACCTTCCATTTGAGGAGGTTAGGAAGCATCTAGATTAGAACACTCTAGAAAGGGGATGGTGCCTATAAATAGGAAACCTCCCACCCATTCTTAAGATACCAAACACTTGTATTCTCTCAAGCATTTATAAGAAGCCTTCTTCCTTAAAGTCTTCTCATATATTCTCACTTGTGCTTTCCAAGTAAACCACACTTAACTAACAACATCAATATTTAGCTTTGCTAAGCAATTTGGGAGTCTTGACTAGTAGTCTAACGGGTGGTGACTCTAGTAGGCCGCGTGCAAAAGACTAGGGGAATTAGTCAGCGCGTGACACAGTGCTTGCTAAATAAAGAGTTGTTAGACGTCTGCCCATTAACCCGTATACACACAACCGTATTTTCGTGGCAGATGCTCACATAGGCGTCCAAGCTACCAAGGCCGCTTGCTTATAACACCGGTTGGTTGAGATGAGGGTCTTGTATTGTGGCGCTTGTGCTAATCAAGAGGCTCTTCTACGATTGCCGCATGAGATATTGCCATTTGTGGGAATCAATGCGTGCTCTGACTTGCAAGCACCCAGCCGGTGAATGCCGCTTGTGAGCTAGTTAATGGCGTTTGAAGTTTACACTCACATAGTCGAACGCTTGGTGGTTACCACGCTAGATGCAACTCATACTCACAGTCGACTTTAAAGGCCGCCTCCTTATGCGTCACAATGCCGGCTGAGCCTATTGATAGCAACATTGCAAGGGCAGTGATGCTCATACATGATAATGCCGGTTGTATGTGTTCGAGATAACAAGTCAACCAGCTCATAGCTAACCTATATAATGCCACACACCCTTCTTTGCCGCCTAGGTGGGTCGGCTTTTATCTGAGCTTGCTTGGCAATAGAAGTTGCAATGGACAACCATTCTCAGGTGGCTATGGAGATGATGTTCCAATTGCATGAAAGAGCAGCTTTCTACCTTAACACATATTCAACATATATATGGATATGTTTGATAAGGAACACAATAATGCCGCATGTGTACCTTGTAACAGGGAATTACTCTTCACAAGCTAGCTGTCAAGAGCTCATGCGTAGGGGACTATGGAAATAGCATTATGTGCCAACTCCCTAAATAATTTATAATAGTAGTACCACATGCTTTCTTTTTCCACCAAAATGTACATACATACAAAATGGCATAGCAGTTAGGCGGGTTTTTTCATAGTATATATATATATATATATATATATATATATAAAAAAAATATAATATATATATATATATATATATATTTTGACGATCATAATAATGAGTTTTGTTTCGGGGTTTTCTGATGTCCTGCGGGAGAGTTACAACTCTGAGACTGGAACCGGACGCCTGTACCTGCAAAACAAACGGATGCTCCGGATGATTGGAGATCCGCCTCCGACGGTCAAGTTAGTACTTGATTAAGGAGTAATTAATGCGGAAATTAAAGTGATTGGGTCTCTCTAGGTGAGAGTGTTTAATGTGCGTAATCCCCCTTAATGAGGATTAAGGGAGGTATTTATAACCTTGGGAAACGTGTCAATCCCAGGTTTAGGTTATCCTTGGGCTGATTGGGCTTCCCTCGGAAGTTGGGCCTAGGTGGCCGGTTTCTCCATTAGGCATGGAGTATGCCACGTGTCATGA
Source organism: Chenopodium quinoa (assembly GCF_001683475.1). Taxonomy (NCBI): domain Eukaryota; kingdom Viridiplantae; phylum Streptophyta; class Magnoliopsida; order Caryophyllales; family Amaranthaceae; genus Chenopodium; species Chenopodium quinoa. The sequence goes on from NW_018744284.1 coordinate 2,703,834, forward strand.
CATAATAGGTCCAAGGTGGACGAATAAGCATGCGCCACGTGGCAAGCCCTGACAGTTCCAACTGGGGGACACTTGGCAGGACCCGATTGGCCCACGTGGCGCATTCTGATTGGTGGGAGCAAAATCCCCCAATCAAGTTTCACCAACCATTATTTTAATATGATATCATTTTAATGAGTATTCTTAAACACTCACATCTGGCTTCCATGGTTTTGCTCGTCTCGGTCATCCGGACTAGTTGCAGCTACTTCCATGTATACAACCGGCTTTTCTTGCTGTGGCTCATCATGGTGGAGCTTATTTCATTAGTCGAATTGTAGCAGGAAGCGGCAGCAGCTACTGTACCCACAGCCGGGTTATAGGTGCCGAGTGCATGGTGAGAGCTGGCCAAGGCATGAAAACGGGTGCTGGCAGCCGGAATGATGGAACCTATGCTGGCACTCCACACACATGCGGCAGTCTCCACGCATATACCGGTTGTGTATGCGGGAATGGGGCTGGTGGCTGCTCTTATGATTGCCGCCTGACTCATGCCTCTTCGCAAGTAAAACAGCCAGCCTTAATTTGTAGTGCCGCATAAGTACTTAGCTGATAACGCTGAAACAAGCACTCATGGCCGGTTTCAATGGTGCAACGTGTGCCACCCAACCGGTGCCCACTAAGTGCCGCCCCTAAACACAGCCGGTGATTGCTGGTTGTGGGATTAGAGCTGGCCAGACGTTTAGTCTTGCTTAGAGCATCATGTTGCTCGCACTCAAAGCTGGCTGCTTTCATACTCATACCAACTGGACTTCTTCGCAAGTTGCACAGCCGGGGTGTATTCACTTTGCTCATAAACAGTCGGTTTAAATGGCACGACTCATACGTGCTAATGACGGCTGACCCATTTTCTAGTAAGAGCTCAAAAACCCACACTCATGGCCGATATACACAACCGGGGGTGGTGCCTAGTGCCGGTTGTTTGCTTAGTGTTTTCTCATGCCGTCTGAACCTTGCGACAACCGCAAAGAGCAGCTGTGGCTGCTGCACATACAACCGGCCAGCACCGTTTGACCCCATTGATATATATAAGAGCATAGCGTAGCAGCAGCTAATGCACTCACAGTCGTGCCTCTTCGTGCCGGGTGTGTTGAGTGGGGTTGTTCATGCATGGCTACCATGCACTACTTATGTAATGAGTATAAATATATACATAGTGGTTCCAACATTGTATAAATATATACATAGTGGGAGTTAGACGGCCTGACTCTTGCAATTGCATTAAATTTATTTATTTATTTATTTATTTATTTTTGAATCATAATAATGATATGATAGTAAGAATTGCTTACAACCTTGACCGGCTGACCCTTGACATTCGATCATGTGATGCCTGTAGCACTTGACACTCGGTCTTATGACGCCTTCTGTACTAGACAGCCGGCCTAACGACGCCTGTGGTATTTGGCCGCCTAGTTGGATGCTCGGAGGCTGATATCATGCCGGCTGTAGGTGCTTGAGATAACAAACCCTTAGCTCTTGCATTCAACGCTCATGCGCCTATGCCTGCTGTGTTGTTTAGTAGCTGGATGCCGGCTGTACCTATTGGATGTCATGCTAGTTGCATGTTGCTTATCCCACACATGCACAGCCGGATAAATGGTTAAAGCAGGTCAGTTGCTTATGATTCCGCCTGCATATAGCTAGGTTTGAAAATACCAAATTCCTTTAGTCGTCATAGCTACTGCTTGTATGCCAACATGCCTGAGCATGCCAGCTGACTGAAAGGCTGCTTGGGGGCATGATGCCGCCTGTCTAAGCATGGGACAAGTATGGCCTCATGATGCCTGTAACACTAGACCTTTGGCCTCATGGTGCCTATTGTTCTTGACAGTTGGCTTGATGACGCATGCATTACTCGGCGGTCTAGCGCTTTCACACTGGAAGGTTATTTGTTTGAGAACACAGGAGGTTGTTCCCCAAGGGTTTTGCAGCAGAGCTGCTAGTCCTAATGGACATTTTTTGCCGCCTGACCCCTGAAAAGGGGCCGGGTGCATACATGACTGTCCACACGGCATGTAAGGCTGCTGAAGCGCATACTGTGCCGAATGGATTCTGAGGGCCAGAAGGGACGGCTAAGCCGCCTGACTAACCCCCTCGGCTTGATTGTGAATGCCTCATTGAGGTATTCTAGAAGTTGTCTGGGTAGGGTGACGTTTAAGCTGGCTCAGACATTTAGGATAGGGAGGAGGCAGTCGGTCTTTGACCTCGATCGTAGGCCGCCTCCTATCAGCAGGCGGTACAGACTGCTGTGAAGCCATCTCAGTGGTAATCTCCCCACAGACGGTGCCAAATGTTTCGGGGTTTTTTGATGTGTCTAGCGGGAGAGTTACAACACTGACCTCCGGCTGCCTGTACCTGCAAAACAACGGAGACTCCCGAGGGAGTTCCGCCTCCGATGATCAAGTTAGAACGTGTATGAGGAGTATAGTGCGGAATGTAAATACTTCTCTCTGATTCAGAGAGAATTCTGCAATGAAGATAGCTCGGTTTTTGTTAGATTGAATGTGTATTCAATGTCTCTTGCTTATAAATGAGGATGGTTCCTCTACTTATAGGGAAGGGGAGCAGTTCCCCTTCTAGGGTTTGGTGACACGTGTCAGTAGAGGGTTGGATCCCTTTGGGGCCTCTCTAAGGCTGACACGTGTCAGCAGGCTATTGGGACACGTGTTGTATCAACAGTGGTCCATTTGTTAGGGGTATTTTTACCCCCAAACAATACCAATTACTGATTTAATTGATTAAAATGTGTAGCATTATATACCAATTACTGATTAGTTAGTATTCGATATTAATACCATTTGTCAACTGAAGTGTACCTTTTTGATATTGTGAGTTAATATAAGATTAAATTTGTTGCTGATATTGTGAGTTAATATAATAGTTAATTTGTTGTTTTTGATATTCTGAGCTAATGTAAGAGATAATAAAAAGTCAAATTTGTTAATATTGTGAGTTAATATAAGAGTTAAATTGTTATTGTACTGTTTTGTACATAGTATACAAATGGTTTGAAATTGTGAGTTAATATGTCCAGGACAATTATGTTGATGTTCAGGAACCGCTATCGTACGATGATGGTGGTCGGATGTTTGTTAGTGGATTGGAATTCACTTGAATCAAACGAATGAGGCGTTGCCTCCACACTACTTTACAACGAACACTTTGCAAGGCCAAGCCCATTACGGTGATTCTGGATCCATAACACAACTCTTTAGAGCAGGACATCTTGGAACATGGGACTCAATGACTTATCGAGCTATGTTAGCCAATGACTCATTTATGTTGTTGGACTTTGTACTAATTTCTTTACTTCCGGAGGATAATGCATTTCGTATTTTTAATAATAACAAGTCCTGACATTGTATTTTTAATGCATCTCAGATTAATACCAACTAATTCTAAGATGGTATGTTACATTAACACCAACTTATCATAATATGATAAATTAAATTAAAAAAAGCCAAAGTAGTTAACACAATAATTTAATAAAGGGAGAAAGAGGAAGAGAAAGAGGAAGAGAGAGAAAGGGAGAAACAGAAAAAGAGCCATCGGTGACCACCGTCGATCTGCCGCAACTACGCCGCCGTGATTCCTTGGCCACCGATTGGTAAGTACTGTGTAGTTATTATTATTTTTTTTTAATTACTAAAGTAAATTGTTGCCTCATACAATCTTTGACTCACTCATTGAAAAGTGTTGCCATATTTTTTGTACAACAACAGTTTTTAATAGACCGAGACTAATTACATTAATAAAGTAAAATATGTTGCAATAAGTCATAGTTATAGCAACTCTAATCAAACTGTTGCAAAAAATGACGTTGCTATAGCCCTCTTTTGTTGTAGTGCTACCCACATAGACGTTAAGTATACCATCATAACAAGCCATATAATTAATAATACCAACCTCAATAAAGAAACTAGCATTTTATAAGTAGGTTCAAAAAACATAAACAAATTATATAAAAATTATTTATAAATTAACAAATTACGTAAAACTACATATATATTTATTTCACATCGTTGACACATATATGTGTATTGATATAGAGTAAATATTAGATTATTCATAATGTTTTATATTATCTTTCTCATATTAAATCAATCATCTTTTAGTTATTTGTAGGAGTTGTAGATTTACTTGGTTTGATTGTCAATTACAAGTGCAGAACTACAGGACTACAGGTTTGCCTAATATAAACCCTAAAATTCTTAGTTTAGTTTATACTTGGCATGTTAGTGACTAATTGTATTTAGATATATGTTAGGTTATTATTGTTTTTAATGTAGTGTATACAATTTGTTGTATTTATGTTTAAATATGTTGAAATATTTGAAATGAATATGTTGTATTATGATATGTTAGTTTAGTTTAGTTTAGTTTTTAATTGTTGTATTATGATATGTTAGTTTAATTTGGTTTAGTTAAATATAATAATGTATATTAGTTTAGTTTAGTATAATATAGTGTATGTTAGTTTATTTAGTTTAATATTTTTGATTGATATAATGTTTAATATAATATTTAATAATTGTTTAATATATTTGTTTAGTTTAGTTTAATTATGATATATTTGTTTAGTATAATGCATGTGTCCTTTAATTTATTTGTAAATGAATCATTCGGATGTGTCCTTTACTTTATATATTTTGTAAAGATGATTTCCGACGGAATTTCAAATGACTCCGACGGATTTTTTCCAAGGGAAATTAATTCCGTCGGAAATAATAAAATAGAAACAGGAATTATGTTGGAAATTAATTCTTATTCCGTTGTAAGATATTTCCGTCGAAAACATTAAAACAATAAAAAAAACAGGGCAACGTTCTGATTTTTCTCGTGATAGAATCAGAAAGAGGTAGAGAGAGAAAGGGAGAATAAAGGGAGAAAGAGAAAGAGAAAGGGAGAAGAGAGAGAAAGGGAGAAACAGAAAAAGAGCCACCGGCGATCACCGTCGATCCGCTGCAGCTACGCCGCCGTGATTCCTTGGCTGCCGATTGGTAAGTGTAGTTATTTTTTTTAAATTAAAGTTTTCGGGAAACCCTAACCATCACCACCATGTCAACAGCCACCACCAGCCTTTCACCACAACCACCGGTCGTTGACCACCGTCCCTTTGTGACTCCAAGGCCGCCGCTCGGTAAGTAGCTTTGCCCCCTTTTTTTTGGTTAAAAACCGACCTCAAGCCTGCGACCAGAACCACCACTAGCCTCATTTAGTTGTTTTGTAGCCCCGGTAAGTCTTGCCCTCCCCCCCCCTTTTTTTAAATAAAAACTGACAGCATAAACCCTAATTAAGTTTTTAATTTTAATTATTTGTAGGATTTGTAGATTTACTTGGTTTGGTTTTCAATAACAAGTGTAGATATATAGGTTAGTCTAATATAAACTCATATGTTGAAATATTTGAAATGAATGTGTTGTATTATGATATGTTAGTTTAGTTTAGTTTTTAAATGTTGTATTATGATATGTTAGTTTAATTTGGTTTAGTTTAATATAATAATGTATGTTAGTTTAGTTTAGTTTAATATAGTGTATGTTAGTTTATTTAGTTTAATATTTTTGTTTGATATAATGTTTAATATAATATTTAATAATTGTTTAATATATTTGTTTAGTTTAGTTTAATTATGATATATTTGTTTAGTATAATGCATGTGTCCTTTAATTTATTTGTAAATGAATCATTTGCATGTGTCCTTTACTTTATATATTTTGTAAAGATGATTTCCGACGGAATTTCAAATGATTCCGACGGATTTTTCCGAGGGAAATTAATTCTGTCGGAAATAATAAAATAAAAACAGGAATTAAGTTGAAAATTAATTCTTATTTCGTCGGAAACATTAAAACAATAATAAAAAAAAACAGGGCAACGTTATGATTTTTTTTGTGAAAGAATCAGAAAGAGGAAGAGAGAGAAAGGGAGAAGAAAGGGAGAAAGAGGAAGAGAGAGAAAGGGAGAAAAAAGAAAAAGAGCCATCGGCGACCACCGTCGATCCGCCGCAACTACGCCGCCGTGATTCCTTGGTCGCCGATTGGTAAGTACTTTGTAGTTATTATTATTATTTTTTTAATTAATAAAGTAAGCTGTTGCCTCATACAATCTTTGACTCACTCATTGAAAAGTGTTGCCATATTTTTTGTACAGCAACAGTTTTTAATAGACCGAGCCTAATCACATCAATAAAGTAAAATATGTTGCAATAAGTCTAGTTATAGCAACACTAATCAAACTGTTGCAAAAAATGACGTTGCTATAGCCCTCTTTTGTTGTAGTGTAGGTATGGTCAGATTATTATCCCCTTTACTACCAATTAAGTGAGTTTCAAAACCACAATTATATGTAAGGTGACTCTAGTAGTATCGATCTCACACTGTGTAAACGTAAGTCCCTTGGTCTCTCATGTGTTTGAACACTTTTTGCCAACTATGTGCGGTTCTTAATATCTCATGTGTTTAGCTCACTACTAATATACTATTAAATTATTGTGTTAACTACTTTGGCTTTTTTTATTTAATTTATCATATTATGATAAGTTGGTGTTAATGTAACATACCATCTTAGAATTAGTTGGTATTAATCTGAGATGCATTAAAAATACAATGCCAGGACTTGTTATTATTAAAAATACAAAATGCATTATCCTCCGGAAGTAAATAAATTTGTACAAAGTCCAACAACATAAATCAGTTATTGGCTAACATAGCTCGATATGTCATTGAGTCCCATGTTCAGAACATGTCCTGCTTTAAAGAGTTGTGTTATGGATCCAGAATCACCGTAATGGGCTTGGCCTTGCAAAGTGTTCATTGTAAAGTAGTGTGGAGGCAACGCCTCATTCGTTTGATTCAAGTGAATTCCAATCCACTAACAAACATCCGACCACCATCATCGTACGATAGCGGTTCCTGAACATCAACATAATTGTCCTGGACATATTAACTCACAATTTCAAACCATTCGTAAACTATGTTCAAAACAGTACAACAACAATTTAACTATTATATTAACTCACAATATTAACAAATTTGACTTTTTATTATCTCTTACATTAGCTCAGAATATCAAAAACAACAAATTAACTATTATATTAACTCACAATATCAGCAACAAATTTAATCTTAACTCACAATATCAAAAAGGTACAATTCAGTTGACAAATGGTATTAATATCGAATACTAACTAATCAGTAATTGGTATATAATGCTACACATTTTAATCAATTAAATCAGTAGTTGGTATTGTTTGGGGGTAAAAATACCCCTAACAAATGGACCACTGTTGATACAACACGTGTCCCAATAGCCTGCTGACACGTGTCAGCCTTAGAGAGGCCCCAAATGGATCCAACCCTCTACTGACACGTGTCACCAAACCCTAGAAGGGGAACTGCTCCCCGTCCCTATAAATAGAGGAACCATCCTCATTTATAAGCAAGAGACATTGAATACACTACATTGAATAAACCCTAATTAAGTTTTTAATTCAATGTCTCTTGTTATTGATTGCATTAAAAACTTATAAGCAAGAGATATGCACTTGTTATTGACAATCAGACCAAGTAAATCTACAAATCCTACAAATAATTAAAATTAAAAACTTAATTAGAGTTTATGCTGTCAGTTTTTATTTTTTTTAAAAAATGGGGGCAAAACTTACCGGGGCTGCAGAACGGCTAAATGAGGCTGGTGGTGGTTCCGATCGCAGAACGGCTAAATAAGGCTGGTGGTGGTTCTGGTCGCAGGCTTGGCGTCAGTTTTAAACCCAAAAAAAAAGAAAAAAAAAGGGGGCAAAGCTACTTACCAAGCGGCGGCCTTGGAGTCACAAGGGGACGGTGGTCAACGGCCGGTGGTTGTGGTGAAAGGCCGGTGGTGGCTGTTGACATGGTGGTGATGGTTAGGGTTTCCTAAAAAAATTAATTAAAAAAATAATAATAATAACTACACTCACTACAACAAAAGAGGGCTATAACAACGTCATTTTTTGCAACAGTTTGATTAGTGTCGCTATAACTAGACTTATTGCAACATATTTTACTTTATTAATGTGATTAGTCTCGGTGTATTAAAAACTGTTGCTGTACAAAAAATATGGCAACACTTTTCAATGAGTGAGTCAAAGATTGTATGAGGCAATAGTTTACTTTATTAATTAAAAAAATAATAATAATAACTACACAGTACTTACCAATCGGCGACCAAGGAATCACGGCGGCGTAGTTGTGGCGGATCGACGGTGGTCGCCAATGGCTCTTTTTCTGTTTCTCCCTTTCTCTCTCTTCCTCTTTCTCCCTTTCTTCTCCCTTTCTCTCTCTTCCTCTTTTTGATTCTTTCACGAAAAAAATCATAACGTTGCCCTGTTTTTTAATTTTTTTTATTGTTTTAATGTTTCCGACGGAATAAGAATTAATTTTCAACATAATTCCTGTTTTTATTTTATTATTTCCGATGGAATTAATTTCCCTCGGAAAAAATACGTCGGAATCATTTGAAATTCCGTCCGAAATCATCTTTACAAAATATATAAAGTAAAGGACACATGCAAATGATTCATTTACAAATTATATAAAGTAAAGGACACACGCATTATACTAAACAAATATATCATAATTAAACTAAACTAAACAAATATATTAAACAATTATTAAATATTATATTAAACATTATATCAAACAAAAATATTAAACTAAATAAACTAACATACACTATATTAAACTAAACTAAACTAACATACATTATTATATTAAACTAAACTAAATTAAACTAACATATCATAATACAACATTTAAAAACTAAACTAAACTAAACTACCATATCATAATACAACACATTCATTTCAAATATTTCAACATATGGGTTTATATTAGACTAACCTATAGATTTACAAATCCTACAAATAATTAAAATTAAAAACTTAATTAGGGTTTATGCTGTCAGTTTTTATTTAAAAAAAAGGGGGGGGGGGAGGGAGGGCAAGACTTACCGGGGCAACAGAACAGCTAAATGAGGCTGGTGGTGGTTATGGCCGCAGGCTTGAGATCAATTTTTAACCAAAAAAAAAGAGGCAAAGCTACTTACCGAGCGACGGCCTTGGAGTCACAAAGGGACGGTGGTCAACGACCGGTGGTTGTGGTGAAAGGCTGGAGGTGGCTGTTGACATTGTGGTGATGGTTAGGGTTTCCCGAAAACTTTAATTAAAAAAAAATAACTACACTTACCAATCGGCGGCCAAGGAATCACGGCGGCGTAGCTGCAGCGGATCGACGGTGGTTGCCGGTGACTCTTTTCTGTTTTTCCCTTTCTCTCTCTTCCTCTTTCTCTTTCTCTTTCTCCCTTTCTTCTCCCTTTCTCTCTCTTCCTCTTTCTGATTCTATCATGAAAAAATCAGAACGTTGCCCTGTTTTTTATTGTTTTAATGTTTTCGACGGAAATATTTTACGACGGAATAAGAATTAATTTCCAACATAATTCCTGTTTTTATTTTATTATTTCCGACGGAATTAATTTCCCTCGGAAAAAATCCGTCGAAGTCATTTGAAATTCTGTCGGAAATCATCTTTACAAAATATATAAAGTAAAGGACACATCCAAATGATTCATTTACAAATTATATAAAGTAAAGGGCACATGCATTATACTAAACAAATATATCATAATTAAACTAAACTAAACATATATATTAAAAAATTATTAAATATTATATTAAACATTATATCAAGCCAAAATATTAAACTAAATAAACTAACATACACTATATTAAACTAAACTAAACTAACATACATTATTATATTTAACTAAACCAAATTAAACTAACATATCATAATACAACAATTAAAAACTAAACTAAACTAAACTAACATATCATAATACAACACATTCATTTCAAATATTTCAACATATTTAAACATAAATACAACAAATTGTATACACTACATTAAAAACAATAATAAACTAACATATATCTAAATACAATTAGTCACTAACATGCCAAGTATAAACTAAACTAAGAATTTTAGGGTTTATATTAGGCTAACCTGTAGTCCTATAGAACTGCATTTGTAATTTACAATCAAACCACGTAAATCTACAACTCCTACAAATAACTAAAAGATGATTGATTTAATATGAGAAAGATATAAAACATTATGAATAATCTAATATTTACTCTATATCAATACACATATATGTGTCAACGATGTGAAATAAATATATATGTAGTTTTACGTAATTTGTTAATTTATAAATAATTTTTATATAATTTGTTTATGTTTTTTGAACCTACTTATAAAAAATGCTAGTTTCTTTATTGAGGTTGGTATTATTAATTATATGGCTTGCTATGATGGTATACGTAACGTCTATGTTGGTAGGTATGATCAGATTATTATCCCCTTTACTACCAATTAAGTGAGTTTCAGAACCACAATTATATGTAAGGTGACTCTAGTAGTATCGATCTCACACTGTGTAAACGTAAGTCCCGTAGTATCTCATGTGTTTGAACACTTTTTGCCAACTATGTGCGGTTCTTAATATTTCATGTGTTTAGCTCACTACTAATATACTAATAAATTATTGTGTTAACTATTTTGGCTTTTTTTATTTAATTTATCATATTATGATAAGTTGGAGTTAATGTAACATACCATCTCAAAAACTATTATTATTATTATTTTTTTTTAATTAATTTTTTTGGGAAACCCTAACCGTCACCACCATGTCAACAGCCACCACCGGCCTTTCACCACAACCACCGGCCGTTGACCACCATCCCCTTGTGACTCCAAGGCTGCCGCTTGGTAAGTAGCTTTGCCCCTTTTTTTTTTGGGTTAAAAACTGACCCCAAGCTTGCGACCAGAACCACCACCAGCCTTATTTAGCCGTTCTGCGATTGGAACCACCACCAGCCTCATTTAGCCGTTCTGCAACCCCGATAAGTCTTGCCCCCATTTTTTTTTTAAAATAAAAACTGACAGCATAAACCCTAATTAAGTTTTTAATTTTAATTATTTGTAGGATTTGTAGATTTACTTGGTTTGATTGTCAATAACAAGTGCATATCTACAGGTTAGCCTAATATAAACCCTAAAATTATTAGTTTAGTTTATACTTAAATATGTTGAAATATTTGAAATGAATTTGTTGTATTATGATATGTTAGTTTAGTTTTTAATTGTTGTACTATGATATGTTAGTTTAATTTGGTTTAGTTTAATATGATAATGTATGTTAGTTTAGTTTAGTTTGATATAGTGTATGTTAGTTTATTATAGTTTAATAATTTTGTTTGATATAATGTTTAATCACTACAAGAATCAGGTCGATTTCCAACGGAAAGGTTCCGACGGACACGTAAATCCGTCCGAAATTTTCGACGGAATTATACTCCGTCGGAATTTTCCGACGGAATTATACTCCGTCGGAATAAATGTACTTTCGGACAGAATTTTCCGTTAGAAATGACCATTTCTGACAGATTTTTAGTCCGTCGGAAAGGTCCGACGGAATTTTCTGTTGGAATATAATTAAAAAAACAAAAAACCCATTTAAAAAAGAAAACCTTAAGGCAGGCCCCCACCTTCTGCTTTCCGCCTTTTTTTCTTTCCTCTTTCTCTCTCCTTCTCTTGCGGATTTCTTCTTCTCTCTCCTCTTTTATTTGCTCAACTTCTGTTTCCTCTTCTTCTCTCCCCTCTTCTCTCACCACAGCCTCTTTCTCCTCTCCTCTTCTTTCCCCTCTTTCTATCTCACATTAACAACGCTACCACCGAAACAACCACCAACGTCAACCGCAAACCAACGGCCACCTTCCAACAACAACCACCGCGAAAAAAACCCACCGCGCGAGCATCTCAAGGTTTCCACAACAACAACACCACCGCGAAACAACGGCCACCGTAGCAACAACACTCATAATCTTTTGTAAATCTAGTTTTAGTTAAGGTTAAATTGTAGATCTTGTTTTGATTTTTGAACATTTATGATTATAGTTAATTATTTTTGTAATCGTAATTGTAGTTCATAAATTTATTAGATATTTGTAATGATAATAGTGAATTGTCGTTTTTTTTTTTTTTTTTGAAATTCCGATCAAATATGCATATCTATTGGTTTATATCTTGGTTTATATCTTGTTTTTATGGTAATTTTTCATTTTTTTTTGGTTAATGGTGGTGTTTTGAGGTGGTGGGGTGGGGCTAGTGGTGGTAGGGGCTGGTGTGGTGTAGGTGCAAATGTTGTGTGGGGCTGGTTGCGGTTGGGCTGGTTTTTTTTTTTTTTTAATATTGTGGGTGGTGGTGGTCAAGGTTCAACAGGGTGGGTGGGTTGTGGTGTGGGCTGGTGGTACGGGTTAGGGGGGCTTGTGGCTGGTAGTGGGAGCTGTTTTTTTTTGTTTTTTTTATTGAATTTTCCGACGGAAATTCGGAATTTCAATTAAAGTAAAAAAAGTGCCGACAGAAATAATTCCATCGGAAACTAGCTTTCTGTCAGAAAAGGTTGAATTTCCTACGAAATTTCGACTGATTCCGACCGTCTGAATCAAGCTGTTTTCTAGTAGTAATACAATATTTAATAATTGTTTAATATATTTGTTTAGTTTAATTTAATTATGATATATTTGTTTAGTATAATGCATGTATCCTTTATTTTATATATTTTGTAAATGAATCATTTGCATGTGTCCTTTACTTTATATATTTTATAAAGATGATTTCCGACGGATTTTTCCGTCGGAATTAAGCTGTTTTCTAGTAGTGGTATTTTCTGACAACATGAGTTGAAGTTATGACGTGTTACTCAGAAAACTCATTATGCTGTTTTCATTTTTTCTTTCGCCTTCACTTTTACGTTGCTCCTCTCTCTCCTCCATTGAAGCATTTTCCGAGCTCTCCATTGAAGCAGCTTCTAAGTTTTTTCTCTTCCAATGAAACGGAATCTGAGCTTTCTCCCCTCCAATGCAGCAGCTTCTAAGTTAAGATTATTTTTTAATTTCTTTAATTATCGAATATTAATTTCTCAATCTAGGGTATTGCTTTACAATTATGTTAATTTAATTGTTTAAATTAGGGTTCTTCTAATGTGGATTATTGAACTATTGGTTATAATTACTGAAGTTATGAATGATTATAATGAGTGATTTTGTTGTAGATTTTTGCTATGTGCAATTGACTTTGATATTCTTAAGCGAAAATAATTTTATGTGATTTATGGAGCTTAATCTCTTAATTACGGCGAGTGTGGATTATTGAGCTATTGGTTATAATTACTGAATGATTACTGAATTTTGAATTGCTAAATTTGATAATTGGGTCTTAGAATGTATTTAATTTTTTTTTCTATGATTTTTTGAGCCTAATTTAATGATTGAGACAAATGTGGTTGCTAATGTGATGTAGGTTTTTGTTTGGACGGAATTATAGATATGGACCTTTTCTTCCTGGGCCGAGGGCGGCTGCCCCTCCTGCCCTGGCTCAGGGACGGGCCTGGTATAGTGTAGATGATGACAATTCTAAGAGAAATGATGAAGTGTTGGAAGATAGAGATCCAAGCTACGAAGCAATGCTCAATAAAATGGTTGGAAAAATCAGTTCTAAGCCCGGTGGAAAGCTTGAAATGGGCGAGGTTAGGCTTTGATACATTTTTTTAAATCATTCTACATGTTTAGTTGCTTATATGCTAGAACTGTGATCTTTGTGTTCTATAGTTGTTATTTACAAAGGTAAAGATCAAAGGAATTATCTTTGAACTATCCTTGTTGAACGATTGATCGGGTATATTTTCAAGTGTTTGACTTGGATGTTTTTTTGTTAAGTATTCCATGGGCTTAGACTTTGTCAGAGAGTTGTTTTCTAAAGCAGAATGTATATGGGGCTTTCCTAAGATCATAATTCAATAAGCCTCCTTCGGGACTGGTACTATGTCTGTCTAAAGACTGAATTTGGGAAGCCATTGGGGTGCTTTTAGACTATGTTACTTGGACTAAGGTTCTCATTGACAAGGGTATATTTTCAAGCTTCTGATTTTGCTGTTTTTTTTTTTGAAAAATATTCCATGAGCTTAGACCAAAATGAAGGGTCAAAGTGTCCATGCCCTTGTCACACTGCGAATTAAAACAAGTACTTGAGTTGAAATGAAAATTTCGAGTAACATAGCTACATTGGTTTTGTGCAAGTTTGAAGATGATAGGATTACATTATTTCTTTTATAATTAGTTTGGTTGGTGGTAGTTAATAACAATATTTGTAATGAATTTATGTATAAATTGCTAGAATTGATGAGTAGTAAATTTTTGGTGATGAACCTTTGCGCTTAAGTGATTTGTTTTCTCCATAACTTCAATATCCCCTCATTAACTTCTTTTGATTAGTTGTGAGATGCTATGAAAATATATGGAGTAAAACATAAACTTTGGGGTAAAGTTGTATTACCCTAGATATATTATTCCCATTTACATAGTTTTTTTTTTTTTTTTTTTTTTTTTTTTTTTTGGGGGGGGGGGGGGGGGCGGAGGGAGGTAGGGGTTAAGTTTTTGACGTTTTCAGTAGTGAAATATTGATCTTTTATGAGTAGCAGCACTGTATTCTGAAATTAAATAGTTGAAGTTTCAATAAGAATCTCTCTTATCTCATAATAAAAGGTGTACTTCTTTGTTGAATCATCCTCATGCACCCTCTCTTTTGTTTTGAAATTCCTAGGTAAAGATGACGGTGTAAATTTTGAATTTGAGTGTCTACTAGAAACTAGAAGCTAATTATCATGCTCTATCAGTCTATCTAATACCTAATTATGGAGAAAGAGTAGAATTCTAAGAATAAGTGTTTTGAGGAAGTTATAGTTAAATAACTAGATTGTGGCTAAGGCGATGCCCCGGGTATTGAAGTTACCTTAAGTTTAAATACTTATAGATATTACTATGTATAAATACTTAATTGGTATTGAATCTAAAAAAATAGCAACCAAGGAAACACCCATTAGTATGTGATTGATTTCTTACAAATTAAATTGTAGTTTAATGTGCCTTTATTTAGAATTACATTCTACGGAAAAATTAAATAAGGAGGCTACACATATGAAGAGTGATGATATATAGGGTGACATGTAAGGGTGACACATAACGATGACGTGGCGCCAAATCACATTGGGGAATGGTGACACATGGCGATAGCATGTTGTCCCTTGTCCCTTTGTGTTTTAATAATATTATAGATTGAAACATTGAGGATGTTTTCCTAGGGGTTTTGTGATGGTGTCCAACAAGAGGTATCAACACTAACACTATACAACCATGTCACGTATTCATTTAAATTATCTGACTAATAAGCCACTTACATGTTGATGAACTTTTAGCCAAGGGGCTAATTAAAGCAAGTTCAACTTCATTTTCCCTTTATAGTCTCACTATAGCTGGTTCCATGAGTAAGTGTATATAAAATGCCATAAACTAGACTAACAAATAGCATTAGTTAAATTCGAGATATTTTGACTTGTGAAATGAGTTAATTTGTGTAGAAATACCTTTTAAGATTGCTCAGGAGTGGCTACTATTATAGTAAAATCAGAAAATTGACATATGGATAATGCCTTTTTAATGCAAAAGATAGTTCATAATACTTGTTGATTATGCCTTTAGGGGCTTTTGGTTGGACAAATTGGATTGGGGTGGAACGGAGTTAAAATCCATTCCATTTTTTGGTAGGGCATTTTTGCCACGGAACCTCATACTAGGGAGATTCCAATTCCACCCTATCGCCCTAGAATTCCATGCCCACGTCACTACATAAGATTCACATTCCTTTTTAATATAGATACAAACCCTAACCCCCACAAGTGGAGAGAGAAGTTGCAAAAGAACAACGACTACCTCCTATATACGGTGGGTTGGCAACCCATCACAGGTTAAAGTTTCCTTCTTCTCCAGCATAGTAGTCAGCTATAGACTAGTTGCCTTGTAAAAGTTTGGACTTCACGAATTTGCAAATGAGGTTCTTTCATGGACTGAATATTCTGTAGGTTTCATAGTTTTAGTTGAATAACTATGGTGTGAAAATTTGACATTGTAACTGTAATTTTGCTTTTGTCAAATGTTCTTCTGGAATTGTTTTTGGTTCTGGTTTGATATGTTTTTTTTTGGCTTATGTTGTTCCTTATTTTGTTTCACTTTTGAGCTTCCATTTTGTAGACTAAAAAAAATGTGAAAAGTATTTAATAGTGAATGAATAAAATTGGGCTTACATATTTTTTAAAAATCAATATATAAATAAAAAGGATGGCATTAAATTTCACATTGTTATGAGGTTTCAAATCCATACACTGTTGGTATGGATTTGCATTCTTTTTTCTAGTTTATTTAACCAAATGACCCCTTAGTTTAACATTTTCATTTTCTTGAATCATTGTTAAATTTATTTTAGCCTATTATAAAATTTGACGTTTCCCTACGCTTAAAAGTTGTCACATTAGTTATACAAGCTTGATAATAGAAGAAAAGAGTAATTTAATCTATACTTTCACCTGTTTTAAAAATATTGCAATGTTTGCCTTTTTAAAAAGTTAAACATCATTCTTTTTTAAAAAAGAAATCTAATTTCTCCTTTCACGCTTTTAATACCCAATTACCCTTACTAACATTTTGTAACTTTTTCTTTTGTTTTGTTTGTAATTCACATGGAAATTTGGTTTTATAACACTCTTTCCTGCTTCCTTAATATTTGTGCACCCTTCAGGAAGTATTAAATTTCGGACAATCAAGTGCTTATATGGTATGCCGTGAATGACATGCTCTCCATACATTGCCCGACTTAGCGTAGTGATCATGGCTCTTAAGTGTACCAAATTAGTTCCAACACCACAAGGCTAGCTGATCAATGATTTACCTTTGACATGGTAGAATTTTCGTAATACGTTGATTACATTTGGTTTACAGTGACTCTAGCGGTCTAGCCTGTAGTATATCAAGTATTTGACTGAAGCATAAGTAGCTAACTGTGCCAGCAACAAACTAGAGTAGATGTTTTAGTGTAGATTTTCTGCATACCTTTCTCATTTTAGTGTAGATGTTTTGGGCACATGACTAGGTTGACTTGCCAAAGGAAAAATGGAAACGGCATACAAAAATTATATATACCTTCTCAGAGTTGTTTTTCTTGAATTGCAAAACTAGTTCTGGAGTCTGGACTTTGGGTGATTGATTATATAAATTATATGTGAATTACTAAATATTGTAGGACACCCAAGTGATCAGGACAAAATACTTTATTTTCTTTTGAGAATGCTTTTTGTTGCCTTTTCTTTCTTCTTTGTGCTTGTTGGGGAGGGAGAGGGTTTACTTTGCTAGCGTAAGCCTTTTAACTTTTTAAGTGATTGGGATTGTCCTGATGACTTAAGACTACTAGAGGGCGGTCTCTCTTTAAAGTGGTCTCAGTTATTTTTATCAACCCACTTGGTGTTGCTTCCTTGAAGAACTGCTTTTAGTTGATGTAACTTTACGTAAAGCTTGTCTGCTCATATGGTGCAGGCTAATGTGGTACAGAAGCCTAAAAGGCCCTTGCCAAAAGTTAGAAATACGACTCCTGAGACTGGACGTTATGAGGAAAGGCCTGTTGCTGCAGGGACATTAAATGTAGCTCAGTTTCGCCATATAATGCGTCTTCATCAAGGCAAGGCTGATGAGCATGATGGGCCTCTAGGTCTAAAAGAGGTTGCTGAGAGATTTCAGGTGGATGCTGTACAGCTTGAAAAGATATTACAGTATGTATCCCTGCCACCTGAGGATAATACTAACAGGAAAAAACATGAGCTTGAAGACTGATTTCCCTTTCCTAGCTAGTGGTAATAGTAGTTCAGAATGACTGATTGCTTTTTGATACAATCAGTTCAAAAGTGTATTTGCGAAATATATATCCATATGAATGATGAATCAGAATAGTGATGATAAATTGACTTAATAGCACTACAAGGTACTGAACTTCGGTGAGAGTAGCAATTAAGAAATTGAAGTTTTATTTGTTACAAATAAGGTATTGAGCCGATGACTGGAGGTAATCTATCCGACACGCTTTAAATGGTAATATGTGATTTCCTTTAAAATAAAATTTTTGATTTACTTATTATTATTTTTTTTTTCTCTCTTTTCCGCCTTCCCTTAAGCTTTCACTTTCCTTCCTTTTATGGTAGGTTGGCCCTTCCCAACATTATAGTCCATAGTCCCACAATTCAACACAATGAAAATTTATACAATAATATCGACATAAGATTCAAATAATCTAACTCAATTTTAACAATTATAGCAACGTTTACTACTTTTACATTTTTATTTTTATATAAAAAAAACCACCCCCACCCACCTTGGCCACCGCACAGACCACCTCCCAACGCTAGCCCTCCCCCACCCCTAACTCCTTTCTCTTTCCCCTTGTTAGTTTATTCCCTACCCGATACTTTTCTCTTCTCTCTCCCTAAACGTCGTCCTTCATCAACTGAGTCCAACCTAAACTCATGGACCCAAACCGGAACCCACATGAAAAACTACCATACCCACCTCGAATTCCTAACTACTAAAATATCACCATATTTCTATCAGTAAATGAAATAGAGAGGGGAGGGCGACGGTGGGAGGGGAGCGAAAGAGAGAGGGACCGACGGTGGGTGGGAGGTGATCTGAAGTGGCTAACTAGTGTGTTTTGGTCAGCAGGGGGTGAGGGTTGTTCTATGGTTAGGGGAGGGCGATTTTTTAAATTTTTTAAAGGAGAGAGAATTTAAAGTTGATGATGACGGAGATATGACAGAACCCCAAAAAAGTAAGAAAAAGGAATAGAAAGTGAGCGATATTAAAGGAGTTTATTTTCCTTCATTTTTTGGCAATGTATAACTGGTTATACACAGGGGTGGACCTATTCATGTGCACAACGGTGCACGTGTCACAAGTAAAAAAAATTTAAAAAGTTTGATGTTTTTTTTTTTTTTGTTTTTCTAAAAAAAAATATTAAAGAGGCCGGTTATTATAGATAAGCGGTCTCTTTGATGCTGCTACTATTGCATTACAAGAGCTTTGCGTTGCGCTATGTGTTTTTTTTAAATATCAAAGATCGATTATTTAGATAACCTGTCTCTTCGATGCTGCTATTGCATTTCATGAGTTTTGCACTGCTTTCTTTTATAATTAAAGAGGCCGGTTATATTTAATAACCGGTCTCTTATGTTATCTCACTTTTTTTTTTTTTAATAATTTTTGCTTCAATTTATATCCTATATTTGTGCAACCAATTTTACTATTTCCCCCCAAATCTTATCAATTAAATAAAAATCATAAAGTTAATGTAATAGTTTTATAGTACCATTTGTTTGTAACATGCTATTTGTAGTAATTTTGACTTGTAAGATTGAATTTTTAAGTACTATTTGGTTGTAATATAGATTTTTGTGTCCTATTTTGGATTGAAATCAATTTGGTGAAATATATTTATATATAACTTTTTTGATTGAAATTAATTATGAACAAGATCCGAAGAAAAAAAAAATTGTACTCTCATAAGTGATCAATAGTTGATGGTGACTCACTATTTCAGAAATCTTGGATCCGCCACTGGTTATACAAGGTAAAAGGGGGGTTTACCAGTTTGAGCACTTCAACTGCAACTTTGGAAACTTTAGTACTTTATCTGATATGAAACAACCAAGAAAAGAGGGGAAAATCAACTAACAACAATTTCAAATCAACAAAACAAGATAAACCTATCTCAACAATCACCAAGATCTATGAAATAGGATTCTTAATTAAAGCCAACACAAAGTAAATCTAAGATTAAGGTGTAACCACAAAGATAACAAATTAGCAATAAAAAAGATAACAAATAATCACAAAGATTATGGGTAGAGAGAGAAAATCTCATAAGATTCAAAATTAAGCAAAAGTTTTTCTAAACAACAAACTTAACCCTATATATAGGGCATTACAAACAAAACCTAGAGTTCTTGAATTACAACCCTTGGATTAGAAATGAAAGGCCAAGATTAAAAGCAAGATAAGAAAATCAAAGAAAGATCAAAAGCCGCTATGAAACAGGGGGTCAAGAGCGGTCGCTGTAGTGGGTTGGAGCGGTCGCTCCTATCGAACAGAGCGGTCGCTCATATCGAACAGAGTGGCCGCTCTAAAGATGGGAGCGGTCGCTCCAAAGCTTCTGCAAAAAATCCCAATTCCGGATGGAGCGGTCGCTCCAAAGGGTGGATCGGTCGCTCCAAAGGGTGGAGCGGTCGCTCCAGTGGTTCTGCCTGGACAACTCGATTTCAAACGCTCATAACTTCTTCATTTCTTGCTCAAATTAGGCATGTGACTCGTCGTTAGAAAGCTCTTGGACTATAATTTCATCTCCAATTTGAATCACCTGAAAATTTCTTGTAACGAAGAAGATATGGCTGATTGAGTTTGAGTATTGCATTTTTTATCAAGTAAAAGCTTTTCTTTCTCATCCTTGTTCCCATGCTTCATCTTCAACCATCAATTGTAAAATTAAGACGCAAGGATCGCTTTTATTCACCTAGGTCATGTTATAAAATAAGGAATATATCCAAAAAGAAGATTGGAGCCATAAATGCCACTAAACGAGTCATATAGCCATATAACCCGTAGGTTTCAAGGATGCTCCCGCATCAATATCAGTATCTTTCTTTAAAGTACAATACTCCATCCGTCCCTTAAATGCGTGCTTATATTCCTTATAAAGGTGTCCAAATATTTTTCATGTTCCAGAATTTTTTTTTAAAGGTTGTACTTTTTGACACTACTACCCTGATTAAGCTTATTTAATTCCTTTCATCTCTTCTTTTTTTTGAGTTTGGAAAAATTGTCAAAAATAATATAACATTTGAGCGGTCTACCAAAAACAAGTCAATCTTTTGATTATTTTTGAATAATACAACCTTTAGAGGGTATCCCCTTTGAACAAGATATTTTACCTACAACCTAGATGATTGTTGATAAAATCGTAGAACAGCTTAATTAACCTCTAATTAAAACTATAATTGTGATTAAATTTTTAACAATTAAAATACTTTTTTTTTTTATAAAAAAGACCCACCCCCTCTTCCCACCAGCCAGCCAGCCACCACCACCATCACCACCTCCACCTTCACCCCAACCTGTTTAGGGTAAAAAAAATGCCCCATCACATGGTCCAATCCTGTAGTGACACGTGACCCAATAAAAGGGTGGCACATGTCTCAATAGGAAGACGACATATGGCAAAACAAAGGAGCACCTGAAAGATAGAAGGCCTCCTTACATCAGGAGGCCCAAATCCCGAGAAAGGCGCCATAACGACGCCCCCAAAGGATACGTGTCCTACCTGATTGCGCCAATCATATCACTCCTTTTTAGGGCACCAACCCTAGAGTGCACAAATTCCAACCCCTATAAATACCACAATCATTTATGATGGGAGGGGTGGATAGAGTCATATCATTCAAGGTATATTAAATCGCTCTAACTTCTCTCTACTTTCTCTCTCTAAAATACTTTCATTTTCCGATCACTAACATGATCGTCGGAGGCGAATATTCCGTCAAACGGAATATTTGTTGTTTTTGCAGGTGTCCGCGGCTGTCCGGCTATATTCACTACCTGCATCCCGAGGGATTCCAAAAAACCCCAAAACATTTGGCGCCGTCTGTGGGGATACACGTCTAAAATGGCTAAAGACGGTCAGACACCCGGTCCTGGTCAGGACGGCCATGTAGAAAATATTGAAGTCAACATAAATAGCAATGATCCTCTGATCGCCTTGTTCCATGAGGCCAATGATCCTCTTGTAAGGGCCGGCTCCTTGTAGGCTGCTTTGGCCAAGCTCCGAAATGAGTTTGAGGGCAGGATACCCTCTTCTTTTAGGCATCCGCCTAGGAAAGAAGGAGAGAATACAAAAAAGAAGCCCCATGCCCAGGCGGTCAATTCTGAAGACGCGTGTGTCACTCCATTCAGGAGGTATCCGGGGTCCCCTAGGGTGCCTCGGGCAAACAGGTCGAGGCTACTTGAGAAATCGAAGTTGGCTGGGGGGCAAACGAGTTGTCCCAGCGCTTCAAGGATGTCAGAGACTACCTTTGGCACAAGCAGGCACAATGCTACTACTCAGACATTGCTTCCATACCAACTCGGATGAAATGTCAAACCATACCAGCTCGGCTAGGACCAGCAGAAGTCAAGCTCATTGTACTCTGACTCCAGTTCCTTTATCTCAACCAGCTCAATTTTAAATGCCCTATAACTATGGTGCAATTCTGCCACCTACTCCCCCTATGTATGGTTAGTACGGGCAATACGACCTGCCGTACGATCAGGCAGCTTACCTGTTCAAACCGATCGCACAACCTTAGCCTATTGATTGGCAAATGTGCTTGTTGACTCTTGGTGACAAGCCACCTCCGTTTTCTCAAGAAATTCTCAACTCTCCCTATCCAGTTAAAGTGAAAAGTATACTTGTGGGTGCCTATGATGGTACGGGCAACCCTAAAGAGCATGTCTCCTCGTACAGAAATATGATGTACTTGCAAAATGTGGACGATGCCAATTGGTGCAAACGCTTCCCGATCACCCTCAAGGGTGTGGCTCAAGACTGGTTCAACAGTCTACCGGCCGGATGCAAAAATTATACTACAACTCTCAGCTTGTTGTTCGTTGGAAACTTCTCCAACAATATACCACCCCGGAAGACTAGTCTTAACTTGGTGACCATTGTCCAAGGGAAGAAAGAGGGGTTACATTCGTATATTCAAAGGTTTAACATGGAGAAGCCACAAATTCATAACCTGCCGGACGAAATGGCCTACTCGGAGTTCTTTTAGGATTAAGGCATAATGGTTTCAAGTTTGACTTGATTAGAAAAAAGATTCGAACATATGCAGGCGTTCTACGGGAGGCCAAATCATATATTAAGGTAGCTGATTTTTGTTCTCTAACAAAAGCAGAGGAGCCGGCTAAGGGCGCCGAGAAGAAACCATATTCTCAGCAAGACTCGGCCGGCAAAAAGAAGGAAGAAAGTAACAAAAGAAAAAAAAAGAAGTCTGGGTGGCTGATTGCTCGCAGACTAAGTCCAAGAAAGCCAAGACGTACGAATACAACAAAGACTGTTATTCAATCTTGATGGAAATCAAAGACAAGTTCGAGTTTGAGAAGCCCCAGCCTTTAGAGGTGTCGGCCCAGTACAGAAATAAGAACAAGTACTGCCATTACTACAAATGTGGGGCATGATACGAACGAGTGCAATAACCTAATAGGTTGTTGGATAAGCTGGGCGAGAAGGGCATGCTCAACTCGTACGTCCTGAAGTTCAAGTTCACGTACTCTCGGACGGACAACAAGGCTGAGAAGAAGAAGGAAAAGAAAAAAGATGATGAAGATGGGAATAGTACGGACTAAGGGTTCGAGGCCGTCATTTCAAGCGGCTTTGCTGCAGGCGGCCCGACCATGAAAGGTATCAAACAGGATGCTAGTATAGGCAATTAGGGAAGGTGATGCATACAGAAGAGGTCAAGCTGAGCCTTTCCTAGTGGTGACTGTCTACGAGGCAGATAGATGCAAAATCAAAGCCCTCCGACAATGACCCTATGGTATTCATCCTCAAGATTGCCAATCTAAAGGTTGGACGAGTGATGATAATGCTGGTAGCTCGTCCGACATAATCATCTTAGCTTGTCTGAAAAATTTGAAGTTTCCAACAGATGCTCTGAAGGATATCTCTCACCCGTTGGTTAGCTTGGTTCGGTAGGAGCATTATCCACTCGGGTTGAACGAATAGATTTAGGCAAAAGGGAAGGGACATGGTCGTTCGCTTCCTGGTCGTTAAAGAGCTCACTGCCTATAATGTCATCATCGGTCGTCTGACCTTGAACTAGGCATAGGCTGTAATTGTCCCTCACTTAATGATGATGAAGTTCGAGCGCTCAGACGGGAAGATAGGTTCAATTCAGGGGAACCAAGTAATGGCAAAAGAGTGTAATCAGCTGGTCGTGAAGCCAGCTTCACTCGAACATGGCAGAGCGTCTGAGAAAAATTCAAAAGGAGGGTCACTCCAAGCAATGCAGGTCGGGAAAAAGCGCAAGTCAGTCAAGAAAGAGCAGGCATAACAGTTAATGACTATCCAGCTAGAAGAGTTAAGGCCGCATCCGACCGGCAATCATACATACATAGTGTTGGACCCAGACCAGCCTGATCGGACGGTTAAGGTGGGCACTATGGCCATGGACTTGCTTGGAGATGACTTAGTGAATTTGTTAAGAGAATTAAGATATGTGTTTGTGTTTGAAGTTCATGAGATGCCGGGTATAAGCCTAAACTTGGCAGTTCACAAGTTGGCTGTGAACCAAGCTATGAAGCATGTTCGGCAGAAAAAGAGAAACCATGGTGAGGAAAGGAATCAGGTGGCTGCAGCTGAGGTGAAAAAGTTACTGGACGCGGGTTTCATTTGGCAATGCTATTATCCTGATTCGGTGACCAACGTAGTGTTGGTCAAAAATCCGAATGGAACTTGGCGGATGTGTGTTGATTACACTGATCTTAACAAGGCAAGTCCTAAGGATAGCTTTCCCTTGCCTAAAATCGACCGCCTGGTTGATTCAGCGGCCGGGCATGCCTTGATGAGTTTTATGGGCGCCTATTCTGGATTTCACTAAATCCCTTTGTTGGAATAAGATCAAGAAAAAACAGCATTTGTTACCGAGCAGGGGTTGTATTGTTACAAAGTCATGTCATTCGGCATAAAAAATGCCCCAACCACATTTCAGAGTTTTGTGAATACGATCTTCAGTGATCAGATCGGGCCGGAACATGGAGGCTTATATTGATGATATGATAGTTAAATCAAAGAAGCTGACCAATCATCTGAGTGACCTCCGAGAAACTTTTACCGAACTTAGACGACATAAAATGATGTTAAATCCAAAGAAGTGTGTATTTGGTGTTGAGTCTGGAAAATTTGTCGGATTTTGAATTGATCAGCGTGGTATTGAGGCCAAACCTAAGAAGATCCAAGCGATCTTAGATATGAAATCGCCGAGAACCATAAAGGAAGTTCAGAGGCTGACCGACTGCTTAGCCGCCCTTGGACGATTTTTGTCAAGATCAGGGGATAAGTGTCGCTGCTTTATTCAAACAATCAAGAAAAATTCTATGTTCGAGTGGACAGAAGAGGCCGAGGAAGCTTTTATTCAGCTGAAGAATCACTTGCGTACACTACCTCAGATTTTCAGTCCGCTCAAAGATGAGAAGTTATACATGTATCTTGCAAATTTTGATCACTGCTTAAGTGATGTCCTACTTGCTGAAAGGGACGACCATCAAATCCCTGTGTATTTCATCAGCCATGTGTTGCACAATACCGAGCTTAGGTATCCACCCATTGAGAAGTTTGGCTTGGCATCAGTTGAAGAAGCTATTCACTACACTTGAGGCCAGTGGCTGAGTGGTCAAATGGGCCTTAGAATTAAGAGGATTTGATATTACATTCGAACACCTTTGAAGATTTTTTGGCCGAGATGACACGGTCGGACCTACAGCTGACAGGGGATCAGATATGGAAGGTGTTTATTGATGGAAGCTCGACGGGAACTGGCTGTGGTGCTGTCATTATTTTTTTTATCTTTGGAGGGAGATAAGTTTGAGTATTCTTTGAGATTTTAGTTCCAAGCCTCCAACAATGAGGCCGAGTATGAAGCCCTCCTGGCCGACCTTAGAATGTGTAAGGCGGCCGGGGAAACAAAAATTGATGCTTATTCGGACTCCCAGCTGATAGTCAGCCAAGTGAATGGTGACTACGAGGCTAGGTAGCTGACAATGATGAAATATCTTCAAATGGTAAAGGAAGGGGCTAAGGGCCTAGAGCATTTCATGCTGCAACAAGTTCCTCTGTCTGAGAACAATTAAGCGGACACCCTGTCCAAGCTAGTCTCCTCGGCATCATGTGATACTCCAAGATCTGTGTTCTGAGAACTAAAGGAGAAGCAGAGCATTGATGCTAAGCCCGTACAAATCATTGACTGAAGCTCCACATGGATGGACGAAATTATCTCCTATCTCAAAGATGGAGTTCTTTCGGACGACCTAAAGAAGAGTTGGGTGATGAAGAAACAGGCGGCGTGGTTTGAGATGAAGGGAGAGAACTTGTTCAAGAAATCATTTGTTAAACCATATGTAAAGTGTGTTACGCCTGAGTGGGGGCATGAAGTTCTAGACGACCTTCATCGGGGCATTGCGGATCACATATAGGCGGATGAGCCTGAGCTGAAAAGGTGACCCATTGGGGGTATTATTGGTCGAGCATGAATTCGGACTCTAGAGAAATGGTGAAAAAATGTGATAAGTGCAAGAGATTCGCAACCCTCATCCACCGTCCGGCAAATAACATGTCGGTCATAAGCTATCCACTCCCTTTTGCAAAATGGGGCATGGACATCTTAGGGCCGTATACTCCTACATCAGGGCAGCGGCGGTATTTGTTAGTAGCAGTTGACTACTTCACGAAGTGGGTGGAGGTCGAGGCCGTCCGAGGGATTAAGTGGAAAGATGTATCTGCCTTTATCTGGAAGAACATAATCACACGTTTTGGTGTTCCTCAGTCAATGGTGTTCAATAATGGGCCACAATTGAGACAAACCATCTTAGAGATTGGCTTAGCGACCAAGGCATAGCACACTACTTTGCTTCGGTCGACCAGCCAAAAGCTAACGGCCAAGTTGAGGCCTATAAAAAGTTGATTTTCAATGGCATTAAGCGGAAGCTTGAGAAAGCACGCGACCAATTGGCTGATGAGTTGGTTAATGTTCTATGGTCCATTCGAACAACAACCAAAAGTTCAACAGGGGAGACCCCATTCTTTCTGGTCTATGGTGCTGAGGCCGTGCTCCTAATTGAAATGTACGAACCCACTATGCGGCTGATGTTATATGATGAATCGGCCAATTGGGAGGCCATGAAGACTGCCTTAGACTTTTTTTTGGAAGCTAGGAGCAACGCGACGCTTAGACACGAAATATATCATCTAAGGATGAAAAGGGCATATAATCCTAAAGTGTCAATGCGGCCGCTTAAGATGGGAGATTTAGTTATGAGAAAAATGGAAGTGGTAGGCCGAGCAAAAGAAGACGGCAAGTTAACTCCTAATTGGAAAGGGCCCTACCAGATCAGAGAAGAAGTACGAGATGGTACAAACCGTCTCGAAGCCTTAGATGGCTGTCCTATTCCTTATACTTGGAATATGGACAGTCTCAAAAAATATAATGTATAAAGTTTTTTGTACTCAACCAAAAAGTTGTATATACAACTAGGTCTAGCGACCGAGCAATGTAATTAAAGCCTTACGACCAAAACAATGTAATTTTGACAGAAATTAATGAAAAAGTCAAACATTGTTATTTCCGATATATGTTGTGTTCGACTAACTAATATTGAGCCGAAATGCCGCTTAAAATGAAAACGAATGTTGCTAGCAACATAGCAACTTGGCCCCTAAATGGGGCAAGGTTAAAAAGCCGGGAGAAAATCCTAACAGGATATCCCATACTTAAACAACTCGGCCGCAATGGTCTCCTTGCAACCCAATCCATCCGGCCTGAACCAGGTCGGACAAATAAGAAATAGGGTAGCTTAAAATTGTCTAAGGCATTTTAAGCCCAAGGGAAAGGGCATACCCAAGCTATTAAGCCATATAAATACGTAGAAATTATTAGGTTGAGATCATATCTGAAATTTCACGAGTACGTCTAAGAGATAGTATCAAATGACGACTCGGCACAGATTAAATATAAAGCCAATTAAACGACCGCATATAGAAATTCATTCGGCATTTGCCTAGTCCAAGGGCAATCATTTTTATGATTTGATTAACTTAATAGCCTTCTTACCCTTCAAGGTATAAGATCTATCAAGTTAATCAAACCTCTTTAATGGGCTAGAAAAAATGCCGAATAAAGGGGTACACCCCCAGTATATAATCATTCGTACGCAAAAACGCATATAAAGGCATGAAAAAATGCTCAAAAATATGCTGAGTATGAATGAGAAAAAAGAGAACTTGCATTAAATAAAGCCGCTCAAACAGGCGGCAAAATTTGAAAAAGTTATAATACAGGACCGCTCAAATAGGCGGAAAAGATAGAAATTGTTCAAAGAAGAAAATAAAAAGCTTAAAAATAAAAGCAGGTGCAGCAGGAGACGTCAAGCTCTTCACTTAGTTGGCCCTTTGTCACCATCATCGTTGGCCGTCTCATCAATCTTGGCCGGCTCGTCCTCCTAAGCCGGCTCTTCCTCCTCCTCCTCCTTATCTTCATCATCTTCCTCATCCTCATCCTCATCATCACTCTGAACGGGGGAGGGGGTGGCGACGAACGGAGGGACAGACTCCCCTACAACAGTGGCCTCCTCTTTAAAAGAGACATAGTCCAGCCGGCTAGTGAAGCGCTCTAGATAGTAAGAGACCTCACTGATGTAAAACATCATAGTGAAGGCCTCTTTAAATCTGTTCTTAAGTCTCGTCACGGCCGACCCCTCAATCCAAACCATTTCTTGAGGAGTAATCTGTTTAGGAGCCTCCGCCTCCTTCTTGAGACATTCAACCTCGTGAATTTTTGGTAGAGTTGAGTTGTGTTGGAGATGATTTGGTCATTATTTATTTTTGACCTTGGTTTTATTAGGATTTTGGCTCCCTTAAGCATGGCTTTGCTCTCATATTTTCCCAAATATTTCCTACCCTTTACCTAAGCCTTACATTACAAGCTTTGAAGACCTTCCGACCTTTGTGCATAGAGTTGTATGGATGTGAAATTAGTTGTTTATCAATGCGAAGAATGATTTGACATATTTCGAGTTAGGTTAAGTGCTTGTCTTTTTAAACACACGAGTGTTGTGAATTTGGGAGGGCATTTTTCACAATAAAGGGGTTGGATGGAGAGCGTTCGGATACATTTTATATCCGCGACATAAATGAGAGAAGAGTGTGTGAGCACTAGTCTTGAATTCTATATGCTCTAGTGGTTTGCTCTATTTGACAATTGTTAGGGAATATTGGTAGTCGGATGTTTGATTGATTGACTTTGATACACATTAGTCAGATTTACATCGAATCGTATTTATTGATTTAAATTGCTTTTGGGGTGAAGTATTGATTTATTTATTCATTGCTTTGATTAGGGACAAGCAAAGGTTTAGCTTGAGGGAGTTTGATGAGTCTATTTTATATATATTTTCATTCTTCGTCTCATGGTCATTTTTGTGCTTATTTGAGCTTTGTGGAGCTATTTTTATTACTAATATATGTTTAGTGCTTTTGTAGAGTTGGTATTATTTTGTAGGTATTTGCAGATCTATGATAATTCCCGAGCTTATTGAGCCACTACAAAATATTAGAGACGGATTGCATTTTGTGACCGAGTATTTAAAGCTCAAGGCCGTACTAAATAATTTAGTTCGGTGATTAAGGGCTTGATAGGTGAGGAGGTTCAAGATTCTAAATTACTAACATGGAACAACCAAGGAAGAAGAATTGAGGCAAAGTTAGAAGCCCAATCACGTCCAAGCAATCGGGCCTAATCGAATGAGGAATACTACAGCTGGACACAACTTTTACTTTTTCCTTGGGCCTTACTCCAGCCGCTGTTCAACTAATGTCGGTTTCCCAATTTTATTAGCCTGACTATTACTTCATTCCACGCAGCTATATATATGGGAGGAGTATTAGTTTTTAGATTTACGTAAGTAGTTATAGTTTTAAGCTTTTTACTTTCTTTAGTCTTAGTTTTGATTATTGATTTTCATAACTTGCTTTTAGGTAGACTTTTATTTTGCTGAGGATATTAGTTTAGTAGTTTTATTCGCTTCGTCAATTTTTTTTTTCTTTCTTGCACTTCGTATTAATTTAGCTTGAGATTTTAGTTCACTTTGCTTTCTTGTTTCGTTATTATTAATTTGATTATCTTTATTTTCTTAATTTCATATTTCATATTACTGTTTTTATTATGCTTAATTTAATTGCTTTGTCTAGTTTAGAATTAATTATGTGTGAGTAGTTTAATTCTAGGGTTCTTGGGGATCCATGCATGAATAATATGAGGGGATGGTTTATTATTGTTGATTGTTAATGTTTTGGGTTAATTTCCTATTGATTGTTATAATGCTATGCAATTAGATTTGCACAGGTTTAATTGTATGAGTTATGCAATATTGATTCGAGATTCGATAGATGAAAATTAATATTAGGGCCTAGTTTCAATTGGTAGAATTAATTTATAAATGGTTAAGTCAAGATTCGAGAGATGCGATTTAATACCGCTAAGTTAATTCTGTGATTATAATACGTAGCGAAAACCCTTTATAATCTGGTTAATTTATGCATTTATAGTTGATTGTTGTCTTTCATCCCGAAATATTATTTATTGGTGAACCTATGACCCTAGGCTTTTTGTTATTGATTATTTCCCTTAGTTTAATTATTGTCGTAGTATAATTTTCACAAAAATACTCGTTTCTTGATAGTTTAAATTATAATTATTTATTAGGAATAAAAGAACATTGTTTCCTTATGGATTCGACCCTACTTCCCTATCTATTTTAGTTAGTGGTTTTAGGAATTACTTTTGATTAGGTGATACGACTTTATCCTGTCAACCCACTGTCTGCCTGGGAAGTCTGTGGACGATTCCCAGTCTTATACAAAAACTCGACATGCGGAGTCGAGGTGTCATCGCCGGC
The DNA here is from genome assembly GCF_001683475.1 of Chenopodium quinoa. NCBI lineage: Eukaryota > Viridiplantae > Streptophyta > Magnoliopsida > Caryophyllales > Amaranthaceae > Chenopodium > Chenopodium quinoa. The sequence goes on from NW_018744284.1 coordinate 2,734,600, forward strand.
CATTTGGTTCAGGGATGGCTCTCCCTCTTTGCCCTTACGGGCGACCTTTTCCTGGGCTACATCAAATGCTTGTGGCTCTAAGGGCTTGGAGGCACCACTTGGTGTCAGCTGGGGTGGATCTCCTTTAGACCGCTCTTGGGCAGCCTACAGCCTTGCCTTGGCCGCCTGCGCCCTTGAGGGGGTTTTGGACGCAATAGTTTTGTGAGTCTTGGACGACCCCTCGTCCTTTGAAGTGGATGCCGACCGCTTCCTCGCTGGCTTCGGGGTAACTGTCTAAAAAAGAGAAGACAAAAAGTAAGATGTGTTGTCCGAGCAAAATTGGAAAGGATAACCTACCCAACATACCAGCTCGACAAATTAAGAAGATCAACCTATCCATTATGTCCGAGTGAAATTGGAAAAAGTATAACCTTTCCAACATACTAGCTCGGCAAAATTGGAGAAGACCATTTCGTCCGAGTGAAAGTTAGAAGGATGTCTTTCCTTACAAAGCAGGTCTGATGCAAAAAAAAAAAAAGAAGAAGAAGAAGAAGAAGAAGAAGAAGAAGAAGAAGAAGAAGAAGAAGAAGAAGAAGAGGATAGTACCCCCTTAGCCGCCTCATAGCTTTGCTTGAGGAGCCGATAGCGTTCGAGCTTAAAGTCGGACATGTCCGTCTCTCCCTTCTACTCCGGGTCCAACTAAGACATGGCTTCGTCTGATAAGAAAAAGAACCCAGAGTTAGATTATATTTCAACTAAAACTATTCGGACGGTTAAGTCACGAAATTCAACCTTGGGGATAGTTCTGGAGCTGGCCGCATGCCGACATAAAGACCGCATCCCTAAGCCAGCCCGTTAGTGGGATCCAGTTGGAGGGCACGCACACTTGCTTCCCATTTCTAAACACCTTCCCGAACTTAAAATAGTCAAGTTAATGTGCATGGTACGGATGAACAGGTGGCCTAGTCGGCCTGTGATCCCTACGTTTGAGCTGCAGAGGCTCGGCATTGAACCTGTTTGTTTCGAGGTTTTTGTCCCTCAGGAGAGTTACGTCACCAAGACTAATTTCTCTGGGCCTGAATCTGCAAAACAACGGAGACTCCGGTTGGGTGGAGTTTCGCCTCCAACGATCAAGTTAGAACGGGTACGGAGAAAGTAAAAAGGTGCGGAAATAAAAATCTAGATCTTCTCAGATTCCGAGATCAGGTGTTTTCTCTGATGTGAGAGAGTTGATTGTATTGTAATAATTGAACGTGTCCTCAAAATGGGGGTAATCTCCTTATGTATAGGGTCATTGGTAAATGTGCCCCTACCTAGGTCATTCTGACCTAGATTTGGGGGGATGCGCCGTTTTGCGGCTTTTCTCGGGATTAGGCCTTGAAGGCCGTCTTTTTCCCCACTGATTGGGAGTACCACGTGTCAGCTAAGGATTGTTTCATTGTGAACCTCTCCTTAGGTGACACATGTCACCCTCTGATTAGGCCACGTGGCCTTGGTATTTTTACAAAATATTTGCCCCTCACATGTGCCACGTGGCGCCTGTGACACCTGTCACTTAGGCATTGGTGAACAGTTTTTAATTGTTCACCTTCTAGGGGAAATTACAAGGATGCCCTTGAATTTACCCCTCTATAAATAGGGTTTTACCCCTCCCTCATTTTTGACATTTTCAAAAAGTCTAAAGAGAGAAAGTCAAACGTTCTAGAGAAAGAAAATCTGACAAACGCCTGTGTACTTTCCAAACAATTACCTCCTTTCTTGCCCGCCTGTTACAGCCGGTCAACCGCCTGTGTATCTCACAAACAGTTGCTTGATTTTTGCCCGCCTGATACAACCAGTCAGCGCTTGACACCCCTTTAAGAAATAAATCTTTGAGGTACCGTCTTTCCCCTTCGCAGCTCTTTCATATTTTTACCGTTTGTATACATATCATTCAATAAATGGATTCACCATCAGCACACACGACACAACGTAGGTTAGTAGTCAGCTGGTCTCCTGGTACGGCTGAGTCTAGGACTTGGGGTGCCGTCTCTGGGTGTTTAGATCACCCTTGTTCATCTCTGAATCCGACCATCTCCGTGTCTGTGCAGGACATTATGGCTCGGGCGATGTGGACGACACCTGATCCAGAATATAGGGAAGAAGGCACAGAAGGTGTGCCGCCTGAGGAAGAGACGACTGAGGTCGTGGCACCAGCTGAAGAGGAGGGAGGATCTGCTCCGGGTGCACCCAACACTCCTAGTGATGGGATCCTTGAATCAGAAGAGGGAGACGGTGAAGAAGCCATATCTGTATCTGGTTCTGACGAAGATGATGAAGCTGTCTATGAGAGAGACGGGGAAGAGACCACCTCTAGGTCTAGCTTTGGGGAGAGTAGTAGTGGCTCACTATCGCCGGTTGAGGATAGTGAGGCAGAAGAGAGAAAAAAGTGGAACAATGAGGGGGATCCATTCCGGATCCATGTGTCTGCTAAAGATAGGGCGAACATGGATAAAGGCCTGGAGGACTTCAAATTAAAGCGTCCTCTTGGCGAGGGCTATGACATCCGGGTGCTGCCTGAACTGGGCACCATTGCTTGGAAGGATAACCAGCCGAATGATAACAATTACTTCGGCTGCTACGAGGCAACCTTCCTAGACGGTCTCCGCTTCCCCCGTCCACGATGCAATAAAAGCTATCCTTCGAGGATATGGCCTAGGTGTGTGGCAGTTAACCATAAATTCTTGGGTTAATATTCTAGGCTACGTTGCCGCATGTGAGATACAAGGCCTCCATCCCGGGTGGGAGGCTTTTGCCCATATGCAATATCTTAGCCATAGCCTAGGCGGCTGGCGGGCATGGTACATTTTGACCACCTACCCCAATTATTTGATGACCTTAGACAAACCGTCTAAGTGGTCTGAATGGAAGAACATGTTTTACTTGGTTTCTGCCCCCAAACGGCGAGTTAAATTTGAGCATCGCTGTTACAATAAGAAGTCGGATCTATTGGGTCAGAAGTGTGCTCTCCCAAAGGTTCCGGATGAGGATTATGAGAAAATAATAGAGTCGGGGTTCTTTGAGCTAACAATCACCTCCCTTTCAACCGGCGAGTTAATAAGTGTACCCAAGAACTGCGTACCCAAATATGAATGGAAGAGAGACGAGGCGTTCTTTTTCGCCTGCTGTCTGAGCACCATGTTCGATAGGCGTATGTAGAGCATGCATCCGACAATCTTTATGCCGTCTTTATTGTTTCTAACTTGTAAACTCTTGTTTTCTTGATGATCTGCAGACGGCTCTTTTGCAGAAACCGGCAGAAACATGCTTTCTCAAGATAAGACGCATGCCCGCTCTACAGCTCAAATCCGCAAGGATAATGCGGAGAAGAAGAAAGCCCAACTGGCGGCTAGGGGCCAGGTATAAACCGCCTGCCCCAGCTTCTCTTCAATTTCAAGTTTACTTATACAGAGACGTCTATAACCGACTGTATACTTAATGTCTGATTTGTTTTCCAGGATGGAGAGAAGGGGGCTCCCAGATTCCTTACCAAGCTGCTCAAACGGAAGCCGGATGACAAGGTCACAAGCTCAGCCAAACCTAGAAAGGTGTCTTCTGTTCAGACGGCTCCCGAGTTTCCGCTTGGGAAAGGCCGTCTAACCATTGGGGGGAAGAGCATCTCAAATTTGGGTCTTGGGATAGACCTAGCAAAAAAGTCGGGTGCCCTTGAGGTGCCAAAGGGTGGCGAGCCACCCAAAGCTGCAAGCGGTGCTGTAGCATTTGATAATAGCCTGCAGATTCTATCCCAATGTATGGCTAACCCTTTCGAATCTCCTCTTGAGCTAGGCAGGCCATACAGGTCAAGTCGCATTCCTAGCAGACGTCAGAGGGATCATCGGGCAGCTGTCGGCAGATTGGTGCCGTCTATATAGCTCACTCACCCCATCTTCCTTGTGGTGCAAATTAATCCCCCTGGTGACCGAATGTGCAGCAATACTCCAATGCCATGTTAGGATCTATCCCCAACAAGGAGAAGGAGTCCATTCCAGGGATTCAGACGTTTAATGTTGAACATATCCTCTCCCTGCTGTCTAAGGTATTGTAACTTAATTCATATTTTTTGAAGTATAATGCCGGTTGTGTTTCTAACATACCGTTCGCACTTTTTTAGGCGATGCTGAGAGTTGATGGGCTGAAGAAGTCGTATTCTCGCAAGCAAGAAGAGGTAAGACGGGCCAATAAACGAGCGACTGATTCCGCCGACATTTCCCAATATCAAAGTACAATAAACCAACTTGAGACTAAAGCTGAGTTGATGACGTAGGCGGAAAACGTCAGGCGCCCAACGGGTGCTCTGGATGAGGCGAACAAGAAAGCCTCCGACTTTGAGGCTGCTCTTAAGAACGCCCAGGTGAATCTCAAAGCCCTGGAGGACGTCGACAAGGAGAGCACCAAACTCCGGGCGGACGTCAACCAGCTGAAGAACGAGATGGCTGCTTCCCAGACAAACTTCAAGGCAACTCTGGCAGCTGAGCAGGACCGTCTCATCGAGGAGAAATGAGCAAGGCGGCGCAACCCTGATGAAAATGGCATGGGAGATTATGCATCCGGGTTCTGAGTACGGCATCTGGGCCTTAGCCTATGAGTATGCTGATGAGGTCTTGACGGCAAGGGAGGAAGGCAAGCCGGATCCTGTTTTGTTTGATGTTTGGGCAAACAAGGAGGCCTCAGACGGAGAGGAACCAACTTTGGTTACAGAGGGTGGAGAGAAAGAGCTAGGAAAACAAGAGGATACCCAGGTGAACTTTGCTCCACCTTCGCCTGAGAAGGATGGGAAGGATGCCCCGGAGGCCTCTCAGCAAAATTAGCTTTAATGTCTTCATTTCTATTTGGCCTTTGGTTGTCTGCATTTCCGGCCTGCGTGCCGTGTATTTTAAATGTTCTCTATGACAATCTTTTATTTCCCGGATGTCGATCCGGTACGACAATTGCTCCCCCGGCCTTTCAGTCGGGTTTTATTTATGAAATTGCCAACTGAGTTGGTTTTGTTAAAATTTTTCAATTCTTGCAATTTTTTTTTTGCTTTGTATATGCTTCAATCTTGCCCAACTTATTAATTGCATACGGCAACTAACAAACCGGCTGGCCTTTTGCCCCTAGGCGGCTGTGTGGTTGGTTTTAAAATAGATTGATTGACTTAGGAACTTTGATACTTTAAGGAGTATGAGAGGTTCCATGGTCAATCAATCAGTACCATGATTGCCCCAAGCCAAGTACACGGTCGTCCAAGATTTAGGTGGAACTATCTTGAACAACCAGACGTTCACTGTTTGGGTCATTTGTGAAATTGGACTTAATTGTCCATGAATATACTCAAGTTGGAATAACGGCGGATACCCGTTGGTGTCAAATAAGACATGCGGTTTTTTTACGCCGTCTAGGTTCCATTTTAGATTGTTCAAGCCAAACAGCTATGAACTAGCCCCTATTGGTCTAGTCAGTCTTTGTCATTTGTGTTTGAGTTTATAGAGCAATGTGCCACCCAAATGGGAGAAACTCTTTGCGAAGAAATCACCCGGATGGGCGTCGCCGGATGTCGTACTCATGTTGGAGCAGACGGTTGATTTTAGATTTTGTCGTCTGCACATTGCAAAGACGGTGTTCCCATTAGGAGACATATCTAATAAAGCATATATAATCAAAATTGAAAATAAAAAGCGATTTTTCATTGATAGGCTTTTTATTTACAAAAATTTACAAGTCTTAGAAGTAGTACATCTTTAGATTGTCTACATTCCAAGTTCTGGCTAGCTTCCTACCGTTTGGAGTTTCCAGGCGATAGGTGCTGCCTCTTACTTCCTCATAGATCCGGTAGGAACCTTCCCAATTGGGCATCAATTTGCCTTGTTCATTGGCCCTACCGGTTGCCTCCATTTTTCATAACACAAAGTCCCCTACTTTCAAGGGCCGTTTGTGCACTTTCTTATTATAGGCTCTTGTCATTCTCAAAAGATAAATTTCATGGCGTAAGGCGGCATTTCCCCGACGTTCTGGAAGTTAGTCCAATGCAAACCACATGGCCTCCCAGTTGGCCTCTTCATCATATAACATGATTCGAAGAGTTGGCTCATAAAGCTCAATGGGTAAGACGGACTCAACACGGTATGCCATAAGAAATGGGTTTTCGCCGGTTGCCCCTTTTGCTGTTGTTCTGATGGCCCATAGGACATGAGTTAACTCTTCTGCCCATAGACCGCCAACCCTTTCAATTTTCTTTTTTATGCCGTATGAGATTAGCTTGTTGAATGCTTCAACCTGGCCGTTTGCTTGGGGACGACCGACTGATGCAAAACAGTGGGAGATCCCTTGGTCTCCCAGCCAATTCTTGAGGGTAGGCGTCTCAAACTGAGGGTCATTGTCAAAGACCATAGACATAGGTACCCCGAATCGGGTGATGATGTTCTTCTAGATGAAGGAGATAACATCCTTTGTCTTGATGCCTTTGACCGCTTCTGCCTCCACCCACTTGGTGAAATAGTCCACGGCAACTAGAATATACCTTCGTCCGCCTGCTGCAGGCGTATACGGACCCAGAATGTCCATGCCCTATTTGGAGAATGATATTGGGCTATGAATGGGCGTCAGATCTGTGGCCGGACGGCGTATGAGTTTGCCGAATCTTTGATACTTATCACACTTCTTCTCCATTTCCATGGCGTCTGCCTCAAGAGTGGGCCAGAAGTAGCCTTGTTGCCTAGCCCTTTCTACTAGAGCTCTGTCGCCTATGTCTGAGGCATAGAAGCCCGAATGTAGATCTTCTTGAATTTCTCGCCCCTTCCCTGGGGTGACGCATTTCAAGATAGGCTATAAAGAAAGCCCTTCTTGAAAAGTTCTCCTTTACGAATCTCAAAGTAGGCCGCACGCTTTTTCATTGCAGCCATTTCGGGATATGTATCCAGCAGTGTGTTGTCTAGTAGATATGCCCGGATGCCGTCCATCCAGGTTGAACTCCGGTCAACAACTCCAATAGGATCTTCCTCAATACTCCGTTTTTCTATTACCTCCCAAAAGACTGACTGAGGCGTTTCACAGGAGGCGGATGATGCTAGCTTAGAAAGAGCATCCGCCTGATTGTTCTTTGACCAGGGCACTTGACTTAAATGGAATTCGTCGAGTGTCCCAGCTTTTGTCCTGACCGCCTGCAAGTACTTGATCATAGACAGATGGGTGGCCTCATAATCACCATGGTTTTGGTTAACAACCAATTGAGAATCGGAGCAGGCGTCAATTTTTCATGCCCCTACCGCCTTGCACATGCAGATACCGGCTAACAAGGCTTCATATTCAACCTCATTATTTGAGGCCTGAAACTTGAACCGTAGTGCATATTTATATTTATCCCCCTGGGAGACTTACATATTATCCCTGCACCACAGCCGTTCATAGTAGAACTCCCGTTTACATACACCTTCCAAACCTGATTAAGATTCTCCAGTTCAACTGGCCTTGTCATTTCAACAATGAAGTCGGCGAACGCCTGACCCTTCACTGCCTTCCTTAGTTCGAAAGAGATTTCAAGACTTTGCATTTCAATAGCCCATTTGAGCATTTAACCGGATGACTCTAAAGTTGTCATTGGCCACTTGAAGGGTTGGTCTGTATAGACAACCACCGGATGTGCCAAGAAGTAAGGTTTCAACTTCTTGACTGCCATGAACAAGGCGAGATCGAATTTTTCAATCATAGAGTATCGGAGCTCTGCATTTCGAAGCATATGGCTAATGAAATAGACCGGGAGCTGATTGCTCTCTCTTTCAGCAAGGAGAATAGCACTGAGAGAATGATTTGAGACGGCTCAGTATATGTAAAGCGTCTCCTTGGGAAAAGGGCTAACAAGCGTTGGCAAGGATTGCAAATGTTGTTTCAATTTTTGGAAGGCCGCCTCAGCATCATCCCCCCATTGAAACATAGACGTTTTCCTGATCGTGTGGAAGAAATAGAGGCACTTGTCGCCTGACCGGCTAAGGAATCTCCCCAATGCCGCCAGATAACCGGTTAATTTCTAAACTTCCTTTTCAGTGCGAAGTGACTTCATGTCAATAATTGCCTGTATCTTCTCCGGGTTGGCCTCTATTCCCCTTTGATCAATAAAAAATCCGAAAAACTTCCCAAACTCAACACCAAAGACACACTTCTTGTGATTGAGCATGACCTTGTGTCGCTTGAGTGTGGTGAAGGTTTCTCGGAGATCAGCAAGGTGATCCGTCTGTAGCTTGGATTTGACTATCATGTCATCAATGTACGCTTCTACATTCCTTCCAATCTGATTAATGAAGACCGAGTTAATCATACTTTGGAAGGTAACAGGTGCATTCTTCAAGCCAAACGGCATCACAGTAAAGTAGAATAACCCTTGATAAGTGACTAATGTCGTCTTCACTTGATCTTTCTTCCACAGGGGTATCTGATGAAAGTCGGAATACGCATCCATAAAGCTCATCAAAGCATGTCCGGTTGTTGAATCGACCAGACTGTCGATCTTTGGAAGTGGGTAACTGTCCTTCGGACATGCCTTGTTCAGATCATTGTAATCAACACACATGCGCCAAGTACCATTTGGCTTCTTTACAAGCACAACATTCGCAAACCAATTTGGGAAGTGACATTGTCGAATGAACCCGGCGTCTAACACTTTCTTGACCTCGGCGGCTGCCGCTTGAGATCTCTCCTCGTCGTGATTTCTTTTCTTTTGCCTAATAGGCTTATTTTTTTGGATCCACTGCGTGTTTGTGGACAGCGAGATCAGGGCTGATGCCTGGCATCTCTTCCACTTCAAAGGAAAAAATGTCCTTGAATTCTTTCAGCAAATGGTGCAAGTTTGCACCCAGTTTTGAAAAAGCAACCGTCCCAACCTTTAGAGTACTGATAGACCGTCGTCAAGCCTACCAAAGATAATAATTCCTATCTTGGTCTCAGTAACAATCGTAAGGGTAAGAAAGGGTCGAACCCAAGAGAGGCGTTGAATCAACCACCGAGTACTACCGTTTAAATAAGCTAAATGAATTCTAAATTGGGTTGGTTTTGAGTAACTTCTACTAGTTCAATTCAACTAAGGCTTAGAGGAAATTAACAATATTTAGAGGAATCTAGGGCTCGGGTTATACCACTCAACTTCATCACAAATCACAATTAGCATGCAACAATCAAGGTTAATTAATGGGATAAATTAGGGGAAGTCATCTAAGGCACCCAACTACTCTCTCAAGCTAGAGGGATTACTTGAATCATGAATATAACCTACTCTCGTGGTTACAAATCATAAAACAAGTGTTAAAGCATACTCACGATGACATAAACATTCCCTTGACCGGAAATTCCTATTCTCATGGCATTTCGGGTCAATCAAGCATAAGGGAGCTAACTCAAGTTCATCTTTTGATCCTTCGTTGAGGAAGCTTGGATAAATAGTTCTAGTAATGGCCATATACAAGAACTAAGCAATTAAACCACTTAAGCTCAAATAATTAACATCCCACAACCAAATTAGCACATGCAACAAGTAATTAGTGACTACATTGAGGGTTTTGCCCAAACCCTAGAAATTGGACTACTCACAATCCATGGAGATTAAAGCAATTAAAGATTTCAAACAATTCATGAACAAGTTTAAACTAAGGATTAAGCTAATTAACAATCTAAACATGCAAGAACTAGCAAATAATTAACAACAAAGTAAAGAGAAGTAGAAAATATGAGTAAGAAATGGTTACTATGAAGCTTCAAGGTGAGCAACAATGGTGGACTTTGTCTTCTACAATGATTGAATTTGAATAATTCTAAGCTAATAATTAAGAGCTAACTAATGATTTGAGAATTTAATGTTCTAGGATTACAAAACTAAGAGAAAGCTCTAAAAACCTTTCTTCCCCGTACAAATGAGCCAAAAGGGGGTATTTATAAGACCCCCAAATAAAAAGGACGGAGAAAACAAGAATCGGGCTTGACTGCAGGTCTGCACGGACGTGCTGCCTTATGCACGACCGTGCAGGGCATGGCAGAAGCTGCTGCTTAGGCTTGCAATCTTGCACGGACGTGCCAGTTATGGCACGGACGTGCAGCCTCTTCTGCACGGACGTGCCAACTTAAGCACGGCCGTGCAGACCTTGGCAGAATGTAGTTAACTTTCGGGAACCTCCTGCACGGACGTGCAAGGTCTGGCACGGCCGTGCAGAGTCTTCTAAGCCCTTTTTTCCATCTTTTCTTCTATATTGCTCCTTTCCTTGGCTTCTTTCAACCATCTTTTTGCTTCTAACCTAGGCTTTGTATCCATGGGCTTCATTTGGTCATCTTTGGACCTAGAATCTCAACAAAAACACTAACAACCCGTGAAGCATAGGATACACAAAAATTGCATAATAATAGAGTAAAAGTGAACCATAACACAAATTTTATCAAGTAAACTAGGTTCAAAAACACCCTAAAATCATATCAAATAGCAAGTTATCAAATCCCCCCAAGCTAAGATTTTGCTCATCCTCGAGCAAAACAAACATGTCGAACCAAAGGAGGAAAACAATTTTCTAACATCAATCCAAGGAGAGGCAACAAGGAGGAAGCATAAATACACAAATCCGCATGATGACAACCATCGTCACTTTTAGCACAAGTGAGAAGCAATTTAAACCTCTAAGTCGCCTTAGAGGACGAGTTTTTATCTCGTGAGGGTTTCCATTGAGCTTAACCCACAACTCACACAGACCACGACAAAACTTTCAACTACACAAATTCCCATATTTTTATCACCCAAGTCAACTCATTGGGATATAAATCGCAAGCAAGTCAAGTGAGCAACTTTCAAGGATTACCAATCATATAAATGTACACTTGAGTTGGGGGTAAAGAGGGAAACTAAGAAAGGTTGCATTAGGATACTTCTTTAGACCTTTTACTAGTTCATTAGAGCATATCTAGATATTCCAAAGTTGTAACAAGCCCTCTTTCGGTTATAAAATCTCAAAATGCTAGTCCACCTCCCAAAATGCACACCCAAGGCCCCTTAATTACACTCTAACTCGGGAATTTCACAAGAAACAATAAAAATCATTGTAGACAATGTGTGGGAGGCATCCACAAGTTGACCTCTAAAGAAAAGAAAATCAAAATTTGAGAATTTTAGGGGAGTTTTTGTTCTCCCTTCTTTTCTATTTTTTTTTTTGAAACTTCATTGCCCTCGCCTCTTTTAACTGTGAGCGGCTCTTTCTTTATTCGAAACATGTGGCTTATTATGCCACTTATTACACATAATACAAGTAGATCTAATTCCTTAATAGAGTTTCATTTCAGGGAGGAGAGGAGGCACATTAAGGGCACAAGGGACCGCAATTTGATTCAAGCATATCCTACTTTGGGCAAATTTGACAATATCCTATGCTAGACGTGCAATTAAGCATTCATCGGCTTTCATTTCATATACACTAATGCAACCAGGATTAATAGACCTCTAAATGACCCCAACTCTTGCATACACCCTTCTAAAATAACTTTAACTCATCACTCAAGAGTCAAGCAAGCAAAACATATTAGCGTCGTCACTTGAGTTTCATCCTTAGGCAATTTTTTCATTTTTCAATTTTTTTTTCGATTTTTTTCAATTTTTTTTTTTTGAGTAAGAAAAGAAAAATTACAGCATTAGGCTAGCTAAACTAAGCATAAAAATAAAAAAAACTATACATCTAAATAAAAAGATAAAAGAGGTATTCACAAGATAAGAAATTTGGATTTAGGGTATTGGATTTCAAAGGGAGCAAATTTGGATTTAAAGGATTTGGATGTTAGGGAAAAAGGGAATGGGAATAAACAACATGCGAACTCATCATGGAAACACGAGAATACAACATGAACCACTGACACATGAGAAAACACTCCCCCCAAGCTATCATAAACATTGTCCCCAATGTTTAAGCAATGCAAGAACAAAGAGAAGGGGAGGAAGAAACTAACTCATTGGTTCGGACCCCCTTGGAAGCTTGAGCCCCCCGGGTAGAGATGTCGGTACACATTTCGGAAATTGCCCAACTCCGATCTAAGACCCTCGAAACTTGTTCTCATTCCGTCGAAGGAAGTCCTCATGTCTTCGTTTGACTTCCTCATGGTCTCAAATTCAGTGGTCATGCGGGCAAAGTTCGCATTCATGTTGGCGATTTGCTGCTCAAAATCAAGGTAGGGGTTGTTTTCACCCACGCCTTGATCTTGGTACCCCTCTTGGTGCCCTTGTTGGAACTCGTGTTGTTGATGAAATTGTTGATGCTGAAATTGTTGATGTTGTTGTAGATGTTGCTGCTCTTGTCCTTGCTCTTCTCCCTCTTCACCGGGAGCCCAAGGAAAGTCCATTGCGAAAATCAAATTGCCTTGGTCATAGATGGCGGTGGCTTCCGGGTCAGGGAGATAGGCATAAGGACGCCTACTCACCAACCAGAAGTAGGGGTAGTTCCCCTCTACATCTGTGAGCCACTTCATGGCCCTCAATGACTGCATGTCCAACTGTGTCGGTCCTGGGACAATCTCTTCATCTGCAAAATCAAGGTTAAGAGCAACAACAATAATAGTAATCATGCCACCTATGGTGATATTGCCGGATCCCATGGCAACATCTTCAAGGTGGTCTACAAACCAAGACCCCACATCTAAGCTAGTGTTACCCTCACTCAGGTGCCAAAGGAAGTAGAGCTCCCTTGTGGACACCACCCCCGAGCTATCCCCCCTAGCAAACGTCGTGTTTGCTATAGTGCGCTGTGAGAGTCTGAATGCAGGGTGGATAATGGCGGTGGCCTTATCGGACCTAGGGTTGTACTCAAAAGCCCCCCTAGATTCTTCTCCAAAAATCTCCCGCATTATAGCCACGGGGTTGCCTATCCTTAGGTCTGATGGTTCGTGTTGTGGGCCACCCAAAAGCTTGGTTAACTCTAGCTATAGTCATTTTGTGATGGGTGTTCATGAGTTGGAAAGTTATGCAGCGGGGGGTCCTCGTGGTGTCCCGATGCACATAAAGGGTGGAGAGGAATTCAAGGGTTAGTCTCCTATAGGTTTGGGCATGTAATTGTAGCCAAGAACCTAAGTCGGTACCCTCAAACAACATCCTAACATCGTCACCCACTCCTAGGGCATTGGCTACCTCTTCATCGTAAAACTTAGTGGGCCTAATTCGCCTCCTACTATTCCTAAGAAAGTTGGCCGAAAAGGCCGGGTCATTGAAAATTATTCCCATTGTATCCACTTGAGGTGGAGCAACGGGAGGAGGAGGCGATGGGTTCCTAAGTCTAGCGGAGGAGGTATTTCTTGGGCGATTTCTTCTTGACATGGTTGGTTCTTATGCAAAACAATTAAACACGCCACAAAAATTAAAGTCACCACACCAAAAAATTCAAGGCTCAATCAACACTAACACAACACCACACAAATCACGTTGGGGCTCTAAGTACACCACCTAGAATCAAGTTTAATCAATCATAAAAACAACCAAGATGGTCTTCACTATTTCAATTCACAACAATTCAACACCAAGGGTTGAAAAATTCATGCATTCATGTCAACAATTCATCACAATAACAACACAACTAGGCTAGCATGCTCTTCATTCACCAAATAAAATCCTCCAAATCCTACTCACTTACAAACACCCAATTTTCACAAAATTCATAAAACACTATCAATGTCAACAATGCTTAACATATATCAACAATTATTCCCTCACTACCAATTCAAACAATTTTACAAGCAAAATTAAGCACAAAATATCAAGATTGTAAGTATGGAAGTAGTGAGTAGAAAGAACGATTATATCGGGTCTAACGTGGGTGTAGAAAATGAAATTTTCTCATATCCCACATTCAAGGTCAATCTTCCTTCTTTCATATCAATCACCACTCTCGCGGTGTTCAAAAATGGTCTCCCCAAAATGAGGGGTACTCTTGAATTTTCTTCCATCTCCATTACTACAAAATCCCATGGCACAAATACTCTTCCAACTTGAACCGACACATCTTCAAGAATCCCCAAAGGTAGCCTAACCGTGCGGTCGGCTAGTTGTAAGGTTATTGTTGTTGGTTTCAAGTCTCCAACTTTCAAGCTCTTTGCAATAGAATAGGGCATCAAGCTCACACTTGCCCCAAGATCACATAAAGCATCCATAGCTTCCAAATCTCCAATCTTCACCGGTATTGCATAGCTACCGGGGTCACCAAGCTTTTGGGGAAGCTTGTTTTGAATGATTGCACTCACCTCCTTAGGAAGGGAGATGGTTGCACTCTCTTCAAGCCTACTCTTGTTGGATAGAAGATCTTTCAAAAATTTTGCATAGGTAGGCATTTGTGACATAGCATGAAGAAAGGGGATGTTCACTTGAAGTCCTCTCATGACTTCAAGAAATTTTGAAAACTTCTCATTCAACTTCTTCTCTACAATTCTATGAGGAAATGGAATAGGGGGCTTATATACTCTCATAGGGGGCTTTTCTATTCTTTCTTCATCTCCCTCATCTTTCTTTGTGGCTCCCTTATCACTCTTTTGCTCTTTTCTCTCAACTTCAACTACTTCATTTTCAAAATCATCCTCACTTCTCACCACAACTCCCTCATCTCTCTTTTGTGGCTCCTCTTCACTCATAACCGGGCCCTCATAACCCCTTCCCGATCTCAAAGTAATAGCCTTAGCTTGCTCCTTTGGGTTCACTACCGTTGAGCTTGGAAAGTGACCATTAGGATTGGAGGATGAACTTCCAACTTGTTGTGCAATTTGAGCCAATTGGCTCTCCATTATCTTATTATGTGCTTGGAGTTGTTAGATGTTTGCATTCATATCCGCATTGTTCCTTATTTGTTGTGTCATGAAAGTTTCAAGAACGGACTCAAGGCTAGTCTTTGTAGGAGGTGGAGGAGGAGGAGCGGGTTGGTTATATTGTGCTCTTTGTTGGTTTTGATCCCTTTGGTTAGGATGGCGGTATGGAGCTTGTTGGTTTTGAGAATGAGGTTGGTTGTAGTGGTTTTGAGGTTGGGTTTGATTTTGGTTGTAGTTATTTTGTGGGGGGCCTTGGTTGTATTGCTTCCATCCCGTGTTTTGTTGGGGCTTCCAACTTTGATTGTGGGATTGGGAGTATTGTTCATTCCTTTTCCCAATTGCCGCCGCTTGCTCTTGATTTGTTGAGTTGCAATAAGAGGACAAGTGATCATTTCCTCCACAAGTCTCACAAGACATGACTTGTGAGGAAGAGCTTGAGGGTGTGAGGGTGGCTTGATCTAGCTTGTGAGCTAGCATATCGAACTTTGATGCAATAAGATCTATTGCACTAAGATCATGAATTCCGCCCTTCTTTGTTTGAGGTTGCCTTCTATCACCTCCATATGCATAATGCTTGGCCACTTCTTCAATCATATTATATGCATCATCCACCAATAGCTTTTTGAGGCTACCACCGGCCCCAGAATCAAGGTTGGCCCTTGAAATAGGAGTAAGACTGTCATAGAAGCTTTGTACAATGATCCATGATGTAAAACCATGGTGGGGGCATTTCCTTGTGTAATCTTTGAAACGCTCCCAAGCCTCACTCAAGGTTTCATCAATGTCTTGATTGAAATTGGTGATCTTTCTTCTTAATTCGGCGGTCTTTTCCAGAGGAAAATACTTTCCAAGAAAGGCTCTAGTGACTTCGTCCCATGTACTCAATGATCCCTCTTCAACCGTTCTCAACCAATGCTTTGCTTTATCACGGAGGGAGCATTGAAACATGTGCATACGGATGAAATCTTCCGAAATGTTGTTTTGCTTGATGGTCGTACACAACTCAAGAAAGTTTTCCAAATGAGCAAAAGGACACTCATGAGGACTACCTCCGAATGGATCGCTTTGAATCATACGGATGAGTTGTGGTGAAAGCTCAAAGTTGTTTGCATTTGTGGTGGGAAGACGTATGCCACTCCGAAGTTGGAATGCGTTGGGGTGGTCATAGTCTCTTAACAATGGTTGAGGAGGATTCTCTCCCATGTTATCTTCTTCGTTAGTTCCAAAAACCTCTTCCGGATCGAAATCCGAATATACAATGGAAAACTCGGGTATGCCGTGCAAGAGTCTCCTCACGTTTCTCAAAGTCCTATTTAGCTCTGGATCAACGGGAATAAGCGGTGATTGCTTACTCTTTCGTGTCATGCAAAGTCAAACAAAGCTAAGAAAAACGTTAGCAATGACTATCACAAGTTAAACACACATAAACAAAAATTAAGGTAAGAAAACTACTATACATATACACACATCTAGTCTCATTCAACAATAATACATTCAATGTGACTTTGCTTCCCCGGCAACGGCGCCAAAATTTGATAGACCATCGTCGAGCCTACCAAAGATAATAATTCCTATCTTGGTCTCACTAACAATAGGAAGGGTAAGAAAGGGTCGAACCCAAGAGAGGCGTTGAATCAACCACCGAGTACTACCGTTTAAATAAGCTAAATGAATTCTAAATTGGGTTGGTTTTGAGTAACTTCTACTAGTTCAATTCAACTAAGACTTAGAGGAAATTAACAATATTTAGAGGAATTTAGGGCTCGGGTTATACCACTCAACTTCATCACAAATCACAATTAGCATGCAACAATAAAGGTTAATTAATGGGATAAATTAGGGGAAGTTATCTAAGGCACCCAACTACTCTCTCAAGCTAGAGGGATTACTTGAATCATGAATACAACCTACTCTCGTGGTTACAAAGCATAAAACAAGTGTTAAAGCATAATCACGATGACATAAACATTCCCTTGACTGGAAATTCCTATTCTCATGGCATTTCGGGTCAATCAAGCATAAGGGAGCTAACTCAATTTCATCTCTCGATCCTTCGTTGAGGAAGCTTGGATAAATAGTTCTAGTAATGGCCATATACAAGAACTAAGCAATTAAACCACTTAAGCTCAACTAATTAACATCCCACAACAACCAAATTAGCACATGCAACAAGTAATTAGTGACTACATTGAGGGTTTTGCCCAAACCCTAGAAATTAGACTACTCACAATCCATGGAGATTAAAGCAATTAAAGATTTCAAAAAATTCATGAACAAGTTCAAACTAATGATTAAGCTAATTAACAATCTAAACATGCAAGAACTAGCAAATAATTAACAACAAAGTAAAGAGAAGTAGAAAAGATGAGTAAGAAATGGTTACTATGAAGCTTCAAGGTGAGCAACAATGGTAGACTTTGTCTTCTACAATGATTGAATTTGAATAATTCCAAGCTAATAATTAAGAACTAACTAATGATTTGAGAATTTAATGTTCTAGGATTACAAAACTAAGAGAAAGCTATAAAAACCTTGCTTCCCCATACAAATGAGCCAAAAGGGGGTATTTATAAGACCCCCAAATAAAAAGGACGGAGAAAACAAGAATCGGGCTTGACTGCACTGGCACGTCCGTGCAGACCAAGCTGCACGGACGTGCTGCCTTATGCACGGCCGTGCAGGGCATGGAAGAAGCTGCTGCTTAGGCTTGCAATCTTACACGGACGTGCCAGTTATGGCACGGACGTGCAGCCTCTTCTGCACGGACGTGCCAACTTAAGCACGGTCGTGCAGGCCTTGGCAGAATGTAGTTAACTTTCTGGAACCTCCTGCACGGACGTGCAAGGTCTGGCACGGCCGTGCAGGGTCTTTTAAGCCCTTTTTTCCATCTTTTCTTCTATATTGCTCCTTTCCTTGGCTTCTTTCAACCATCTTCTTGCTTCTAACCTCGGCTTTGTATCCATGGGCTTCATTTGGTCGTCTTTGAACCTAGAATCTCAACAAAAACACTAACAACCCGTGAAGCATAGGTTACACAAAAATTGCATAATAATAGAGTAAAAGTGAACTAAAACACAAATTTTATCAAGTAAACTAGGTTCAAAAACACCCTAAAATCATATCAAATAGCAAGTTATCAAGTACGCTTTGGACGTGTGTCATCCGAAACGATGTCCATAAGTTCTCCAGTCGGTTAGGGACGGAGGTTATCTGACCGTTCCCTGGTCAGTGATTGCTATTGCTTCTCTTTTTTGACAGTCGCAACTGGTCGGCCTTTCTTTTCTTGCCGGTTTCTGGTAGGGCAGGCTCTTGCTCCTTGACATCGTCAAAGTCTATTGGCTCCTCACCCTGGCCGACTGCTGCTGCCGTGGGGTTGACGTCTGAGAGGTAGCACTCTCTAGCCGTCTTCTGGTCCCTGCTTAGGGAGCCAACAGAACCATCATCTTTCTCAAATTTCAGCAGCATGAGGGATGGAATGATAACGGCCTTGGATTTGTTTAGAGTCTGACGGCCCAAAATCATATTATAGGCAGTCAACTCTTCCACAACTAAGAACCGGACGACCATGTGGCGCCCCTCTCCCTTCTCTCCCAGCCGAATGGGTAGGTCAATCCGTTCGATTAGGTGCACAACTACACCCCCAAAACCAACCAAGGGGTGAGTGACCTTGTGCATGCTGCGGGGCTTGTACTTTAGCTTGGACAGACACTTGTAGCTGATGATGTCTGACGAGCTACCTGTATCAATGAGGATCCGACCAACCTTCTGGTTGGCCATCTTGCATTCAATGACAATGGCGTCATCATGCGGCCTGGCCCTCATTGACGGAGCTAACATCCAGCCGTTTGACATGGTCCTTGGTGCCCCTGATGGTCAGCCCCCCATCGATAAAGCCGTCTGCTATGGTGTAGATCGGCTCCTTGTTGGTGTCCGAACTACCAGTAGGCTTTGCTGGCTTTTTTGATGGCTGTCTGGGGTCCATCTTCAGGGTCACCTTAGACTTGAGGATGTAAGATTTCAACAACCCCTTATCAGCCAATCTATCCAACATCCGCTTGAGGCTATAGCTGTCGTTGGTGTCATGGAAAATATCCTCATGGAAGTGGCAGTACTTATCTTAATTTCGGTTTTTGGCCGGACCTTTCATAGCTGCGGGCTTGTTAATAGTCACCAGGTCTTTTATCTCCATAAGGATGGAGTAGTAGTCTTTGTTAAACTCGTATTTTGGGACGTACGGTTTAAACTCTTTCTTTTTCTTCTGGGATGGATGATCAGAGTTGTCGACTGCCCAGATTTCTTTTCTCTTCTTACACTCTTTAGCTTTGTGAGTCAGTTGTTCTTGCCGACTCCCCTTTTGTTTGTCGTACTTTTTGGAGTCCGACTGCTTACTGGTGGAGCAGAGCTTCGTCGCCTGTTTATAGGCTTCTGCCTCCATCGGCGCCTCTTGAAGAGTGGAGATCCTTTTCCGGACAAGGTCGAACTTGAAGGCCGACCCGTCTTTCAGACCCTTGAAGAAGTTTGTGTAAGCAACATCGTTAGACAGTCCTTGGATCTGGATTCCCATCAGATTGAACCGCCAGACATATGAGCGGAGCCCTTCCCTATCTCCCTGTTGTACCGCGCCCAAGTCAAGGCTTGTCTTTATGGCGGGTATGTTCATGGAGAAGTTTGAGGCGAACAAGAATGCAAGCGTCCTCAAATTTTTGATGCACCCAGCCGATAAATTGCCGAACCACTACTGGGCAATTCCCTTCAACGTGGCTGGGAAGCACCTGCACCATGCGGCGTCATCCAACCCCTACAAGTACATGAGGTGGGTGTATGCCAACAGGTGGTCTTCTAGGTTGGTGGTACCATCATACGTACCCACCATGACATTCTTAACCTTGGCCGGCTGTGCCGCCTAAGTTATCTCCTTAGAGAACACAGAAGGTTGTTCTCCAAGTTTTAGCAGACAAAACTGCCAGTCCAGTGGCTGGACGTTATATGCCGCCTGACCCCCGAAGAGGGCAGGCTGCATGTAAGGCTGGGCATAAGACCTGTATGTTTGCTGCGGCACATACGGGGCCGAGCCGATCATCTGAGGACCTGTATGGACGGACGGGCCGCCTGACAGGCTCTTTTGTGCAGATTGAGAATACCTCATCGAGGTATTCTTGAAGCTGTCTGGGAAACTCGACGTTGAAGCTGACTCAGACAGTTGCTGATTTTTCTTTTGCTCGATGTAAAGGCGAGCATCAAAAAATGTCTTCTTGGAGCCATTCGGCTGAACATGCCGAATTGACTTCCTCTTCTCTGTCACGGAGAAGCGGAATTTAGAAAAATTAATCAAGGGTCGAGTCCCCTCCTTTGTTTTAGGATACGGAGTGGGCTCTCGGTCCTTGAAAAACTTACTCTTCTCAAAATGAGAAGGCTTCTTGGCCGACTGACCCCTGCTGGGACCAGCCATCCTCTTAGAGATCAGGTCCTTCATCTCTCCCTTGAAATTCGTCATGAATTTCATGAACTCGTCTCGGGTGATGTGAAAAGACTTTCCTGCCGTCTGGGGTTGGTCGGATGACTTACTTGAACCTGCCTGACCGTCGCCCCTTTCCTTATTGTCTTTGGAACGGATGCGCCTTGTAATGAGGGATCCATCAGCGCCCGTATATGTTTCGACCTCTGGTTCTATATCATGGTCTAAATAGACCTCAGCCGTAGGCTACTTATTCTCAGGAGGCAGTACAGTCTCTTCAGAAACCACCTTAGAGGTACTCTCCCCACAGACGACGCCAAATGTTTAAAGGTTTTTGTCGCTCGGGAGAGTAACGTCACCAAGACTAATTTCTCTACGCCTGTACCTGCAAAACATTGGAGACTCCGGTTGGGTGGAGTTCCGCCTCCAACGATCATATTAGAATGGGTACAGAGAAAGTAAAAAGGTGCGGAAAAGGTAAATCTAGATCTTCTCAGATTCCAAGATCAGGTGTTTTCTCTGATGTGAGAGAATTGATTGTATTGTAATAATTGAACGTGTCCCCAAAATGGGGGTAATCTCCTTATGTATAGGGTTGTTGGTAAATGTGCCCCTACCTAGGTCATTCAGACCTAGATTTGGGGGGATGCGCCGTTTTGCGGCTTTTCTCGGGGATTGGGCCTTGAAGGCCGTCTTTTTCCCCACTGATTGAGAGTGCCACGTGTCAGCTAAGGTGACACGTGTCACCCTTTGATTAGGCCATGTGGCCTGGGTATTTTTTTCTAATACACTGTTCATCCATAGGTTGAAGTCCTTGTTCCTGGTCCTAATGCGATAGAAGCGGTGCTTCCCATTGTGCCAATTGGACGGCTTTTGCAGGACTACTAAGTAGTCAGGGCGTGTAATTAAAATAAACCAGTTGTAACACCTCCAAATCTCCCTCTACGGAATATGTAGAAAATACGTATAAATATCGTAGAGATAGACTGGGGCGTATTACCGCCGCGTGATAACGCAAGGCTTATACTTTAAAATACCTTTGCAGCGGAAAATCTTTATTCTTATTAATAAAACTTTAAATAAAACTTGTTCATAATTTGTGACACAAAAACGACTCCAACTTTTCCTAAGCTAGGTGAAATTCCCATGGACTCCCGTATGCATCAATCAACTTCCACGTAAAACGTTCACCTGCTTACCATAAATGGTAAACAGGGCAAAGCCAAAACAAAAGCACGTATTAGCAAATTATGCTAAGTAGATTATGTGTAAGATAAGTAAAAGATAATTTAAATCATTTAGATTTAATTCATAAGAATTCCAATGCCGTACTCAAGTAAGAGTTTTTCCAATTCAATTCTTTCAAGACAAATTTAAAAACTTAATCGATTACATTCCAAAACCAATTCCTCACTAAGTGTGCACACCCCCAAGTGGTTTACTTTATGAACAAAGGCCAAT
The DNA here is from genome assembly GCF_001683475.1 of Chenopodium quinoa. Classification (NCBI taxonomy): domain Eukaryota; kingdom Viridiplantae; phylum Streptophyta; class Magnoliopsida; order Caryophyllales; family Amaranthaceae; genus Chenopodium; species Chenopodium quinoa. Next base: position 2,756,306 of record NW_018744284.1, read on the forward strand.
CTTGAGGAAAGGCTAGGTCATGCAAAGTCCATAGCCTTCTCTAATCCATTCCCTAAGTGGGATTCATAACCATATCGATTGATTGCTTAAAAGCACCTTTTAAAAAAAATACGTTATACTTGGACATCAATAAACTTGTAAATCATTTTTAATCTAGTCCTTTTAATAATTTTAATCACAATTCAAAGCCTCTTTGATTAACCAAAATCATTAATTTCAAGCTATCATAAAACACAATTTCATATAGTAAAACATAATTTCATACAGCACATAATTTCATAAGAACTATATTAAAACATAATTTCATAGTCAACTTTCGAAGGTATCAAACCACATAACGTACCTTAATTCCGAATATCAATCAACACTTCACACTTTCAAAATTCAATCACGAATACACCTTGCAATTAACATAACCATACGGTTATCACAACATCTTTAGACATAAACCCAAATCTAATGTGCATGGACTATAAAACTCTTTTAAAAATAATACTTTAATATAAAATTATAACTGTGAAATAGGTAATTATATTTTAGAAAACTAACCATGAAGAAAATAAAGGAATAGGATTAAAGGAAATTGAATTTGCGTTGGAAAGGATAGGCAGAACTTGCAGAGGTCATAACTCCTTTGATATAACTCTGAATTGGGTGATTCTTGAGCCTAACCTCAAGGATGTTTTAAGAGAAATATTTTTTTGTGAAATAGAAAAATCCAAAAACTGACCAGAAGTTCCCGAAAACTGGATCTAAAGATATACGGGCAGATTTTCTTTTAGAAAAGAGGAAAAGAAAAATAGGAAAAGTTTGAGGGAAAAGAAGAGTAAAAGAAAAGAAGGGAATTGAGTTTTTGGTGTGAATAATATGAGAGTTATGAGGGGGTATTTATAGGTGTTTAGGTGATGAGTTTATAGAAATTTAGGGTTGTATAATTTATGGAAATTTTAAAGAATAGAAATTAGGGTTTTAAATGTATGGAAGGATATTAGATTTTATTTGGTCATGAAATATATTTAGTAGGTTTTGAGCTTGGAGTGCAAGTATAGAATAAGATCAAGAGATTTTAGATTTAAGAATAGAAATAAGGAATTTTAAAGGATTTTTATTTTTAATAAAATAAATTAAAACCATTTAGAAAATTCATGAGTGGCCGAAAATATTGACATATAATAATTAATTAAATCATATTTTTATTGTATAAAATCCGAAAATTAATATATTTCATGAAAATAATTAATTTAGAAAAATATTAAAACAATTTAGATTTTATTCTATGAAAACCGAAAATACATTTTAATTAATCTACCGAATTAATATAATTTCGGTTTAGCTATTTAAATTTTGAGAAATCAAAAATACTATTTATAACATAAGTATAAAATAGTTTCATTTGTTGGATTATCCAATTTAATTAGTTTTGTAAAATAATGATTTAGGCGCCAAAATTTAAATATCATTTTGGCTCCAAAACTAAAATACTCTTTAGAAAATAATTAATTTAGAAAAATACGTCAAAATACGAGACTAAAATACCTTTCAAAAATACGGGGTATTACACCAGTCGTCTGTCTAGGCGTTCATCCGCACCATATTGTGCATTTCGCAGAAGACCGGGAAGTTGAGGGTGAAGCCATTCCTTAGGCAAGTCACCAAGTACCCGAAAATGTTGGCCCAGCTGCTCAGCACCAGCTGGAACAACGCAATATCGTATTCGTCCCGCAGCTCCTTGACGAATGAATGAAGGGAAAAGCGGAGGCCTACCTCCAAGGCGGCCCGATACACATTAAAGCTCCTACTTTGAGCCCCTTCATCATCTGAGGCAGCCACCAAATAGGAATGCTTCGGTGGCTGAATGTGGTAGCCTCTCCCAAGCATGAGAAATTCTTTGAACTTGTCGAATTTGTCATGAAGGAAGGCGGGGGCTATATCGCCGATTGAGCAGGCGTACAGGTCATCGAAATTGACCGCATTTGTTTCCTCGTTTGCCTGCTCATCGCTCGGGCTCTCTTTCTCTTGCTCAGCAACTTATGGTGGCCGAACCTAAATCATAGGACAATACTCTGTCTAATCAGCAGCTTTAGCCAAACTGCCACCCATCGAGCCTGGCCTAGGTCAGTCACCACAGTGCCTTCAAGCACTAAAGGCCTCTTTCCCTTATCTTTTTTCACTCGATCAGCGTCCGCCCGACTTTTAGAAGGTGGAACGTTGCGAGGGGGCAGGTCGGACGGTTCAGAGTTATGGATCCCAGTCCGTGGCCCGGCCGACCTGGTATTTTGTGTTGAGGGTTGTTGGGGATTTTAGCCGGACGCTCCTTATTGCCCAAACCCAGCATTCGCCCGAACTGAGGAAGGAGGTCTCTCAGAAGAAAGTAGCTCGGACAACATTAAGACCGATCTGGTATATCATGAAGGGAGTCGTTCTGGATTTTGGCCGGACGCCCCAACATCAGTTCCCCTTTTCTCCCTGGTTGAAGACTGGGAAGGAGGATTTTGGTGAGCATGTTGCCCGGACGAAGAGGCAGTTTCCTCCACTACCGAACATGCACTACCATTGAAAGTAGCATCCGTGTCCTCTACGTCCATATCATTTGGATTATAGGGAACTAAAGGATCGACCATACTGTTGTCCGGGTTTCTTGCTGCAATACGCTCGTACGTCTGCCTCGTACACACCATGTTCGATTACAGGGGCAGAGAAGAATAGGTGGGGGTGAGTTGGTATGCACTAGAAATGGACCCACTCCAAAGAGAGGAGAAGTCGGCTTCGTCCACTCTTGACTCCTTATTTCGAGGCGAACGGTCGACTTCATGAGGAGAAACGGACGAATCCGTGTGTTGTGCTAGTTTGTGTTTAAAAATAAATACAATTATATAGAAAAGGAAGCAATAAAAAGAAAAAGCAGACGGTTACCTATATACGAGTAGAAATTTTGAGAAACCTTGAAGATCTTGATAAATTGACCGACAAACTCAAGAAGCTCGAACTGAAAACTCAAGTATACGGCGGAGCTCTCGAAGATTGGGAAGGAAAGCACTTTCTCTCTCTAAAAGCTCTAACTACTCTCTAGAAAAAACAAAGTTACAAAGTGATGCTATGAAGTTAAACCAGCCCTATATATAGGCAAGATTTGTGGGGGCAAATTGTTAAAATTACCATTCCCATCTAGAAGCTCAAATGGCTCTTTTTGAAAAACCTAACCTAGAAGCTCAAATGGTTAATTAAACCGTTTTGTCAATAAAGACAGGGAAGTTGTACGGTTACCTAACGTCACGTCAAAATAGACGGTTGGGTCAGCGAACCTGAACCGTTATTTCGGAAAATGCGGAGGACAGTTGTATGAAAAAGTTCAAACATCAAATTTAAGCCCCACTGTGATCATGCACTTAAGCATGGTGGCGTCCAAAGGGAAAGAAGCTAGAGCAAAAGAGTCGCCAACAAGTTTTAGAAACTTGTAAACCGTTCACGGGTGTGAAAGTTACACCCCATTCACGATTATAGAGATCGCTAACTCCATAGTGGTCCGGAACCATGACTGGATATTCGGGGATGACGGTACGAATCCAACCTAAAAGATATTGAACCCGCCCTAAATCGGCCTTTACTTAATTCTTAGATATTCATGTGCGCTTTCCGATCAACATACATCCAACAAATTAACCCTAAACTTATTTAATCTATGTTGGTTGATTATTAATCCACAAATAAATCTATGATTGGTGATCACTTGAAATAAATCATATTAACCTAAATCAAATTATTAATTATCTTATTAAGCGTGATTTCAAGTACAAATTCTCCTTTAAACCTGCAAGAAAGGGTGTGATCAAGCAATAACAATGAATAATGAATAATCAAGCAGCATGATAATTAATGACACAACAAATCATCATCATAATAAGGAAATATCCTCAAAATAATATTAGCAAGATCCTAGACATGATATTAAACGGATTAATAACGAACCCTAGCATGTCACTAAATAATAAATATCAAAGCTTTAGCCTAAACATGATACTAGAAACCAACATGATATTAGGAATATTAATATAACACCCTAACATGATACTAGCAAGCATGATGACATTAGAAATATTAATTAAGCATCCTAACATGATACTAGGAATTAAAATAAACATCCTAACATGATTTCTATATCAAAGGAATAAATATTAGGGAGATCAAATTACTCACTTTGATGCCTCATACCTCTTTCTATCAAAACAATACACACGTTAGTAACTTCAAGAAAGATTAAATCAAACAAACCAAATAAATCAAATAATTGAAATATAGATTAGGGACCAAACCTTTAGAACTATCAACCTTTCACGTCGAGGTCAAAGGCAAATTTAAGGTTGGCTTGGAGTATTCGAAGCTCGTGAAGGAAGTATGATATCAAGAAGGTGTTGGGATGTGTTTAGGCTAGGGCTAAGGCTAGAAAGAGAGAGAATAAGCTTTAGCTTAGAGAGGGAGGGGATTAGATGATGATTGTTGGTGATCAATCTTGTTGATGATTGAAAACGGGGTGAAACGACCTCTATTTATAAGAAAAAAGAGGGTCGAACGATTAGAAAACATCCGAATTCGAATAGGAATAAAACTCCTTCGATGGACAGCAGTTTTTGCGGTTTTTATTTTATCATAACTTTTGATCAAAAAATTGGAATAAGATAAATAATATGTAGATGGAAAGCTCTTGAAGTCTACTTTCTAATTCAATTAGAATCAGATTAAAATATTTTTTAGATTAAAAGATAGTTCCGAAATAGAAGGATGGTGTCAGTTTTGGATAGAGTTTGGTATTTCATTCATATCTTTTTTGTTATAGCTCGGAATTGGGATTATAATATATCATAAGAAAGATAATTTCAAGGGATATCCAATAATTCAAGATTTGGATAAAAATTATGAGACACAAAAATATTATCTGACTGTCTTTCAATTTGAATGGAACAAGGATTATAAAAAAGAGGAGTTTTATTCAATTTCAAACTCTTGATCTTTATCTTTCGAAAAGGATAGATTAGAACCTTATAGAGACCTCTAGAAGCTCCTAATAAATCCTAATTGTTTAAAGAATGGGATTAAGGTTAATGGACCCTCCACATGATCATTGGGTCGTAGGTAAGGTGGACCTAGGTTCCGTTTGGGTTTGGTTTAGTATTTTGGCCATAACTTATTTGTTTTAAGTCGGATTTGGGCTTATAATATATCGTTAGAAAGCTCTTTTCAAAACCCATCCAAAAACACAATCATTGGACCCATATTATGGACCAAAATAGACTGGTTTGATGATTTTATAAATTGGACACGAAATGAATGATTTTAAGGACTTGAAATGAATGATTTTGGGTTTAAAGAAACAAAATGAATGATTTTGGCTAAAAACATTTTAAGAAAAGGTTAGAAATAGTCAAGGCTTAAGGGAAATTCACGAGACTCTTCAACTCATCACCTAACTCGATAATCAAAGACATGAAAGGTACTCATCACTGGGTTTAGTTTTTGGGGAGACATAATCCAGTGTCTACAGAAGCCTCCACTTTGACTGAGTTTGGAGAACGTAAGTTTCGAAAACAAAAGTCAAAGTAAGTCAATAGGGACGGAGAATGATTCAGAATGTTCTGCAATCCTAAACCATTTTTTTTTTAACACCGATACCTGTAGAAAAATGTTAGTTCTACAAATAAGGGAGTTAGAAACGCGTATCTTGCACCGTTGAGTACAAGCCTTTGGGTAACATCTTTTGCTTTGTTTGACAACCTCCACAATGCTTCGTGAACGCAGCCGAAGGTAACAATGCTTCGCTATCTTCATTTGTATTGATAATCTTCCACACCCTAGGGAACATCGTCAAAGGTGACCATGCTTCGCCATCTTCAATTTTGTGGCAGTGCCTCGCCACGGCAGTGCTTCGCCACAGCAATGATTCACCACTGTTGACAATCTCCTCCATGCTTCAGGACATCGTCGAAGAACGCAGTGTGTCGCCATCTCCAAAATATCGTCATTGCTTCGACGTCACTAATCAATACTGACAACCTCCACACCCTAGGGAAAGCTTTCCAAGACCCCAATCTTGTCAATGCTTTAAGCGAGGTTAACCCATGCTTCGGTATGCTGAATATGCGCTCCTCCAGTGCTTTGGTGGACTTAACCAGTGTTTCGGTGCGATGAAGTGTGCTCCTCGAATGCTTAGGTGCAATATGCTCTGCCAATGCTTCGACGTGTTTAAGTGTAACGAGCCGGTGCTCAAACACTTGTTCTTTGTAATGAGCTAATGTTTAGGTGCTTAAGTCATTGAAATGATCGTCATCAGGCCGATCATCAACCAAGATTGCAATCGGGCCGATTACTAACCAAGTCAATTGCTTAGAGGCTAAATGGCGCACCAAGGAGCCCAAACATTAAATGTAGTTCGCATAATCCATTTATGGGACTCACAGAGTCTGACGCTGGCTGTAGCAGGTGTATCGCGCAACTTCAAGCTTCATCACGCAACTTCAGGCTTCATCACGAAACTAGAGAAAAAGAGTCGCCAACAAGTTTTAGGAACTTGTAAACTGTTCACAATTGTGAAGGTTACACCTCATTCACAATCATAGAGATTGATAACTCCATAGTGGTCCAGAACCATGACTGAATGTTCGGGGATGATGGTACGAACTTAACCTTCGAAGTGGTCAAACCCGCCCTAAAATAGGCCTCTACTTGATTCTTTATTGACATTCATGCGCGCTTTTTGATCAACATACACACATCAAATTAATCCTAAACCTGTTTGATCTATGTTGGTTGATTATTAATGCATAATCAAATCTAATAATTGTGATCACTTGAATTATATTAAAATCATGTTAAACCTAAATCCAATAATTAATTATCTTATTAGGCGTGATTTCAATTACATATTCCCTTTAAACCTGCAAAAAGGTGTGACTAAGCAATAGCAACAAATCATTGATAATCAAGCCGTACTAAAGGTGGACTTAGGCTCGGCTTGGGCTCGTTGTAGTATTTTGGCCATATCTCATTCGTTTTAAGTCAAATTTGGGCTTATAATATATCGTTGGAAAACTCTTTTCAAACCCCATCCATATAAACAATAATTGGACTGGGAACATGGACCAAAATAATCAGATTGGACGTTTTGAATAATTTGGGCACGAAATGAGTGTTTTTAAGGACAAAAAATGAATGATTTTGAGTTTAAGGACATGAATTGAATGATTTTTGGGTTTTAAGGACACGAAATGAATGATTTTGGGTTTGAGGACACTTTGGATAAGGTTAGGGACATGGTATAGTTGTAAGGAAACTTTGCATGACCTTTCAACTCGTTGCTGAACTCATCAATCAAAACGTGAAAGGCACTCATAAATGGGTTTGGTTTTTGGGGAGATACAATCAGGTGTCTACACTATGATAAATTGGGGTTACTCACTCTTGAGACAAAATAAGGTTACCCTTCAAATGAGGTTACAAACATGAATAAATAATGGTAACTCTAATAAATAAATGTGTTACACCCATGATTTGAAAATTCAATTTCGGTCGCTATTACAAAAAGAATCGTGTTGATTTGTAACGAAATTGATGCGTAGGTCGCAAATCGCATCATGGTTGTCGCGTTGTAGGCGTCGATTGAATGCTACCTTAAGATGTGTGAATGCGCTTGACAGTCGTAGGAAGATGTGGAATTGATATTGAATCAAAAAGGATAAGAGACAATAAGGGAGCCACCAACAAGTTCTTAAGGAATTTGTAAGTCGTTCATGGATTTTAACGAAAAAGACAAATACAACTACGATTTTTTATCCATGAAGGTTACACCCCATTCATAATACATGAGATTGCTAACTTCATAGTGGTCCTGATCATAACTGGATATTCTTGGATGATAGTATAAAACCGAATCAGTAAATCAATTCTGCTCGTATTGGCCCTCTATTCGGTTCTTATAGCGACATGTATTATATTTTTAGAATTTAAAAGACATACAAACAATTATTCAATTTGCTCCAAAGTAAATTATGCTAAGTCGGCTGAATATTTAATGCACATGTAATTGCTAATATTGTGACCACTTAATTAAACACATAATTAATGGCATCCTAATAGTTTGTCCATAATTATCTTAATAGGCGTGTTTTAATTAACATGCAATATCATGATTAAACAAATAAAGCAAAAAAAAACATAATTAACATGAAGAACACATGACTAAGAATTGGAAGTAGCCTAGGTACTAGTAATAATTTAAATAATCCTAAAAGTAATAAAAATAATTAGAGTAAATAAAACCAAGAGATGAAATATTCACTTTGAATGTGCAACTTTGAATACTACATCATGAATAAATCTTTAGTAACTTGAATAAAATAATAAATTAATAGAATTAAATTTAAAGAAATAAATTGAAAAGGTTGATTAACCCTCAGGATTATGCTTTCACGTCGTTTTAAAGGAAGAACTTTCAAATATTGTTTTGGATTTCGAATTACTTGAATATGATTAGAATAAAGTTATAAGAACTATATAAATAGTAAATCGAAGCTTTATGTCAAAGCCTTTACGGTTGTATGGGTTTGAAAGCTGGTCGTTAAGGTGTCCAATTCATCTATGAAATATATAAATAAAGTGGTATTTATAGACTAAAAATCCGAGAGAAAGAATTTGGAAGAATATAGAATTTCACAAACATGTTGCATGGGTCAGCAGTTCTAATTTGCGGCTTTTGTTTTTATCATAACTTTTGATCCCGAACTTTTATTAAGGAGAATAATATACCGTTGGAAAGCTATGGTAGTCTAATTTATTTCTAACCTAATTTTAATTAGATTATTATAATTTGTAGAATTTATGATAAAGACGAAATAAAGCAAGGGTGTTGGTTTTGGACCGGGTTTAGTATTTGGCTCATTATATATTCGTTTTAAATCAAAATTAGGTGTATAATATATCATTAGAAATCTTATTTCAAGGGATAAACAACCATTTAAGACTTTCATAAAAATTGTGAATTTTAAAAATCAAAATTGCTCGGTTTCTAGATGCGGTTATGAAAAGGGATTATTAGGTTAAGATTTGTGAATTTTGGGTTAAGAAAAGGATGTGGGCTATGGAAATGGCTAAAATGTCTTAGGAAATGATAGTGAAGTACAACCAAAGAACTATTCATGTAATTCTTCGATCCGTTACACAAACCGGACCATATTAGGTAGTGAAAGTTGTTTTGTCATTGAACTTTATTTAGTGAGACATTTTTAGATGTCTATACGTTATATTTAAGTTTTATGTATTTTATGATGATTTTTCTCATTTTTTTGAAATCTTATATTATGATATGGAGTGTATTATAGCCCCCGTTATTATTGCTATAGCTCTTTTACTAAGTACTATTGTAACTTTCACGAATTCTAAATTTAAAATTCTTATTCTATAGTAACAAAGAGAGGGGGAGTTTTAAAAAAAGAAAAAGAAAAAGGGGGAAAAAGGTGGGGTCACATGAGAAAAGAAAACAAGAAGAAAGGAAGAAAAGGGGGGTTGGGTTAGTTCAAATTTCAAAGAGAAAAATAAGTTCTAGCTATCACACTCTCATAAGGTCATCCCCAACTACCCCATTACTAAAAAAAAGGATACTTTGATCTACTTTAAGCCAACTTTATTAAGAAATTGGTCGAATTTCATGGAGAAGTCGGAAGCACCCATAAAAAAAGTGCTCAAAGAGTTTAATTTTTTTATTTATTTATTTTTTTGTTTTCATCAGATCACTATTGGTAATGTTTGATTCAATTGAAATTTTGTTCAAAATATCTGGAAACCCGATATCGTTTGGTTTTTAAAAGCAGCATGTTAAACCTAAAAATCTCGAAAATCCGTTAAGTTTCGAATTATACATAAGGACCAAGTTTTTATTTCTTGTTGGTCACACCGTATGGTTAGCCAAAAATAAAACTTGTTGTTTATCATATATTTAGATAATAATTTTAATATTATTATCATTCCTTATTAAATAACATAGTTTACCTTGTACATTTCAATAAATGTTTTTTTTATATGGCTGTTTATACTATTTTAAAACATCCTTATCTTTATATACAATATTTCATATATAAAATAAAAAAAATATAAAATAAAACCAAAATATATCAGCAATGACACTGGTACAATATTTTCCCACAAAACTTCCTCTTGTTTTCCCATGTGTTTTTAGCAAAAAATAAAAAAATAATAAATGTAAATACATATTTATATATTTTATCTTCCGTAATAATTGAAACCATGAAAATAAGAGAGTTAGTGGTAAATAAACTTTTTTATTTATTTATTTATTATTTTTTATAGTATAAAATATGAAGTTATTAACAACATTTCCAATGGAAAAATAATTATCAAATTAGCTTTCCATGCTACAATGGTTAGCAGCTGGCTTTTTTGTTAAAATGATTCTGACTTTCTTAATTAATTTTTTAAATTTAATTTTATTAATATACCAATCTCCCAATCTTTTAGCAATTTTTTCACATTGCTTAACTTGGCGATGCTAATTATATATTTTATCTCCCATGGTCAAGCTAGCAGCTAAGGACGTTTGAATATTGGAAACAAGTCCTTGACTACAATCATTATGAATGTTGTTAGAGTAATATATTATTATATGTACAATAAGACTAAACAATCATAAATTCGTTAGTCCTCGTTATAATTAAGGAGAGAAATCACGAGTCAAATACCATCATAATATATCAAAATAAACCGAAATTATTTTAATCCAGATATAGACCAGCAAATATTTATTGCATTTTATTACCAGATAAGATAAGCACATGATTTATAAGCAAAAGCTAAATGCTTTAAATTTTGGTACAACAAGACTAGACCATTCAAAAAAATCAATCCCAAGGATAAAACACCTCATGACCTTTACCAAAGATACTAGGACCAGATATTCCCTTACGTTCAACTTCCCAACGAACATCCCCACAACACCTCAACCTATCTCTTCTATACTTGTAAATATCACAAACTTTGGAGCCACCACTCCATGTAAAACCACATAAATAAAGAGTAGTTCCCCAAATATTAGGCCTGAACTTAAAACTATAAACATGTCCATAACTTAGGACATGAGTACCAAGATCATCGTTCTTTGATTGGCAATGTATGGTGAGTAACTCATTTGTTTCCAGTGATTCACAATGGAAATAGTTGTTTCACGATCATACTTACACCAGCCTTTAGCAATTAGTGTCTTTTGGCAATCACTTTCATTAAACGACTCAGATACATGTGCAAGGTTGACAAGCGAGGTGAAAATTAACAATGCTAAGAAAAGTGAAGCCATTTATTAGAAGTTTTTTTTCCTTATAAAATACTTAAAGTTTATAATAGAGTAACACATACATATAATGTACCTACTTTTATATTGTGATCCCCAAACCACAATAAATTAAATTTTATATTGATGAGAACATTTAATTAAAAAAAAAAATCAAATGTATCTTTTTTTACTCAACTTATTAGCTTATTTTTAGAAATAAATTAAGAAGATACATTATTTTGTCAATAATGATCAATTTAAACAAAAATATTAATAAAAGATTATTTCCTTAAATATTTTATAAAATTAATGATGACATAATTAATGACACATGTAAGCTCTCTCTCTCTCGCTCTCTATCTCTCTCTCTATAATAATTAGAACTTATCAGCCCATTTTCATTGTATTCTCCGTCCTAATTTCTAACAATGGCAATTTCAGATTATCAATAAAATTAAAAGATAATCGAGTTCAAAATGATGGTTTCTCACTTCTTGATTGTCTTTATATTTGGTAGTTATCAAACTGCTCTCTATTATCTATAATATTATTAAAATTCAAACGGACATGCTACCACCATAGGTCATCGTACTTTTTATATGATTTGGCGCCACATGAGCGCTATGTGTTGCCTTTATGTCTCATCACTTACACCTAAAACTCTTCGTATGTGTAATTATGTAACTTTCATATTTAATTTTCCCATAAAATGTAACTCCTTAGTAATTGCACAATATTCTACAATTTAATTTGTAAGACATTAATCACACACCAATGGTTATTGATTCCTTAGATGCTAATTTTCTACATAAATTAAGTAACAAAGTCCAATCGAGTATATTTACATAGGTTATTATATTACTTCCTCTGTTTTTTTTTAATGCATCACTTCTATATTTGGTAATTATATACTATATTTTACTATTTCTCTCTATTCCCTAAAACCTCACCTAAAATATTTTATCATTTCTCTCTCTTTTTCATGTTCCGCACACACTTATATGATTTTAAAAAAATATTCTTACTCACAAACTATCTCTTTCATAGTTCACATTATACTTTTTATCAAAATAAATCAATCGCCCACTTGCATAACATAATATTAAAGCAAATAACTCTCCTAAATCTCTGCGTAAGCGAAGGGAGTATTATGTAAAGTAAAAATGAATAAAATTAGCACCCATTAATCTTATATTTATTATTATGTACTTATTCACTTACAAATATTATTGAATACTAATCTTTTAAATTTAATTTTGATCAAACTTAAAAAGTTATAGTGATCTAGGCACCGACCGGGCCAATAACTAGTTTTATTTTAAATCCTCCATTAGATTTTGTACAATATCGACATACTTTGTATATATTGTGTTGAGTAAATTGCAAGTGGGGGAATGGTTTTCTCTTTGTTGAGATGTAACTCCTCTTGCCTTTGTGTGTGAGGCTTGAGTAGTTCAGAAGAGCGTTTGTTATCATCAGTTTGAAGTGGATTTTCTAGATCCTGGTGATCCTCAGGTATGGTATTTGTATCTTCCTAATATGATTTGTTCTCTAACATGGAGAACTCTTAGGAGCCATGGGATAACTTTCAAATACGTAAACTAACATGGGTTTTGATTTGGGGATTTTACCCCCGCCACGTGGACAAATAAGAGTGTGACACGTGTCACCTTAGAAGGAGTCCAAGTGAACCTCTCAGGACTTGACACGTTGCATGCAGATATTCATCAGGGAATGACGACCTTCAGGGCCCAATTCCCGAGAAAGCCGCAAAGCGGCGCAACCCACCAAATCTAGGTCAGACTAGCCTAGGTAAGGGCACATTTACCAATGACCCTATAAATAGGGAGATTTACCCCATTTTAGGGGCACGTTTATTTTATTACAACACAATCAATTCTCTCACGTCAGATGATAGGCTCGATCCCGTATGTGCCCCATCAGCCATACAGGCCATTTGCCCAGCCTTACTAGCAGTCTGCCCTCTTCGGGGATCAGGCGGTATATAACGTCCAGCCACTAGACTGACAGCTCCGTCTGCTAAAACTTGGAGAACAACCTTCTGTGTTCTACAAGGAGATAACCGAGGCGGCACATCCGGCTAAGGTTAAGAATGTCATGGTGGGTACTTATAATGGTACCACCAACCAGAAGACCACCTGTTGGCATACACCCACCTTATGTATTTGCAGGGGTTGGATGATGTCGCATGGTGCAGGTGTTTCCCAGCCACGCTGAAGGGCATTACCTAATAGTGGTTCGACAATTTGTCGGCTGGGTGCATCAAGAATTTTAGAACGCTTGCGTTCTTGTTTGCCTCAAACTTCTCCATGAACATACCCGCCATAAAGACAAGCCTTGACTTAGGCGCGGTACAACAAGGAGACAGGGAAGGGCTCCGCTCAAAGTCAGGCGGTTCAATCTGGTGAGAATCCAGATCCAAGGACTGTCTGACGATGTTGCTTACACAGACTTCTTCAAGGGTCTGAAAGACGGGTCAACCTTCAAGTACGACCTTGTCCGGAAGGATCTCCACTCTTCAAGAGGCGCTGATGAAGACAGAAGTCTATATACAAGCAACCGAGCTCTGCTCCACCAGCAAGCAGTCGGACTCTAAGAAGTCTAACAAGCAAAAAGGGAGTCGACAAGAACAGCCGGCTTAGAAAGCTAAAGAGAGCAAGAAGAGAAGAAATCTAGGAAGTTGACGATTCTGATCAACCATCCTAGAAGAAAAAGAAAGAGTTTAAACCGTACGTCCCCAGGTACGAGTCCAACAAGGACTGCTACTCCATCCTCATGGAGATAAAAGATCGCGTGACTATTGAGAAGTCCGCAGTAATGAAGGGTTCCTCCAAAAATCGGAACAAAGACAAGTACTGCCATTTTCATGAGGATATTGGCCATGACACCAATGATTGCTACAGCATCAAGCGTTTATTAAACAATTTGGTTGATAAGGGGATGTTGAAGTCTTACATTCTCAAGTCCAAGGTGACCCTGAAGACGGATCCCAGACAGCCGTAAAAAAAGCCAGCAAAGCCTACTAGTAGTTCTGACACTGATAAGGAGTCGATCTACACCATAGCATTTGCTTTTTTCAGAGGGGGTCCAACTATCAGGGGCACCAAGGACCATGTCAGAAATATGGATGTCAACTCGGTCGATGAGGGTCAGGCATCTACTGACACATTTCCTGAGGTCATCATCTCTGAGAAGGACCGAGGCGAAGTCCGCCGGCCGCATGATGATCCTATTGTCATTGAATGCAAGGTAGTCAACCAAAGGGTTGGCCGGATCCTCATTGATACCGGTCTCTCATCTGACATCATCAGCTGAAAGTGTTTGTCCAAGCTGAAGTACAAGCCAGGCAGCATGCACAAGGTCACTCACCCCCTGGTTGGTTTTGGGGGAGGAGTTGTGCACCTAGTCGGCCGAATAGATCTACCCATCTGGCTGGGAGAGAAAGGAGGGGGGCGCCACATGGTCATCCGGTTCTTGGTCGTAGAAGAGCTGACCGCCTATAATCTTGTTTTGGGCCGTCCGATTCTGAACGAATCCAAAGCCATCATTATCCCATCCCTCATGCTACTGAAGTTTGAAAGAGATGACAGTTCTGTTGGCTTCCTGAATGAAGACCAGAAGACGGCCCAAGAGTGCTATCTCTCAGACGTCAAGCCCACGGCGGCAGCAGTCGACCAGGGTGAAGAGCCAATAGAATAGACGATGTCAAGGAACCAAGGCCTGCCCCACCACCACTCGGTAAGAAAAGAAAGGTCGACCAGTTGGTCACTGTCAAAAAAGAGAAGCAATAGCAATCACTGACCGAGGAATGGTCTGGATGACGCGCGTCCAGAGCATACTGTTAAGGTGAGGATGGTTGCCTTTGCAAAATTGGGGGCAGACTTACACAATCTGCTGAAGGAATTAAAGGAAATCTTTGCCTTTGAAGTGGAAGAGATGTCAGGCATCAGCCCGGATCTTGCTGTCCACAAACTCACCGTGGATCCAAAGAAGAGGCCTGTTAGGCAAAAGAAAAGAAATCACGGCGAAGAGAGAAGTCAGGTGGCAGCCGCCGAAGTAAAGAAGTTGTTAGATGCCGGGTTCATTTGGTAATGTCACTTCCCAGACTGGGATGCAAATGTTGTTCTTGTGAAGAAGTCGAATGGTACATGGTGCATGTGTGTTGATTACACAGATCTGAATAAGGCATGTCCGAAGGACAGTTATCCGCTTCCAAAGATTAACAGTCTGGTCGACTCTACAGCCGGACATGCTTTGATGAGTTTCATGGACGCCTATTTAGGTTTTCATCATATACCCATGCGGAAGAAAGATCAAGAGAAGACGACCTTTGTCACTGATCAGGGGTTATGCTATTATATTGTGATGCCGTTTGATTTGAAGAATGCGCCTGCTACTTTCCAACGAATGATTAATACGGTCTTCATTAATCAAATCGGAAGAAATGTAGAGCATACATTGATGACATGATAGTCAAATCCAAACTACAGACGGATCACCTTGCTGACCTCCGAGAAACCTTCACCACACTCAGGCGGCACAAGGTCATGCTCAATCCCAAGAAGTGTGTCTTTGGTGTTGAGTCTGGGAAGTTTCTCGGATTCTTGATTGATCAAAGGGGGATAGAGGCCAACCCAGAGAAAATACAGACGGTTATTGACATGAAGTCACCTCGCACTGTAAAGGAAGTTCAGAAATTAACCGGTTGTCTGGCGACATTGGGGAGATTTCTCAGCAGGTTAGGCGACAAATGCCTCTATTTTTTCCAAGCGATCAGAAAGAAGACCATGTTTGGATGGGGGGATGATACTGAGTCGGCCTTTCAAAAATCGAAAGAACATTTACACTCTTTGTCAAGGCTTGTTAGCCCTTTGTCCAAGGAGACGCTTTACATGTACTTAGCCATCTCAGATCATGCCCTTAGTGTTGTTCTCCTTGCTGAGAGAGACGGCATCCAGCTCTCGGTCTATTTCATTAGTCATGTTCTTCGAAATGCCGAACTCCGATACCCAACAGTTGAAAATTTTGGTCTCGCCTTGTTCATGGCAGTCAAGAAGTTGAACTCCTGCATTAGATGAACTTACACTATCTGCAACAATGCCTTGGTATGTATATATGCCCCTGATCACACTGATTTCGTGGAGAAGAAATTGTTCCGAAACCTTCTAATAAATGATACCCTCGTCTAATTTGTAACAGATGGCCGGGTTTAAATTGGAGCATGAATCTAGTTTTGTTTATGATTTATAAAGTTAGTTGTCAAGTTTAAGAGTACCGTGTCTTAATTGCAGGAAAGATTATTAAAATACTACGTAAAAGGCATATACTTCATCAAGTTGCCTCATTTTAAATGCAATCATCTCAATCATCAATTTTGAAACTAACATCTGATCAATGAAGGCCTAATCAAATCACCATTATAAACTTCCACTTATCTAAACGATAGCTAGGGGGGTCAAACTCGTTCCCTCGTTCGACATATTAATATAATCAACTCAACTGTATAGGTGGAAGAAAATAACAAAGAGTAAGGTGTTCTTAAAAATGCACACTAGCTTGAGAATCAAACTATAAATTTGATCAAGAGCTAGCAACCCAAAATGGCTCCCAATTTTGCAATTCTTTGCACCTCCTAGCTGCTCGTTCTTCATTACACCGGCTTCTTCTACTAAAATTACTTGATTCAACTTCATCTACAACATTTCCACTACTTCCTTCCATCTCATTATATAACTGTCCATCATTAACTACATACTCATCATCATTGGCATCGCCTTCATTGTTGTCGTTACCATCATAGAATTCATCTCCTTGGGAATATTCTCGGTTGCATTCATCTTCAACCTCACACGAGTTTTCTAGGAAACGAAGCGTAAGCCTTCCATTAGTCCTCTCAGCCTTGAAACAACTCTGACTGGTGCCAACACTAACTGCCTTTATAACTAACCTCCCATCTTGCCGTTGAGATTCAACTTGAAATCCACCCGAACAACCACTCCTAAAGGTACTTATTGGTGGTGGGAAGCTATTGCTGCTCGTCGACCTCTCTTTGATCATAGTAACACAAGACATTCTAGGAGATTTTTCAAATTCGGATACAAAAGATGAAGAGATTAGTTCATCCCCACTATCACTGATAATGCTGCCAGTTTCACTCCCTAGGCTTTCAGTACACATCTCCAAGCTTTTCTCACTCAAAACTGAAGCTGATTTTTTGACAAGAGGATGAACATACTCTTTCTCTTTCTCCTTATCCTTGTCTCCCTCTTTCGCAGTTTCGGAAATATGAGTTGGGTTTGTAAGAGCTTGCAAGAAACTCCAACCACCCAAATCACCATTTCTTGAGGTCTTCTTTGGGTTGATTATTTCACTACAAATGTCAGTCTTGTGGGAAGTTTGTTGTTGGGTATGTGAGTTGTCTGACCTTGGAGACCTAGGAAAACTCACAGTAGACAGTGAAATCTTGGGTGCTGGCTGAGATAATTTGAACCCGATGATCCGAGGCTCGGCGAGCCACGGATCAAACTGTGATTGCATCCCTTGGCACACACTTGTTGACATAGTGTTAAAACTGAATACGGAGGAAATAAAACAGGGGGAAAAATCAGAGTTGATCAAGTTAACAAATTTATAAGGCTAGAAATTAAGTTTTGCTGATTATTTAAAGCAGAAATAAGAAGATATGTAGATGGAATTGTAGTAAGAGGAGATATGAGGAGAAGAATGGTTTGATATGAAGGAGAAATGGAAGAGGTTGTGAATTTATAGGCCAAGATTAAGTACTGTAGTAGTGATGAGAGAGGATCTTCCATGCCCACCAATACTTTTTTTTTTTTTTTTTTTTTTTTAGCTGTTGAAATCCACCTCACACTATATACATTAAAATAAAAGAAAGAGAACAAAGGAATCAAATTAAATTGGGTAAGAAAATTTTTAACCAGGACGGTTAATTCATAAAGTAGCGATTAAACTTTGTAAAACACTCACTCACTCACAAGGAAGACACTAACTTATATAGCTGGCTTTATTGAATTCATAAATACAATAAACGTTCTTTGTACATCACGATGGGGTTTTTGTTATCTTAAGACTCTTGGCCTAGTGAAGATTTTGGATTTTTTACTAAATTGAGCTTTGTTGGCTAACTATTTACCAAATTGGTCTCGTGGCAAAAGTATTTCCCAAACTGAGCTTTTGAGGTAAAACGCTGTCTTTTACACCTAGAATTTTTTTAAAAAAATTCAAGAAGTAAAACGCTATCTGAGACAGCGTTTTACTTGGTTGACTTTTTTTACCCAAACTTCGTATTCCTTTATTTATTAAAAAAAAAATACCTCAATACAGTAAAACGCTGCCTGAGGCAGCGTTTATACCTTTAGCATAAAACGCAGCCTGAGGCAGCGTTTATATCTGTAGCATAAAACGCAGCCTGAGGCAACGTTTCTTGCGGAGCATAAGTTCAATTTCTGGTGTGTTTTTCACATTCTCACAAACGCATTTTACACTCTTTCTCTCACTAAAGTAACCCTCATTCTCACAAACACCGAACCACCGCCGCTGCCACCGCCGCCCCTGCCGCCGCCCAAGTGAAGGGAAGCTATTGCCGGCATTGTCTCACTCACTCACTCTCTAAATCCGGCCTAAATTCGTAGTATAATTTGACATTGAATAGTTGGTAGTTTTTGTATGTTGTAGCAAATTGTGATGTAAATTGTACTAATTTGTTGCTAATTAGTAATGAAAATGTGATAAATTGTTGATAATTATTGATGATAATGTGGTACATTGTTGAGGAAAATAATGTGGTTTATTTTTGATGAAATTGTTGATGGTAATGTGGTTTATTTTTGTGAAAATAATGATGAAATTGTTAATGGTAATGCGGTACTAGTATGTTGATAGTTGTATGCGGTACTAAGAGTTAATGAATTTGGTGTTGATAGTGAGAATGGGCTTGTTTCATTGTTGTCATATTAGCTAGACATGTAGGTTCTTGAAATTTGATATAACTTTCCATTATCAAAGCTATGTATGTTATGTATTGTTAAATTAGGGTTTATTTACGTTGTTTTAGAATTCGATTATCCTTAAATGTGTTTTGGTTGTTATGTAGAATATGGCTACACAAAATGTAGTGTTGTTATGCCGGTGGGGAGGTGAAATTATGTGTGATGGATCAAATGTTGAGTATAGTGGAGGGAATATGGAACTTATAACACTTGAACCGAACATGACTGTGATTGATCTGATGAATGAGGTTCACAGTAGTATCGGCTCAAACACAATGAATGTTGAACTGAACCTTAAAATGAGGTGTGAGACTGGCCATGGGGTTCAATTGTTACCTGTCTCTACAAACAAACATTTAAAAGCTTTGAGAAGCATTGTTGCAATGAAGGGTGTTCCCAATAATATATATGTAGAAACGGGCTATATGTACCTAACAAAGTACTTGGGCAGAACAACATCCTACATATGTCTCCGATTACAACACCGCGTCCTTCCAAGGCCCCTCAAACCACATTCCACCGAATGAATATGGGATGGGAACTTTCAGTCGCTTGCTGCATGACGATCAATTTCAGATGCCGTTTAGTACTCATATAGGTTTATCGGTTCATGCGGGGGGGTGTGGGACAATGTTCGGCCAATCCGGTCCGTCGACATCAAACACCGTTGCTCCGTCACCGATGTGAGATGAGGTTCAAGCATCACCGTCTCAAGAAGAGCCAAGTCATTTTGATAATATTGTGAATAACGAATTGTCGGTGTACGATGTGTATGCGGATACTGATGATGAGGACGATAATGGGGAGGAGGATGATGGGCTTGATGACATGGATCTTGAAGCTGGGCAGATGGAAATTGATGAGCCCTTGGTTAGAACTGCAGTACCCTGGTTTAGTCAGATAACTGAGAATTATGAAGTTGATGAGTATTGGGCCGATTCAGGAAGTCATACATCATTTGTACCAGGGGGAGAATTCGAGAAGGGGATGTACTTTGACAGTAAGAAAACGCTTCAAGAAATGGCGAAGATGTATTCTATACAGAGAAATCAATTCTACACCACAGTGACCTCAAATGAGAGTGTCCTTCATCTGCGTTGCAAGAAGAAATGTGGATGGTCTCTAAGGAGTACCAGGACAAGTGAGCACTCGCGTGGCTTCACCATAGTCACATACAAAGGCCCGCACCGCGAGAACTATGTTACCAAAGTACTATCTACTGATCACCCACACTTGGATTCATCCATAATATCTGAGTTTGTGAAGTCCTTTGTGTAGAAAGATCCGACTCTAAAAGTTGAATTCATACAGGAACTCATCTGTACAATACATGAGTCCGGATAGTATTAGTTAGTTGATCTTTTTGTGGTACTCAGATATTTAACAATGTTGTATATAACGCTTACATTATTAATACAAGAAATGTTTTTTAAATGACTCTCTGTACAATTTGAAGATCATTTCCCTTATTTGTCCGAATTTGACTTTTGTCAGTAAAACTATATCTTTTATCGCCGTTATATATATCAAGCAGCATATATTTGGTCTCCTGCACTTAAAGTGTTGTTTCACGATGGTTGTAGTGCTGTTGGGGTTATTTCCAGTGTTTGATGGTTGTCGGTGGTGGTCGATGGTGGTGGAAAGGTTGGGGCTGGTGGTGGGAATGCTCTTGCATTGTTTAGGGTGTTTTGCATTGCATATGGGTGGTGGAGAGTGGCGGCCGGTGGTGGTGGGGGAGGTGGTTGATGGTGGTGGGGGTGGTGGGAATGCTCTTGCATTGTTTAGGGTGTTTTGCATTGCATAGGGGTCGTCGAGAGTGGCGGCCGGTGGTGGTGGGGGAGGTGGTTGATGGTGGTGGGGGTTGTGGTTGATGGTGGGGCTGAGGCTGAGGCTGAGGCTGCTGGGTGAGGATGATGTCTAGGGGCAGCAGCAGAGGGACATGAATAGCAGCAGATGGACAGGAATAGCAGCAGATGGACAGGAACAACAGCTGGCTGCTGGTGATGCAGTCAAGCAGAAAAACGCTGCCTCAGGCAGCGTTTTATTCTTTAACATTAAACGCTGCCTCAGGCAGCGTTTTAAAGCCCACATACATATTCCAGTATATTTTGCCAAAATACATACCAACAGATCAACACCATAAAACGCTATCTGAGATAGCGTTTTACTTCTTGAATTTTTTTTAAAAAAATCTGGGTGTAAAACGCTGTCCGAAGTTTAGTTTGGGAAATACTTTGTCTGAAACAGCGTTTTACCCCAAAAGCTTAGTTTGGGAAATACTTTTGCCACGAGACCAATTTGGTAAATATTTTGCCAAATTAGCTCACTTTGGTAAAAAAATCCGAAGATTTTAAGGAACATTGCATATATAAATTGTTTTTTGTAAGGGGACAATTTCGGAAGAGATTTCTATGTTCCTCACAATAATAATTTCGAATTGTAGTTAGGTGATCTTGACTATACCTATGGACAATAGTAATCATACCCTTTATATATATATATATATATATATATATATATATATATATATATATATATATATATATATATATATATATATATATATAATTTATGTTGCTGGGGTGTGGGGAAATGTATTTTGAAAGTTTATTTTATTGTTGTATCATTAATTTTAGGCATAAACTAGTAAAAAATACATAGAAAAACCTTACCCTTGACCATTTCACTTGACCATTATTTTCCGTCCATCCCTTGCACTTTATTTTATGTCCTAATCTCACATAGTTATTGCACCTTTTATTTCCAGCCCTTATTCCACATTTTGTTTAATAATTTTTTTTTCTAAAACAAAAATAGTCATGAAAGTTTAATAACAGGACAAGGACAATTGCATAAAAAAAAACTCGAAAAGAAAAACAACGTCTAAATTTTATAAAACACGGATTTATCATTAGTGGTTATGTTTAGTAACGGGTTCGGTTCTTATGTGGTTTAGTATTATTTGGAGTGGTTCAATTTCAGGTTTATTAAAATACGGTTCGGGTTGGTTTTCGATTTCAAATAATCGGTTTTTATCAGTTCAGTTCTCATTTGGATCGATTGGTGTCGGACAATTATACGGTTTCGATTCGAAATTTGACATTGCTATTAATCCTTTTTTAGAAAAAAAAACATAAGAAACAAAGTTGTATCATAATGGAACTTATCTAACAAAATTAGATACCACTAATTTTTGTGAATTATCAACCTAATAATAAAATTACTCTTCAAATGGGGTATTTATATTTGCATTATTCACGTGTCTTACATTGCTCATATATTCCATTAACTTATGAAAACAAATATTACTACGTGTATTACGTAATTATTGGATTTGTTACCGTATAATTTACTTCCTTCATATTTTTTTAGTTAACACCGTTTGACTTTTACACTATTTATTCACTACACATTAACTAACTTTTGTGATTTATAGCTACGATAAATCATAGTCAAATGAGATCTAATTTGAATCATCTCCATGTATATTTTATTAATATCCACTTTTTATAATTTTACAATGTCGAGAATTAGATATATTAATCGTTAAAATAGTGCGTTGGCAACCGTGATAATAGAATTGTGTCAATTAAATAAAAACGGAGATAGTATTAGATTGAAGGGAGTAATTTTATGTCTTTATTTCTTAGAGGGCCAAATACATCATAATAGAGAAAATACAAGTTTATCGCTTTCATAAATCCAACAAATTTTAAGCAAAAAATAAGTGAAATATCAGAGGCTAAACCAGTTGAAATATCAGAGTGTAGGAAGCATATGATATCCATGTGAATTGAGCAGCTTTACTCGACCAACTTTAGGCCCTCAATTTCGTATCACGAAAGGTATCCCTCAATATAAAACGCAAGCTCTCTTAACCACAAACATTTTTGGCTAAGCCAGATAATTTCAGTTGCACAAATTTGCTCAAACTGTAGATACAACTTCACTGCATAATCCTATCATGTAAAATATACCTTTACATTTTCACTAATAACGTGAGCATATTGAAAGTTGATCAAAACCTGAAGAGTTTATTCATATTCCTTCCGTTCTTAAATACTCGCAACAATTTGATTTTAAGACTTTATTCATAGATTAACATTGACTATATATTTTACTATTGTATTATATTAAGCCCCTATTATCTTCATTTGAGTTTTTGCTTAAATTAAATTATTTTGTATAAATTTAAATTATTTTTGTTGAAATTCAGTTATTTTTTACGAACATTTATTATTTTACTAAATTTAAATAATTGTTATTTTAGGTCAAAGTGTGCATTCACAAGTGTTTCAATTAAATTATTACGAGTATTTAAGAATAGAGATAGTTTTTCACTTTAACGGGAACATTAGGCAACTAGGGTAGCATAACATTTACAAAGAAGGGTGATGGGACGATGTACTTGTAATTTTACCTTATAGAGACTAATAAATCCTGCATCCTAAGATTAAGGATAGCTTTAGTAGTTAGAGCTTTCCTCCCAATCCCATTCTCATCATCAGCCCATGTGGCTCTCTAAACACCAAAAAATCCTAACTTCAACCCCACAATCTATCTACGGCTTAATTTAGACACTGTCACTCGAAATTAATCATCCGCAATTCAAGCACGCCCTTGTTGTCGAAAATATCATTTACTATTCACAAAATAACTGCCATTTCCCCAAGTTAATAACATCATACATACCAAACAAAGGGTAAAAGTCCAAAAAGATCTTTGGATTCACTTTCATTTTGTGTGGTATAAAAAGCACATCAAATTGAAATTCACCAAAGAGAAAGCTGAGTAGCCAGAATCCAACTAGGTATACAACTAGCAAAAAGCAATTTCAGCCAGTACACTAAAGATAATTTAAAGAGTCAAATAGTCGGCTACTAAACAAACATACAAAAGCATTTTTAGCGTAATCTTGAAAAGCCTATGTTATTAAGGAGGCTAAGAATATGTGCTCCTAAGAGCCTAGCTAACGCACAATTTGGAGCCTAAACCGTCGAATTTGCTGCTGTAATCCATCTTTAGCAAATAATTTAATCGATGTGAACTAACTAATCAAGGGTATAAGTATCTTGCAAACTAAGCAAAAAAGTTCTTACTGTTTGTTTCGTCACACGGCTTTTCCCTTGAGAGACAAAGGGACTATCTCAACTCGACTTTCTTCGTCATGGCTTTACAGTAAGCTCACCATATTATATGGATTATATAGGACCAGCTTTATTAATTTCCAAGTACCTTTAATCGGGAAGACAAAGGAGGAATCAAAAACATCGCTTACACAAGCATTTCAAAGCCTCCATCTTCTTCCCGTCATCTCCTTTAAAGCTTTTGACTACATTAAAGTATTGCCTTTTTTCTCCCACTGATAATTCAGACGTACCTTTCACATAAGATTAAAGAAAAGTATGTACGAACGCAACGCTTCATGAGAATGCAGAGATGTCAGCAGACTGATGATTGTTAAAATAACAATTCAACAGATAAACATATACCCTGCTGGACGGTCCTGAGAGAATTTCGGTTCTATAAAAAAAACACGTAGTGGAATGCAGCAGAAGCTTGAAGGCAGCTTGATGGACGAATCTGAATCTCTCACTATAAAATAACATCATTATTTTTAGTATAGTGATAAAGACTAGAGTCGTGGAGCTACCACATTTAGTATAAGCCAATAATCACTTAGAAGAAGTCAAAACTTGTTTAATCAAGGAACTAAAAGAACAAAGGAATAAACTTCATTTAAAACAGTTTGACACAAAGTATTCGTTTTACAGCATGCAACGTTCCATATCCATTAGCGAAAAGCCAGCAGCAACTGACACATTTTTGTGCCAAGATTCAAAGCCACGAGAGCCACACATTTAATCACCACAAAATATGTTGACTTACAAGCCTACAACCACATTATCTGAGAACGTTTCGGGAAAAAAAAAAACTAATGCAGCCGTTTCTGATTGATCATTTAAACAGCCATCCATATTATTGTATAAAATAACAAAACAATTTAACAGAATATAGTCATATAGAGTTCACGAATCACTTACTATACATTATATACCAATGACGCAAGATTTTTCATCAGTAGAAAGGGATTGCCAAGAAAGCTCATGATAAATGTAAATTCTGAAGTTCAACCTGTAATGTTTGTAGTTTTTTCTCAACAACGGTCAGTTGTTCTCGAGTTTCCAACAACTTGTGTAATCTTTGTTGTGCTGCTTCCTCATATGGTTTCCCGACTAGGGATACAAAGTCTTCCATATTCTTGACGGTGGTCGACAAATCCTTTTGCATGGCATCCACAATTTCTTTTTCTACAACATCCGCTATATTTTTAACGCTATCTAGAACCTTTTGCCTACGAGCTGGAAAATTTGAGATAGCCAACAAACTGACAAAAAAATGAGGACCTGTTAGCTTAAACCATATTTAAAGAGCATGAATTATAAAAGGCTCAAAAGTCCACAACTTCAATTCCCAAAATTTAACCAAACTGAAGGAATTGAGCACTTAACAGTCCCTAATTTTAAATCCCCTGATGGAATAGCTACTTCCAGTGCATAGTATGACCATAGCTTTCTCAATTGAGCAGATGAATTACATAGCACCTATTTCGGAATCATCTAAAATCCATTATAATTAAAAGCAATCTCAAAACACATGAAAAGCCATGCAAGACAATTCTAGTAGTCAAATTTTGAATTCATAAGGCTTACTGATCTTTTGTTTCTAACAATAGCAAGACAATTCTAGTCATTTAGTAAGCAAATCAAAGTTCAAACTTGTAATATTGGTAAAGATACTGAAAAAACATGTGAATTAAGCGCACATCACCTTAGCAGCTTAGCCTATAGGAGGTGACCAAGTAGGATAGACTACTATTCAGACCAACTTTAGGTTAAGCTTTTTACTCAGTTTTTTTAAAAAAAATTACTTATTGAAGAAGGCAATAATAATTCATGTCATCCAAATTAACTCTACTACAAGTGTCAGACTGAGATGTAGGATATTTTGTCTAAAGTTAACTCTACAAGAAGTGTCAGGCGCAGCCGCACAGGTATGTGTCATCCAAGTCTCAGACACCCATTTACAAGTGTCAGACAGCCCATCTTAAATTTTGCATATTTGGTCCAAAATGAATTGTCCTGCATGTTTGGAATGAAAATTTGAGGAGCTGGAAATGAAATCACAAAAATATTTCCATTAAAAGTTGTGTTGTTGCTGAGGGGTACAATTCTCCTTGCTTGACGGTAAATGATTCCTTACCCTCCACAATCTCCTATAACCCTCTCAAACAGAGTTAACACATCATGTACCCTCCTTAATCTTCTTCCTCCCTCATTTGTTTCCATTCCATGGTAACATCAAACAATCCATACAAGTGATGTCATCACCCATTCCCTCTCATTTGATTCCACACCATTACATTTTCTCCAACCATACCAACACACCCTAAGTGTCATACCCATGTCCAAGTTTCAAGTATCCGATGTGGGTACTCAGGGTGAAATGTAGAGTCAGAACAGCCTAGATGTTCATATAATGCATTTATGCCCAGAAAAAATACACAAGGATTCTTAAAATCTCGAAAAAGACAAGAATTCAATACTATTTTTGCATATAGAACTACATTAAATTTTAATGCAATAGTATAAATCAGAGAACTCTCATTAAAAAATTACAAAAAATTACAACGGTTTTCTGTAATGACTCATAATATAAAACAGATAATGAAAAGTTGCATGTCTTTTACCCTAAAACAGAGGGAGTATATCATTAACAAGGAAAACAGTTTGATTGAGGTCCCATTTGTCATGCAATTGTTTAGTAAAGATAAGAATATATTTGTATATACATATATAATATGTCAACTCCTACCATTTTCATCAATAATAATAAAAAAAATAATAAAAAAAAAATATTAAAAAAAAATTCTACATCCCAGTTAAAGCGTCCGCTTTTGCTTGTCACAAAATTTGAGAGAAATCATACGAACTTGTCACATTGTATGTTGTTGTTTGGTTTAGATTGAATCATGTGTTAGATTACATCTTGAGGTAGAAGTGTGGGTGATATGGGATATTGGATAATATTATCATTTATATAAGACTCAAGTTTAAATTTATGATAGTAAGCCTACATATTTAATTACTAGGTTAGTCCCGTGCACAGTTATAATAATAAAAAATTCACTTGTAAGTGTGTAACATAAATTTTTAAGTAAAACATAATAAATCGTGATCCCTCTCGTTAAATTTATTGAGCTAAAATGAAGGACATAAATATTCTAATTAACTTCATAGCTATAATAAAATTTTTACAATGTTAGCTTTACCTTAAAAAATAAAAATAAAAAATTGATGTCAACAATAGTTTTGGAGGGAAAATTTTTTATAAGAAGCTGTCACGTGGATAGTTATGATGTCAGCTGTAATTACTTTAGTATTAGTTATGGATGGATTGAAACATCACTTCAAAGAAATGTAAACATATTTTTTGTGAAGGAACTCAGGAATAAAAACTACCCATAAAATACCAATTAACATGTTCAAATAAAATTCTGATAAAGACCATTGATAAACTATATAGACCATTAATGATGCTCCATCAGGTAATAGGCCATAACTCTCATCATTAAAAGAACAGATTCTATGTGCACAGCAGATATTGTGGAATCAGACAATTCAACAAGGAGATGGAAAAAGATATATTACCCGCCAGCAGAACAAAGCCCAAGTGCTAGAAGGTCTTCTAATGTAGTTGGCAACACTGATGTGAGTAGTGAAGCAGATAAACCAGCAGCTCCTAGACCTCCAAAGGCTCCGAAGAACTGCAGAAAGAGAAGAAAGGGGCAGTTAGAAATGGTTCAACCTGTACATTAAAAAACAAAACAAAGGTGAAAGTAATATTATGCTGTGGTTGTGGGAAATATCTATCAGGTAATACTAATTTGAGGTAAAGAGTAACATAGGCTCATAATTTCCAAATGTGAACTCAAAATATATGAAAGAAGATTTGCAGAAGACAGCACTCACCACTTGACGAACTTCTTGGTCAAACAGTTTTGAAGCTGCAGTACCACTAAACTTTTCTATTGATTTTAAGCTCTGGGTATCAACTTCTCTCAGCAGAAGATTACTGGTAAAGTCCCCTTTGTGGTGTTTGTCAAAAAGTACAGACCATCTTTTCTCAAATGTCTCCTTATACTGCATACCTTCACGCATGTTGTTTTCTCTTAACCAGGACATATATTCCCTAAGAATTCTCTGTTTTTGGAACCAAATTAATTAAAGAAAACAAAGACTTCTGTTATAATTATAAAGTAAAAGAAAATAATTTAGTGCCAGACAGGAAAACAAAAACGACTAGAGAAACTTGCTCTGAGTAGACAAACATTAAAACAACTAAGTTGACCAAAATTAGGAAAATCTTTTTGAACACGGCCATAATAAAACTCGCAAATTTCAAATTTTCTCAATTCCATCCTCAAAAAGTATTAAAAGCTGGCCTAATTTCTTGCCCACTTGATCCACAAGCTTTAAATATATCATTCGAACCAACCTATTTGAATAGAATAAGCTAAAATATATACGTGCAAAGAGATCAGCATTTTTTTCACATCAATTTATAACAAGGAAATTAAAATAAGTATGCGACCATGTGATGATCAAAAGTACAATTATATTATTCCAATACATCTTCAGAAAAGTATTAATTGTAGTTTAAGTGTATTCCTCCATTCAACATTTTATTTTTTGTACCAAAAGAGGAAAATAGATTAATTACTAGAAGCATATTTAAATGCTGAGCAGTTTTAGATCAACTAATTAATCCACATATCTTCACATAAAGACATATTGGTTGGTTGGAGTAGTTAATACAAGGTGAGTAAGATAGTCTCATTCTAGCCTCTTTGACAAGAGCATCAGCTACTTTGCTCACTTTCCTTGCTCCATGCATGTTACTTAGCTTGATAAACCAATGCAGTGACTTTGGCCTTCTAAATGAAGGTTCTTAGCTACGATAGCCAGGTAGATTGTGAACAGGAATGATCTACATCTAAACAATCCAGTATTACGGAATTCCCGTGTTCTTTGTCAGCAAAAATGAAGCCAGTTTAGAATAAAAATGCAGTTCATCAATCACATCTCACTAACATGTCCCACTAAGTTAAGAGGCAATTCATTGAATGGTTTTGTTAACATATATGTTACCATAATGCAAACCACAAAAAACCAACAACCAAACAAACAAAACGAAGAAGAAGAAGAGGGGAAGTGTGGGAAGGATGGGGGGGGGGGGGGGACTATTCTACTCTTCTTGAAGAAATGATTGATTTAGCTTTTTAATGAAGGTTCTTAGTTTAAAGAACCAGGTTCACAGTGAATATTATGATATCAAAAGATGATCTACTTTAACGCATCATATCAATTGTCAGCAAATACGGAGCAGGTTCGATAAACCATGCAATTCATCAAACTCGTCTTAACTAACATGTCCCATTAAGTTGAAATGCTGTCTTGTTGTCGTGCAAACCACACACACACCAAAAAAAAAAAAAAAAAAAAAAAAAAAAGGATCTACTACCATTCATCCTGTAATAATTGAGCCAAACAGAAACACCTGACACTCGTGAACTACAGTCAACTAAAAAACGGAAATGGTTTCCTTCCTCCCCTCTTATTAGCCCAATTTCAGAATATCTGCGCCTGCTGGAATATGTATCATTCACTCAAATCTAAATTTACTTTGCTGGTGACCTAAAGTTTGGAGTGCTATAAATGCTACCAGCAAGATGGCCAAGATCATTAAATCCCGCAATCTTTCTTCCTTTCTCAAAAAATTGGAATGCAACATTTCATTGATTATCCAACTTTGGATTTTCTGTCATTTATATGTGAGGATGGCTTCTGTCCTAATACTCTTGTGGATAACTACAGGAAAAAAAGACGCTAAAGTAACAAAATAATGCAATCCCCATAGTGAATCATCACAAGCAAAGAGGTTCGGAGGACTTGAAGACAAATCAAAGAGACAGTAAGCAAGCACTTAACAGATATCTCTATCTGTCCTGGCACTAGAGTCAAAAACAGTAATAATTCCAAGAATTGCTAGAAATAATCCTCCGTCATTTTTTATATGGGCTAAAAAAGAAAGTTAAGGGATCAGCAGAGAATATAAACCACTGTCAATAGATGAACAAGATAACTGAGGTGTCAGACCCAAAAATCAGACATTTAGATGTAAACACAATAAGTATGAAAATTCACGCCAGATAGAAGCAACGTAGTTTCCATACATGATATTCGAAGAACTAAATTTGGAGAAATTCAATTATTTGAGACTAACAATTCAAAAGTAAAGAATTGGAGAGCACCAAAGGGTGGGAAGAGAAAATATGTCTTCCCCCCCGCCCTCCCCAGCCCTCAGCAAATTAAATAGTGGAGGTAGCAAATTATTTTATCCTATACACCGTACTGATCTATGCAAGCTGGTTAAAAGGAATCCAGTCAAAAGACCCAGCAAAATCCTCACAAGGAAGCTAAGTTGGCAAGGAAAAATAAAATAAATCAAAATCTACATCCTAATTGACTATAGAAAAAGATTCTCATGCCAAACAACCTTCTTTTATTAACCAAACACACCCTCCCTCAAATCAAAAAATCAAAGTAAAAGCCCTCCACCAAGGTTCCAAGTAAAGTTTCCCTTTGTAATGACCCAATATGGTAGCAAGACACATTCACTTCACCTCATTGCAACTCCACATAAAAGGCTAAAAGCAGCAGCAGTGCATAGCTGCTTGAAGGGGAAGATACAAGTGTATAGTCACTAGGAATCTAACTTACTTGAGCATCAGCAAGTGCAGGGTTGACAATGTCATTTTGAATACTCTGTGTGGCGGCTGATGCAGATTTGTCTCCTCCCAAAAACATTGAAAAAGCAATATCCAAATTGGATAGCTGCAGGGTAGATTCCACCAGTTTTAACATACGCTCTTTTGCACTGCCAACCTACAGTTATACAAATTACACCCAGGCATCAGTTATCATCTCATAGATTTTTTTTTCAGATAATCAAGCAAGTTAATACTATAAATATAGACTCAGACCAAGTGTACTTTTCGCACAATTTCTAAATATACTTCATCTACCAAAGGCTCAATTATTGCAAGGGTGGAGAAAAAAAATAAACAACTTTCTATTATGTTTATGGGATCCAAGACTAGAGAATCATGGTAGCAAGAATAAAAAAATCTAACACTCTTTTCAAATTTTCATTTTATCCCAGTTGATTCAAAAGTTCAAATCAATAGACTAGTGAACAAAGCAATGATGAAACAAGATTAACTAAGCCTGCCGTATACCAGGGAGAAAATTTGCCGCCTCCACGAATTGCTCTCGTTTTCCATTTTCATTCCATACTCCTCAACACTGCGAACTAACTCCTTCACTGATATTAAGTCCTTCTGGGCATATCTGCAGTCTTGTGTCACCAGTGTTTGACAGGCAGACAATAGTCGCTCAGCAATTGCAAGAGGTGTTTGAAGCTTAATTGTCATCCTCTCAAGACCAGCAGTTGTTGAACCATCCATGAAGTCATACAGAAATTTCTCAAATTCATCAAAAGTCTTAGAGCTTGAGTAGGATTCAGACATTAACAGATTTTGCTGAACTGTTCCATCAGTGCTCGCAAGTTTTGCTTCGAGAGCAGAGCGTGCAGATACAGGAAATAGTGTTACATTTTCTACATTCAGCAAATTCCGCACATTATCTCTTACAAATGTAATGGCTTCATCAAGCTGCATCAAATTAGTAGAAAGGGTTATGTTACACCTCAGGAAGGACTAACAGGTAAAAACAAAAGGCATATCATGCGCAGTAGCTAATTAGGACTGCAATTCACAGTCCCAATTCCCAAACTCTACACAGTTCTCAATAAAATGTCTGGTTCCTCTACAGCGCTATGCTCATTGCATACCTGCAGAGGATCTAAGGCAACAATGAGATCCCAAATCTAAAAATTCAGTGTACATAGGTCATGAACTCTGCTGGCTCATACGTCTACTAGTTGTTTTTCAATATTCAAGAAAAAATATTTAAAAAGAAAAAGGGAGCACTTTTTTTATTGTATCTTGTCTCCTGGTCTATTATTTGCTTATAACTAATCACCAATTAGGTTTGTGATAAATTCAATGCTCAATTTAAGTTACAATTATACCTCATTGCCATTTCTGTACAGATCGGCTTTATTCAACAAGAATAGTACTTTTTTCTTCCACTGCTGAGTATAGCGTAGGAATGCAATCTGAAAAACATTAAATGAGGTCCAAAATCAACACCAGTTTGAAATAATATTCAAAAGCATCAAGTTATCCTAATGTGTTAAGAGGATAATAGCTACACAAGACTAGCTAGCATAAGGTATCTATCATTTGCACCATTTACTTCTACAATCAACCATACTAAGTTTCATCAATACTCTTATCAGTTCAGAAAACACAGTCAACATGCAAAAAAAAGCTTATTTCTGACCTTTAAATAAAATGTAATAACAATTGTTTCCAAAGGAACTCAAATCATGTAAAACATAGCCTAGGCATTTAGGCAAGGATATATGAGCACAGATTGGTTGATTTCATCTAGAATAAGGTCAGCTCAGGATTTCCTAAAACCTTAAACTAGAAGAAGGAAATCATCATACCATAAGAAAACACAAACATAGGAAATACTTTTTCTATACCTTCCAACACCAAAAAAAATGTGGCGTGTTTATCAATTATTTGCATACCTACTGATTAATAGATGATCTAAAAAATATTCCCATTGCAAGGTCCATGTTTTACTTAAACATCCAATATTTTAGTAATTATTTGCTATTTCTACAATAACTACTCAATTTCTGTTATTGTAGTTCCATAAAGAGCAACTCATTATGTTCTTATTTGGCAGATGAAATAAATTATTTCACTTAACTTGGCACACCATTTTTCTCTTCCATACTCTCTTTTTATCTTCAGAGGAGTAGTATCAACAATGTATTCTGCAGTTTTCTTTGCTTTTATTAACAAACTGGAGAAAGTATTATATGCTAGGACCTGCAAACTCTGTTGAGTGGCATTAATGCAACAATATTGGTAGCATTCTAGCATGTTTTTCCCCTTTCTAGGCCCACTTTACCCTTTCTTTCCTATTTTTAATCCTTTTCATACTTATTCATCTATTACTTAGTTAACCCTATCTTACCCTTTTATGCCCCTAATTACACTTTTCCCCTTGTTTTTTCAGTAGTTTGATACTCTTACGTGCTTTGTGTTGTAGGAAAAGAAACCAAGGATCAAAAAAGGGCAATAAACAACAAGGAGGACTCAAATAGGAGCAGTGCAAACGCTCCAGCTACAATAGAGCAGGCTGCAAATAGTTTC
The DNA here is from genome assembly GCF_001683475.1 of Chenopodium quinoa. Taxonomy (NCBI): domain Eukaryota; kingdom Viridiplantae; phylum Streptophyta; class Magnoliopsida; order Caryophyllales; family Amaranthaceae; genus Chenopodium; species Chenopodium quinoa. The sequence goes on from NW_018744284.1 coordinate 2,790,081, forward strand.
AAGCGGCCTCGTGGCCTTGAGTGACCAAAATCTTGGCATTCACGAATCTTCTGAAGGAGAGCTCAAAACTTTTATCTACCATCCAATTTGTTTTAACCACTTTCAAGTTGTAATTTCAGGGGTAGCATAAACAGTTTCATACAGAGTACATCAATAAATTAGGACAGCTTATATTTTTTGGAAAGCTCAGCCTTTAAAAGAGAGTAATTTATTAAGAGAGAAGTTGAAGAGTTCTTGGAAAAAATTGAAGATTTATTAAACATATTAGTAATTTTTCTTTAAAACTTTCTCATGTTTATCCTTCTAGTATTTATTTAGAAACCAAAAGCATAAACTTTTAGCTCTCTAACTCTCTTAATCTTAATTTATTCTTAATCTAGCTATTTAGTGTTGATTGCTTGAAACTAGTATGTTTGATTAGTGATAGATTATTCTATAAATAATGATTTAGTCCATATGGCCTATGATTTCTCTTTTTAGTTCCCATCGAGCATGATGTTATTTACCATAGTGACTAGTTGAATCTCAACTCTAGCAGAACTATGCCAATTTCCAAAGACATCTTGATTAATGCTATGAAAGAGTTTTTAAACATAAGTAGTGAGTAGTCTCTTAGTTAGGGGTTAATTGGAGACCCAACCATGCATGTTTGTGACTACTTGGAGGATTTGGGGGAATAATTAAATGGTTTTTTATGATTCTTGAGTTCCCGTTTAGTTTGATTGCATTGATGGAACCCTCATTAGTGCATGTTTAGGATTCTTGATTTAGTTAAGCTAAGTGTTACCCTCTTAAATTGATTGATTAGTTGGATTTAAATGTGTCCAAATAGGTAGAGCATGTGGATTTAATATTGTGTCAATAGCAATCGTGGCTATAAAATTTATTAGCTAATGTTATCTTAATGTGAAGTAAAAGAGGAATTCTTGCTTGTCTATCAATTTGTCATCATTCCAATTGTTCAATCTCGTAATCTATTTATGGTTCGAAGTAGGTTATCAACATTTAATTCTCTTCTTTGATTTTCACCGGTTAAACTTGTGCACGTTGTGTGTTGAACCTATCCTTAACGTTTTTCCCTATTGTTAGTTCTTTTAGATTTCATCTTTATAGTAGTGGAACTAATCAACTCATCCATTTTGATCTAGCTTGTCACATGCTTTATGGTGTATTATTCTCATGACTCCTTTGGAGATGACCCTTGATTATCACTTTACTTAAGTTGGTGATTGGCATAGTTGGCAACGACCAATTATCTCCTCATCACATTGCACTTTACATTCATAACATTGAAGAAAATTAAGAGAACATTTCTTAAGCCTCAACCTTTTACAAATATTGAGTTAAGGTACAATCAACAAGTTGAGGCTCATGAGTTTTAAGAATTACTTTACAAGGAATCAAACGAGGAAAATATAACCACTTTCCAACCTTCATTTATACGTATTCTTTCAAAACAATCAGAAATTTCAATTGCACTCTTTAGATGTTCATGATCCTACATCTGCAACAAAAAGCTCTCCACATAATTATGACGCCGCACAATACCTGCTACAATTAAAACAATTTATTTATGTTTATCCATATTATAATGGCTAATTGACCCCTAAAAAAGAAATTAAACTTAATTTTTCTTGAAATTAAAAAATCACATTCTTAGTATATTTTTACATAGATCAGAAATAAAGCATTCTGTCTATTTAATTGCTCACTTTCCTTTTTGGTCCATCTTACTTTATATTGTTAACCATAGCTCACTAATGTCAAGTCTAAATAAAGCATCGATTGATACAAATTATCATAGTAAACATAAAATGTGTACTGTCTTATGAATGTAAACTTTATAGCTTAATTTGAATTAGTACAGACAATTTTTGGGGAAGAAATAAGATCATCAGACATGTCAAAATAAGTTGGATATAACACAGTCAACAAACCCCTAGTATAAGCCAATATCATAAGGACAATCATCTTGAATTGGAGAAGATAATGAGTTGTGCAGCCTGGTTCTCAATTTTAACAATGATCATGACAGAATAGCACAAGAAGCAAACCATACCTCACTCTCACTTAATGGACGGTCAGCAGAAAGAACAAAAAGGAGTAAATCAGCTCTAGGCACAAATTCTTCAGTGAGGCGCTGCTGTCTTTGCAGAATGACATTAGTTCCAGGTGTATCAACAATAACCATCTGCTTTAATAGAACAAAAGGTAATTCATTTACCTAAGCAAACGGCTCACAAATATTGCCTCTTAATTAAAATAGGGTAAACATTCTGCATTAAGAAATGTCAATGGAACCATTTCTTTACGTATCTAAAGCTGTAACTATTAAAAACTTGTCTAATGATTGCATCATTCTTGGCAGAGATCATGCATCTATTACTCTACATGGCTATATGCAAATAAAATCTAGATTTTAAAAAATCAATGCTTCTCAAAAGAAGTCCAAACTGCAAACCAGATTATCATTTTTTGTACTATTAATGCAACATTGCTATTGCTGAGATATGAATCCAATTCAGGAAATACTCCTTCCTTTCCAAATTAGTTTTGACATTTGTCTTGACACATATCAGAATCCAGTAGGGTATTATTATATAGAAAAGGCAGATGTGATAGGAAATAATAGGCTATATTCAAGTTAATGTGAGATATTGTGGCTGTGTGGAAACATGACTTTTTGGTAGTGGAAAGAGGGACGAATTAAAAAAAATAGTGGGATCTTTCCAAAATAGAAGTACAAAAACTACTCCTTCAATCACTTTGTCCCTTAAAGTTGGCCCCACTTTCCTTTTTAGGTTCTCCCTTTGAGTATTCCCCAACGATTATTGACCATGGCAATAAGGGTCCACCACTTTACTCTCACATTCATTACATTTGGTTCCACCAATTTTATCTCTCATCAACTATGCCCCAATTAAAAATTGAATAAGTACCACCTCGGGATAAAGGAAGTAATCTGGGACACATGATAAATAAAGTGTGGAAACTAATCTGAGACAATTGAGGTAGAAAGATACTGAAAATTAATAGAAACTAAGAGTTGTAACATAAATTTACACAAATATGTTATTTCTAAAACTTGGTTTTTCATTAGCAGTTGAAAAAGAGAAAACAAGTAATAAATTGCATCTATAAAAGATTAATAAGACATGAAGTGAAATTAGACCAATTATCAAGTCATAAACTGCTATATTACTCTCCCAGCTATCTTATCTTACATACTCTAAGTAACCCTCTATTCTCAATTATTCCCAAATTCTTCCAATTACATACCAAGTGATATTTCGAATTTTGAGAAACTCATACATAAAGCTGCTACAGATTAACCAGGGGAAGACTGCAGCCAAACACTACAGATAAAGACACATAGCAACCCTACACAGTTTATGCATGGGGTCCACCATTGCCCACAGAAGGCAAATATTTCAACATGTTACAAAAGTTATTAAAAAAATAAAATAAAATAAAATAAAAAAGGATTGCACGGGTGCATGCTGAAAAATAAGATGCGACAGTGCAACACTACATCCATGATCTTTGTTCTTCCTCTTTGTTGACAATTAATAAAATGCTAACAGCTATTGCACATAGAATTCAAGACTCAGGAGACTGTAGAGCTCAATATTACAAGGTAAAATAGAGCAATATGCTCCTGATTAACATATTTTTGTCATTGTAACATATGCCTTGAATCAATCTATCATTTTGGGTGTTTACAGCAACAACAAAGCCTTAGTCCCAAAATGATTTGGGGTCGGCTAACATGAATCGTCATAAGGAATCGTACGATTAAAGAAAAGGACATAACAAAATAATCATTAAAAAGAGTTTGAAAACAGGTGAGTAAAGTGAGCTAACAAAAGAGCATTTAAGGAAAATTAAGGGAGTTTAAAAAGAGAACCAAGAGTAAAATTCAAGAAAGTTTTAAAAGAGTGGTTAAATCGTTGAGGAAAGTATCATTTCGGGTGTTTCAAAAAAAAATCTATCATTTCGGGTGACCCAGCACAGTCTGCAAGACGGAGGTCTATGAGTCAAAGAACTCCAGTTTAGGAGTGTAGGGATAAAGTCCCTAAAACATACGCTATCCGTTACAATGGGCTATGGTGTTCTTTCACAGCTTATTTTACGGGCCTAATCTGTTTTAGTTTAAGGAATTAATACATGTTCCCCTAATTCTTAACCTCGCCTACTTCCATAATCTATATTCTTCAAGATCACTAAAAGCACTTCGTCTCACCTGCCTTTGTGGAACAGCTAATGAATTGATAATGAACCACATAAAATGTGTGCTTTTGACGCCTCTTGTTTATTGATTTCACTTTATCTTTTTTCTTGCCTATAGTCATCTAATTTCTTGAAGGGTGTTTTCATGTTTGTAAAAAGTAATGAGGTATAGCAGATAGAAAGGCTTGAAGGTTTAACCATAAATACGATAGTCTTATAATTCATTTAATGACGCAAACGTGATGAAATATGACTGAAGATGACTGAGATTGGGTTCAATAACACCACATATGCTCTAAATCTACATAAAATAGGGATGTTGCTCAATAAAGTAGTAGGCATCTGATAAACAAACATTAAATTTATGGAATATATGGATGCATAAGCTTATGAGCAACGGCACCAGCTTCAATTTAAAAAATTAAACAACCAAGAGAACCAACCTTCTTTAGAATTTTGGCAGGTAGGTAGCAAATATTTTGACCATCAGGAAGCCTTACACAACGTTGCTCCTCCTTTGCATCCAAATCAGCATAGCGCAAGAAAGTAATCTCATTGGTGGTGGGAACTACACCCTCCATCACAAATTTTCCTCCAAGGAGTGCATTGATGACTGATGATTTTCCGGAGTTAAATTCACCCTGGTACAATCATAAAGACAGTAACAAATTAACCGAGTAATAAATTTCTTCAACAAAGATAACACATTATGTTGTAGGGTACACTCATAGAGAAATCTAATCATCAAATTCTTAAAATGAACACAGTTTTGCTAAACAGTTCATTGTTGCACAGTTCACAATCAAAGAGCAGAAATAACTGATCCAAACTGAACACTTCCAGAGTCAAGAGTTCAGTGTTAAGGTTCAAAGAAATTTTGCAAAGTAACTAAACATTTTAAGCTAACAGAAACTGAGAAAAAAATAAATAAAAATTAATTTTCCCACATTTAAAAAATGAGCCTATCAGAAATTTCTTTCAGTTTTTTCTCGTGCTAAAAACTAGCCATTCAACATCAATGGTAATAAAACTATCTTTCAAGTCATTTACAATTATTTCCCAGTTCAATAATCACATTTACACAACATTTTTTGCACAATTGGCTGATTTTAGCAAGGCAAAGCATGCTGGAAAAAATAGGTCTTTAGCATTAGAGTTTAAAGCTTGAACACTGCAAATATGGGGATATCTTTATTACTCCCTCCATCCCATAATGTTGTTCCCACTGTGAAATTTTCCTTGAAATAAGAGATTTGGGACAAACATGATTTGCAATTAATATTGTACATTGCATGTGTAATTTTATTGAAAAGTGCACAATTCAACGTTGGGAGAAGATAAAACATTAAATGCTTTTGTTGTATTCGACTTATGTTTGAATCAAAAACAAAACGCACTTTCCATGAATTCTATATTCAATCTGGGCAAAATTTTCTGAAAATGTGAGGACAAAATGATTAAATAGGGACACCATAAAAGGAAATGGGAAAATCATTCTGGGACACCCAAAATGGAATATGGGAAAAACATTATGGAACGGAGGAGATATGAGATTTGACAAACATTACAAAAATTGAGACTAGCAAGTTCTTATAAGGTTTAATGAGTTTTGACAAGTTCAGATAAGTAAAAATGAGAACACACCCTTAGATGGATGAATAATATAAGTGATTTTAGGATGAAAATCAAATAATTTCATCAGGAAGCAACAATTCTTGAGGTAAAGTTGAATGATAGTTAAACTATAATTTTATCATAAAACGTCCAGCTAATAATAGCATACAACGATCACTTTCTACAGGGTATTCGACTAACGTTAAACCAAATAAGAAATAACTCTAAAGCTTATCATGCCAAAATAATTATTGAGATGTATAAAGAAAGCTTAATAATAACTCTCATGTTCAGAAGATCAAATAATCCTCTAAGACTCTAAATAGGAAATTCCTCATATAATGACCTTATTGAGACAAAGGATCAATGATCTGCACTCTTTTAGTTATCTCTCTCAACTCTAGAACTATTTCCTCCCTTATCCACAAAACCCTTCATTTGCTCCCTTCACTCCCTTTTTGCGTTTTATCAAATCCACCACCACCACATCCATTGTCTTTTACCATCATAACCAATCAGCCAATGATCAAGTCAGCCATGAGCCACCACAATCATCTTTGGCTATCTCTCTATCACTGTCTTATCTGTCTCTTTTTCCCCTTCAATGTCTTTCTCTCTTGTAGCACAAACGTCTCCTAATAAAAAAGATAAGCCTTGATCTTCCTAATTGCACTAAGACCTGGCACATTTAAACTTTAGGAGTTGAGCTACTTAAACCTAGTTTTAAAGTGTTGAGAAGAAACAGCTAAAACAAGTCTTGAAGCCATTAAATGATTCACATTGTATGCAATGTTTTAAAACAAAATTCATAAGCATTCATGATTTATGAGGTTATTGATCATTGATTACAATGCAATATCACCCAAATCCAAACAATTATGCAGTAGAAAAACAACAAATACAGATACCCAAATCAAGGAGAGAGAAAGATGGATAGTGAGTAGCGACAAAAAAGGGAAATAGCCAAGAAAATTTATAAAAGAAAACAAGACGTTGTACATGTAAGAAGAGACAGCAAGAAATATAGGAAATACTAGTATTTCCATCCTTTTCAATTGCAAAAATTACAGGAAAAGACCCAAAGACCCAGATCTGGATCCAAACCCAATCTATGGCTGCTGCTCCTCCTATTATATCAGCAATTAAGCTTAAGCTGAGTGTTAAGTTCACATTTCTAGGTTATTTATTGGGGATTACAATTACAGATATTTGGGTAAAATTTCTGCCTGGTGCAGCCCCTTCCATATTTCATGTCCTCAAGATGAATAATGATGCAAAAAAAGATGAAGGAAGGAGGCAAAGGAAGTAAGGCCTTGAGTAAAGAAAGGAAAAACTTCAATGAAAAATAATTAGTCATTTAAGACTGAGAATGAGAATATAGAGAGAGAGAAATGCATCAGAGATCAAAGGGTTCCAAGTTTGAAAGAGGGCTTTTTGTCATTAAAAGTCCTGCCAGAAAAGAGATACTCTCTATTATGATCAAAGTTTAAGAATGGTAGGCCAGGAATCTTTAAACAACAAAGGCTACTTTGAGTTTTCTATACCTCAGTCCTCAGAGTTACCTAATACAAGACCTATAACTTTCAGAAAACACCTTATAAAACCAAATTCATTAACCTCAGAGGAAGCGAAAGAAGATGTTAGCCAAGAAAATACATGAATGGGAAAATTTTATAATGAAGCTCTATAATTGATTAGAGGCTGATGATTCCCTGATATGCACAATATATTATTTTTACCCTAATGACCACCCGATCACAGTTACATTTTGTAAAATTATACCAACATGACAAAAATTTTCATTGAAAATCAGAGCTAATACCCATATTATCCTTGAACCAGAATTTTGTTGAAGTTCAGCACTCAATTACCACTATGACCAGCAAAAATGGCTCATCAAGTTGTGAGATAGCATCATTGAGAAGTGAAATTTCCTCCATCTGCATCAGTAATTAATCCTCTATCAAGAGTCACGTGCAACGAAAAACAAATGTTCAAGTGTTAGGACACTTTAAATAACTTAGCTACCCAATGTTAACAATAAATGATCACCAGTGGTGCAGCCTTCTCAATAGTGTCAACTGCTTCCATTAATAACCGTCTCTCCTTCTTTATGAACTGCATTTCTCTGTCCTCTAGATTGACAAAGCTAGCTATCCCCATATCAACAGAAAAGCCATTAGTAGTGTTCAACATGTGCTTATTGAAACTTAAATCTTCATCCTGGCGTCTTATGTCTGTAGCAAGTCTATTTGTAGCTGATGGGTCATATAAAATTCTGCTAAGACCATCACCACTAGACTTCAATTCCTGCAATGAAGTAACAACTCCACTTGCACTGGACATGAGCACCTTTGATACTTCATCAATTGACCCACCATTTGTTATCAATTCCACTTCAACAAACACCGGAATCTTGACATTATTATTAATAGAATTCATGAAATTTTCAGCAGGTTCTTCGGCAAGAATACTATAAATAAGAAAATCAGCACCCTCAGCACTAGAAGCGTTGAGTGCAGCTTTCACAGTTTGCACAATCTTTCCCACAACTGGAAGGACTACTGAGTCTGATTTTGAACTCATCAATGTATTCCTTGCTACTATTGGAGGAAGACCTGTAGATATATACAAGTGGTATCAGCCCATTAAAGTGACATTTGCTTCCATTGTTATCACTTTGAGCATCCAGTGTTTAATATTCAAGAGGCAAAAATAGGTGAGTATGTCTGTAATATTTTTGAAAGTTTGATCAAAATTATTGACCATCATACTAAACCTACTAGAATCAAGAAATGGAAATAACAAAAACTAAAAAACCACAAAAAAAAAAAAAATACTCCGTCCGTAGTCTTTAAAAACTTGATATCAAAAGTAAAGAACTCTAAACTGAAATTTAAACCCTCAATACCTCAACCACGCCATCTAGAGTAAAAATTTGTTGTAGAAACAGACACTAACTCAACCAAATATATCATCCCAAATGCAACCCATCGATAAATCAAATTTTGAAAACAAACGAAGGTCATATTTTGTTCAACTTATTTCCAATTATTTCAATATAAGTTCATCATATACGGATTAATAAGTTTGGGAAAAATATGTTCAGGTAAGTGGTAAGGGATACCCAAGTTCAATTTATAACTAAAATAAGTTTTAATAAGGTTTTATAAGTTCATATAAGTGAAAAATCAGGTGAATACAACACACCCAACACACCACAAAAACTAACAGCACACCAAAAAATTCGACGAAACCCATATCAATTATATCACAAATTAGGCAATTGAAACTCATATCAGTTATACCACAAATTAGGCAATGAAACTAACAACAAACCACAAATTCAACAAAACCCATATCAAGTATCAACTATACCACAAATTAGGCAATGAAACTAGCAACAAACAACATATTCAACAAAACCCATATCAATTATACCACAAATTATGCAAAGAAACTAACAGCATACCACAAATTAAAACAAATCGTACTTAATTACACTAAATTGTAAAAAATAATAACTGTAAAATAAGGTGCAAAATATAACCTTGATCAGATAACAAAACTCCACTAGCATTAACAGCAACAGCAATATCAACACGCTCAGCAACCAACAAATAAGCTCGGTCTCTAATCACAGACTTCAACAAACAAGCAGCCTCATAAAGCTTTCCACCACTACGCCCTTCGTCTCCATTAACAACCACAATTCCAACCCACTTCGAAACCGCCATATCCACAAAATCAACAACTGACCCATCATTCAGAACCTCAGAAGCATTTAATTGGAGCACAATGTTGGGGATTTTGATCTCAGGCCGCTTATACCCACCAGGGAAAAGTGTCCTAGGCGTCGGATTTTTGGGGACGAAAGCATCTGACGATTGAGCTGCATTGTTTTGGAGTGATTTTATGTTGAAAGAGTGGAATTGAGTGAGTTGGTGGGGTGGATTTGGGTGCCTGAATCTATGGAGGAAATGGGTGTTTGTGGGAATACTTGATTGTTTGGAAGAGAGGAAACTAGTGGAGAAGAAATGGGGTGAAGAGAGAGAAGTAAAAGATGACATTGATGGAGATATTGAAGGTGGTGCTATACTACTGTTATTGAGAAGATGGATTTGGTTTCATGGTTTTGTAAGGAGGTTGAGGAAGGAGTATTCAATTTGGAAAGCTTATCTAAAATCTTTGTCTCCTAAATTATTGGGAAAATTTGTTAGGGGAAATTTTGTGTAAAATTACACTAGAGATGGGCCGTTTTGTAAACAATTACCCATTTTTTTTATTTATTTATAACTACATATAGGTTAGCAAACGTTTGTCTAACACTACCCAACAACGTTTTCTGTCCAAATTATACGTTAGTGGGGCCCACTTCTTCTCTTTCTCACCCAATTAACTCCCCTCCCCAACTATATCTCTCCTCCCTCATTCACTTCCCTCCATTTTCACTCTCTTGTTAAACCTTCCATATTTCACCATATTCTTTAGACCTAAGCGAATCTCCACCATAATTTTTCATCTCCTTTTCAAAAAATTGACAGCCCTTACAGCCTTTTCTTTGTTATCTCTCTCTTTCCTACTCATCTTGTTGCTGTTTATGGTAATTTCAAGTCAATGACTGAAAGTATTAGAATGCAATTGAATTCAATCCCAAAGCCAAAATAAGCAAAACCCCCAATTTAATTCCACCCCTAAACCCTAGAAATCAAAATCGTCCCCAAACTGAATTGAAGCTGTTTCGGGGTTTTTTGATGTGTCCTGCGGGAGAGTTACAATTCCAAGAATGCCCTTCGACCGCCTGTACCTGCAAAATCACGAAGACTCCGGTTGGGTGGAGCTCCGCCTCCGACGATCAAGTCAGTGATGAATGGGAGGAAGAAAGTGCGTAAAGAGTAAAAATTACTTCTCGCATAAGGGAGAATTCCGCAATTAAGATTGCTCGGTTTCGGTGTAAGTGCATTTATGATTGTATTCCATGCCCCATTAATTAGGATTCTCCCACTATTTATAGTGGGGAGCATTGGTTCTCCATTTAGGGTTCCTAGGACACGTGTCAGCAGGGGATTGGAGCCCTGCTGACCAATGGCAGGGTGCCACGTGTCGCTCAGCCATTGGGCCACGTGGCTGGGGTAAGTCTACCCCAAACATTTGCCCCTCTCAGGTGCTGACGTGGCAAGGTGCCACGTGGCACCTGAGAAGAGAGCTGACAAAAGATACTAATATATATATATATATATATTCGAAACCCCTTCATATTCTAACTGAAGGAAGAGGGAAAAGCAGAAGGGGAAGGGTCGCGCCCCTTCGCCTTCCGGAATAACCCTTATAAATAGGGGAGGAAGCACACGAGAGCTCATTTACAAACTTCATGAAATTTCTTGAATTTTGAGAGCATCCGGCATTTGAGAGCATCCGGTACTTGAAATTCAGAGCACACGGAGATTTGATAGTTTGCGAGCAGCCGGTTTTCAGACCGCCTGTGAAGTAGCAAGCAAACAAAAGATTTTCGAAAGGGTACCTCAGAGAACCCAGCCGGTATTCAAACCGCCTGTGTCTTCGCAAGCATCCCCAAGAAATTTCTTGAGGTATTCAACACTTTACTCTAGGGTCCGTCTCTATTCCTTCTTGCTTTTCCATGTATTTCCGTTTGCGTCTTTTGCTTGCATTTTTGTTTATAAGTCCCATAGGTAGATGGACCCTTTATACCCTTACCCGGACCATAGTTGTGAACTCAGCCAGTCAATTAGTACGGTTGAGTCTAGGACTGGATCTGCCGCCTCTGATCTTTGGAATTTCCCCTTTTCAACGCCTGTATCGACCGACTCCGTGTCTGTGCAGGACACCATGGCCAGAATTAGGGGAACAACTATGGACCCCAATTACAGAGGCGGAGACTCAAACGAGTTATCGCCTGAAAATCAAGGCCCAGACGGGGCGATTAGAGAACCATCCGGCGGTACCCCCGCCACCCTAAGCGATAGCATTCTAGGCTCCTACAACGAGGAGACCTCTCCGGCTGAGGAGGCTGAGCAGCCAAAAGCTGCCAATGAGGCTCCCAACTCCCCATCCGGCTCTGATGACGGTCGGGTTGAAAGTAGTAGCTCCAGCTACTTAACCGTGTCAGAAGATAGCGAGGAGGCGGAGAGGCCTTCGTGGCAAAGCCGAAACGACCCTCTCATGATCGTCGTCTCCTTGAAGGACCGCGCCCTCATGCGGTCTTCTCTACAAGACTTTATCACCAGGCGGCCGCTTGGTGAAGGATACAAGATGACCGTGCCGGGGGAGTTCGGGACGGTTGTATGGGAAGATGACCAACCCAACGCTAACAGTTGGTTTGGGTGCTACGAGGCGGCTTTTCTAGCCAGTGTCCGATTCCCCCTTCACAACACAATCAAGGCCATACTTAGGGGGTATGGCCTAGGCGTTTGGCAGCTCACCCCGAATTCTTGGGTGAATATTTTAGGGTACATCGCCGCCTGCGAGATGCAGGGTCTCAACCCCGGCTGGGAGGCGTTTGCCCATATGCACTACTTGAGCCGGAGCCCAGGCGGCTGGAGGGCCTGGTACACCTTGACAACTCACCCCCAATACATGATGACCTTGGACAAGCCGTCTAAATGGTCGGACTGGAAGAACCGGTTCTACCTGGTCAAGGCCCCGTCTGAGGAGGAAAACAAGGAGCACCGGTCCTACAACCGGAAACCAGAGCTTATGGGGCAGAAGTGTCGGCTGCCCTCAGTTCCCGATAATGATAGGAGGGCCATTCTGGACTCCGGATTTTTTGAGTTGACCTCTACCTCTCTCTCAACCGGAGAGATAATAAGGGTACCTAAGAACTAGGTGCCCAAACACGAATTTTTCAAGGACGAGTGCTTTTTGTCCGCCTGTGGGCTTAGCAGCATGTTTAAGACCAAAGTTTATGAACCCTAGCCGATTAATTTGATGTCGGCTGACCTTTTTCTCTTGATTGAAATGTAAAATTCATATTTCTGACCGGGTGTGTTTTCGTTTTGCAGAAGAAGCTAAGAAGATGCTGCCCACCGCCAAGACACCCGCAAAGAAGGCTTCAGATATCCGCAAGGAGAATCTGGAGAAAAAGCTTGCCGCTCAGGCGGCTAAAAAGGTTAGCTCGCCTGACCTTCTCTATGTGTTTGGCTTTGATGTTGTTTTGGCTATTTATTCATCTAACCGTTTGTGGTTTGGTTTCAGGATGGGGGTGTTATTCCCCGTTCTTTACAAAAACAGATCCGGCAAAGGCCGTCTGTTGAAGAGCTTGCACTCAAGTTGCAGAAGACCGCTTCTACCGCCCGGGCAACAACCGGCGGTAAAACAATAAAGACCCCAGGCGGGTCTAACACTGAAACGACCTCGAAATAGGTCACTCCAATAAGGACCGCAACCGGTCCATCTGATGCCAGAGGCCAAAAGGCTTCCCAAAAAGGTACAAACCCCTTCAACCTCATGTTGCTCGACCTACCCATGCGGGTAAAGTCATACTCCTCTTCGCAGCCAGGAGATTCTCCGATCAGCCGGTTGTAATATACCCATCCGGTCTTTCAACTAATACCGGTTGTATTGTTGTTGCAGGCACTGCTCCGCGTGGAGGGGCTTAAAAAGGCCTACATCCGCAAACAGGAAGAGCTAAGAAGAGTCAAACGTTCTGCGGATGACGCACATAGCGTTGCTCACTATTCCATGATTGTGCATGACTTAGAAACTAAAGCTATAATCATGCAACAGGCGGATCAAGTCAAGTCCCTCCAACGGGCCCTCTCAGAGTCCATGCTCAAAATCGACAACCTCCAGGCGGTCCTGGATAACGCTGAAGATGAGCTAAAAAAGCATGAAGAGCCCCTCAAGCGGCTCGACCAAGCGGAGAAGAGCAGCAAACGACTGCAATTAGAGAATGACCGCCTGGTCAAGGAGGCTGCAGATGCTCAGCGCAATTTCAAGGCCACCTTAGAAGCTGATCAGAGCCGGCTCATAGAGGAGAATGAGCAGGACTGCCAAAACAGAATGAAAAGGGCGTTCTCCATCATCCACCCGGGTGCAGACTACAACGTCTGGGAGCTCGCCTACAAATACGCAGACCTGGCCATTCTGGCTGAAGAGGAGGGCCAGCCGAGGCCCGAACCGTATGAGCAGTGGGTGGACGCCGAGTTCCAGCGAATGCAGGCGGAAGCGGCTGCTTTGGAGGCGACAGTCGAGGATGAGGTTGCTCCCGGCTCCGTCCCCAACACCGACCCAGCTCATCCGAAAGGGATCCAGGCTTAGGGAACCTAGGTAACAGTGCAGCATGAGTAGCAACGACTTCTCGGCCTGCGCGCCGTGCATTATCTTGTAATAGCGCCGGAAGGGTCGGATTACTCTGTTGTTATTTTTCATTTTGAGTACTGATATTTTTACCGGCTGTGCCGGTTTATCTTGTAAACAATTTTAACATTTTCACCGGCTATGCCGGTTAATTCTGCTAAATTTCTACCGGTTGGTCCGGTTTTGAATGAATTTGCTTCTTTCTTTTTGCTGTTTTGAAAGTCTTGAATATCGCATTTTTCTTGCTTTGAATGAACTCGAATAAACAGCTTGCAATTGGTATCATCAAGCATCAAGTCAGCCCACACAAGCGGCAAGTCGGCTGTGTATAATAATTTTTGCGAGTATAGCCAAGAAAACCCAGCCGGTATTATTGCCGTCTGTGTCTTCGCAGGCTAGGCGAAGAAATTTGTGAGGGTAGGCAAAAGAACCCAGCCGGTACCATTATCGTCTGAGTCTTCGCAATTATTTGTATTTTTTGCCTTGTGTAAACCATGAATGTTTTTCCGCATGACTTTTTGGGGTTAGGATAGGTAATTGCCCCTGGACCGTCTGAGTCTTCGCAAGCAATTGTATTTTTTGCCTTGTGTAAACCACGAATGTTTTTCCGCATGACTTTTTGGGGTTAGGATAGGTAATTGCCCCTGGATAGGAGGCTGGCATAGATGAAATGGTGCCTGGCGGCTATCCATATGCTATAGCGCAAATGCTAACGACTTTAGCTAAGTGCTAAGTGCCAACCGTTTTTACCGATTTGCCGGTTGGGTTTTTGGGAAAGACCCTTTCAAAGGATTTAGGGTGTCAATTTGCCGGTTGGGCTTTTGCAAGAACCCCCTTTATAGATTATTGGCCTAACCCAAATTTTTGAGGCCTTCCTTCTCTTAGTCGATTAGGCGGTATGTTAAGTACCGTTTGTCTGTTTTGAGATCAGCCTTAAATGGTACTTGATCCAAAGAGGGGGTCGGTTGCATGTTTGGGAATGCTAACCCATAGTTCTTTGGAGCCATGGATCATTCAGGCGGGTAAGACCACCTGGTTTTTTATCACTAGAACAATTTTCCACCCAAATGGGAGATGTTCTCTTCGATGAATTCACCCAAATGGGCGTCACCGGCTGGTTCATTAAATTTCCGGGCCCGCTTGAGTTTTGCACAAGACATGGCGCATAGGAAATAGGTAAAGGGGGGCCGCTTGTGTTAAGCACAAGACATGGCGCATGTAAGCACTATATATAGTAAATCTTTCTCATTAATTATATAGAAATATACAAAAAACTATACAATTTCTAGAAGTAGTACTTTTTGAGATTATCTACATTCCAAGTTCTAGGCAGCTTTCTACCGTCTGGGGTTTCCAGGCAGTATGTGCCGTCTCAAACTTCTTCAAAGATCCGGTAGGGTCCCTCCCAATTTGGGGTCAGTTTGGCTTGTTCATTGGCCCTACCGGTTGCTTCCATTTTGCGGAGCACAAAATCTCCTACTTTTAGAGGCCGTTTGTGAATCCGCTTGTTGTAGGCTCTTGTCATTCTCAGGCGGTAAACCTCATGACGCAAGGCTCTTGTCATTCGCTTTGGGAGGGCATCTAGTGCAAGCCTCATGGCTTCCCAGTTGGCCGCCTCATCATATAGCATGATACGAAGCGTTGGCTCATAATGTTCAATAGGGAGCACCGCCTCAGTGCCGTCTGTCATAAGAAATGGGGTTTCACCGGTTGCCCCTTTTTTAGTGGTCCTGATGGCCCAAAGGACATGAGGTAGTTCCTCTGCCCATAGTCCACCGGCTCTTTCCACCTTCTTTTTTATACCGTCTGAGATCAGCTTATTGAAGGCCTCAACTTGTCCGTTTGCTTGAGGACAGCCAACGGATGCAAAACAATGGGAGATTCCTTGGTCTCCCAACCAGCTCTTGAGGACAGGCGTTTCGAATTGAGGTCCATCATCAAAGACCATAGACATTGGAACCCCAAACCGGGTGATGACATTTCTCCAAATGAAGGAGATCACGTCCTTTGTTTTTATGCCTTTGACCGCCTCTGCTTCAACCCATTTGGTGAAGTAATCCACTGCCACCAAAATATACCGGCGACCGCCTGTGGCAGGCGTATATGGACCCAAAATATCCATGCCCCATTTTGTAAACGGAACCGGGCTATGGATGGCTGTCAAGTCAGTTGCCGGTCGATGTATCAGCCGGGCAAACTTTTGGCATTTGTCACACCGTTTCACCAAATCCATGGCGTCTGCCTCAAGAGTGGGCCAAAAGTAACCCTGCCGTCTGGTTCTTCTTGCCAAGGACCTACCGCCTATGTGTGAGGCACAAAAACCCGCGTGCAGATCCTCTAGAACCTCTCTTCCCCTTTCAGGGGTTACACACTTTAGAAACGGCTGTAGATAACCCTTCCGGAGAAGTTCTCCATGATGCATAACAAAGCTCAGAGCACGCTTCTTGAGCGCCATTGCTTCAGAAGGGTCATCCGGTACGGTACCGTCTGCCAAGTAATCCCGGATGGGGTCCATCTAGGTGGCACTTCGGTCCAGGATACCTATGGGTTCATGATCAATGCTTCTTTTCTCAATGACTTCCCAAAAAAACCGTTCTAGGTGCATCACAGGAGGCGGATGATGCCAATTTGGAAAGGGCATCCGCCTGATTATTCTCGGACCGGGGCACCTGACTTAGATGAAATTCATCAAGTGACACAGCCTCATCTCTGACCGCCTGCAGATATTTGATCATAGCTGGATGGGTGGCCTCGTAGTCACCATTGTACTGGCTAACAATCAATTGAGAGTCTGAGCAGGCGCTGATTTTTACTGCCCCTGCTGCCTTACACATGCGTATACCGGCTAGCAGGGCTTCATACTCCGCCTCATTATTAGAGGCTTGGAACCGGAACCGTAGTGCATATTCAAACTTATCCCCTTCCGGAGAATGACATATGACGCCTGCACCACAGCCGTTCACCGTAGAACTACCGTCCACGAATAACTTCCAAACCTGATCAGGATTTTCCGGTTGCACCAGCCTAGTCATCTCGACAATGAAGTCGGCAAACGCCTGACCTTTCACTGCCCGCCTGGGTTCAAAATTTATTTCGAGGCTCTGTATTTCAACATCCCACTTGATCATTCTGCCAGATGACTCGATGGTGGTCATTGGGCGCTTGAGCGGCTGGTCTGTATATACAATCATCGGGCGAGCCAAAAAGTAGGGCTTTAACCGTTTGACTGCGAAAAACAGGGCCAACCCAAATTTTTCGATCATGGGGTACCAGAGTTCAGCATTCTTAAGAACATGGCTGATGAAATACACCGGGAGCTGATTACCGTCTCTCTTAGTGAGGAGAACGGCGCTAAGGGCATGATCAGAGACGGCTAGATACATATAGAGGACCTCCCGGGGCAGAGGGCTCACTAGCCTTGGCAGCGAATGCAAATGTTGTTTTAGCTTCTGGAATGCCATTTCCGCCTCTTCACCCCACTCGAATCTGGACCTCTTCCGGATGGCCTAAAAGAAATAGAGGCACTTGTCACATGACCGGCTGAGAAATCTTCCCAACGCCGCCAGGCAACCGGTCAATTTCTGGGCTTCTTTTACAGTGCGGGGAGACCGCATGTCAATGACTGCCTGTACTTTTTCCGGATTAGCCTCTATGCCCCTTTGATCGATCAAAAATCCGAGAAACTTCCCAGACTCAACACCAAATACACACTTCTTTGGGTTAAGCATGACCTGGTGCCGCCTGAGTGTGGTGAATGTTTCTCGGAGGTCCAGTAGGTGATCCGTCTGTAGCTTGGATTTGACTATCATGTCATCAATGTACGCCTCTACATTCCTGCCAATCTGATTGATGGAAACGGTGTTTATCATGCGCTGGAATATAGCCGGTGCATTCTTTAACCCAAACGGCATCACCTTGTAACAAAATAGCCCCTGATCAGTGACGAAGGCCGTCTTCTCTTGATCTTTTTTCCATAGGGGTATTTGATGGAAACCTGAGTAGGCATCCATGAAACTCATCAGAGCATGACCGGCTGTAGAGTCGACCAGATTGTCAATCTTTGGAAGCGGGTAACTGTCCTTTGGGCATGCTCTGTTCTGATCTGTGTAGTCTACACACATCCGCCAGGTACCATTCGACTTTTTCACGAGGACAACGTTTGCTACCCAATCCGGGTAGTAGCATTGCCGGATGAACCCAGCATCTAACAGTTTTTTGACCTTAGCCGCTGCCGCCTGAGATCTTTCTTCACCATGATTCCTTTTTTTCTGCCTGACCGGCTTCATTTTAGGATCCACGGCGAGTTTTTGGACAGCTAGATCCGGGCTGACGCCTGGCATCTCTTCCACTTCAAAGGCAAAGATGTCTTTGAATTCTCTTAGAAGTTGGAGCAGGTGTGCCCCCAACCGTTCATAAGCGACCGTCCCAACCTTGACAACTCTGTCAGGACGGCTGTCGTCAAGGACGACATCAATGCAGTCACCAGCCGACTGAGTTCGTTGACCATCTGACCTTTCCCCGGCTAGTGATTGCTATTTTTCTTGCTTGACGGGATCCGTCTGGCCCGCCTTTCGTTTCTTACCGGTTGCCCTTGGAGCCGGGACTGCTGCATCGCAGTTATCAAGGTCTATGGGGTTGCCGTCTCCGGCTGCCCCCATAGTAGGTCTGACGTTAGAGAGATAGCACTCCCTAGTCGTCCTCTGGTCCCCCTTAAGGGAACCGACTGTACCATCGTCCTTTTCAAATTTGACAAGCATGAGGGAAGGAACGATGACAGCCTTGGACTCATTGAGGGTCGGACGGCCAAAAATCATGTTGTAGGCGGCTAGCTCTTCTACAACCAAGAATTTAATCACCATATGACGTCCTTCCCCCTTTTCACCCAGCCGGATGGGAAGATCTATGCTTCCTACCGGATGCACTACACCTCCCCCAAAACCAACAAGCGGGTGGGGCGCCTGGTGCATACTACTGGATTTGTACTTGAGCTTGGTCAAGCACTAATAACTGATTAGGTTAGACGAGCTCCCGGTATCCATTAAGATCCGGCCAACTCTCTGATTGGCAACCTTGCATTCGATGACTATGAGATCATCGTGAGGACGCCTGACCTTGCCTCGGTCCTTTTCAGAAATAAGGACCTCAGGAAAGATGTCTTTGGACGCCTGGGTCTCCTCAACTGAGTTAACCAGCTTCCTGATGTTATCTTTGGTGCCCCGGATAGTGGGAGCCTCTCCAGCAAAGCCGCCTGCTATTGTGAAGATGGTCTCTTCATCCGTTTCTGAATTTGCAAGAACAACTTTTGCCGCCTGCCCCTTCTTGGCTAAGGTGTTACCCTTGGCTTTGGGCAAATAAGACTTCAGAGCTCCTTCATCGGCCAGACGGTCTAATAGCCGCCTGAGGCTATAGCAACCATTAGTGTCATGGCCAACATCCTCATGGTACTGGCAGTATTTGCTTTTGACCCGGCTGCCTACGGGGCTTTTCATAACAGCCGGCTTGTCGAGAGACATCCGGTCCTTGATCTCCATGAGGATGGAGGAGCAGTCCTTTGTGAACTCGTACTTGGGAACGTACGGTTCAGATTTCCGTCTGAGCTTCTAAGCCGGCTGACCTGATCGGTCTGCCGCCCAGACCTCCTTTCTCTTCTTTTCTTCCTTTTTATCCGGCTGTTGTTGTTGTTGCCGGTTGTCTCTTCAGTCGGATTTTTTGGAATCCAACGGCTGCTTTATAGCACAAATCTCCGTCGCCTGTATGTAGGCTTCAACTTCCATTAACGCCTCTTGGAGGGTGGCTACCCTTTTCCGGACGAGGTCAAACTTGAAGGTTGACCCATCCTTCAGACCCTTAAAGAAGTCTGTGTAAGCAACTTCATCAGACAACCCTTGAATCTGAATTCTCATCAGATTGAACCGCCTGACATACGACCGGAGCCCTTCTCTGTCACCCTGCTGTATTGCCCCCAGATCGAGGCTTGTCTTTTTAGCCGGGATGTTCATTGAGAAATTTGACGTAAACAAGTACGCCAAGGTCTTGAAGCTGTTGATGCAGCCGGCTGGTAAGTTACCAAACCACCGTTGGGCAATTCCCTTCAGGGTAGCCGGGAAGCATCGGCACCAGACGGCATCATCCAACCCCTGTAGGTACATTAGATTGGAATAAGCCATTAAATGATCTTCTGGGTTGGAGGTACCATCATAGGCCCCTACCAACACGTTTTTTATCTTGGCCGGCTGTGTCGCCTGGGTTATCTCAGGTGAGAACGCCGAGGGCTGTTCTCCCAAATTTAGCAGGCGCTGCTACCAATCCATGAGTTGGAACGGCTGCTGCACATTTCTTCCAAACGGACCCGTTTGGGTAAAAGGGGATCCACCCAGCCCATTCCGCGAACCAAATAGACCAGGCTGGATCACTTGGGGTCCAGACCGGGCGGATGGTTCACCCGTCTGACTCCCTAGACTCGTTCCCGTACGCCTGTTAGAGGTGTCACGGAAACTGTCTGGAAAGGTCGACGTTGAAGCCGACGCAGACGCTATACTTCTCTTTTCTTGGAGAAACGTCCGGGCGTGAGAGAATATCTTTTTTGAACCATTCGGCTGCATGTGCCGGATGGGTTTTCTAGGTTCCGCTTGCGGGAAGCGGAGCCGGTTTTGATCGAACCTGAGACCCTCCCCCTCCTTTAGCTTTGGATGAGGGGTAGGGACCCGGTCCTTGATTGCCTTCTTGTTAGAAGGCTTCTTGGCCGGCTGACTCTTCTTGGGAGTAGCTGACCGAATAAGGCTCTGGATTTCGCCTTTAAAACTATTCATGAAGGTCATGAGTTCGTTCCTTGTGACGGGAGCAGAGCCTTCTGCCGCCTGTGCAGCTCCAACCGGGTTGCCGGCTGGGTTGCTTGGAGCAGCTTGGATGTTTTCCCGTTCCTTCTTATCCCTGGAACGGGTGTGCTTGGTTCTGAAGGACCCGTCTGGGGCCACATAGGTGTCGAGTCCATACTCATCACCGCTTTCATGGTCCGTCTGCACCTCAGGCTCGGCCGATGGCCGCTTGTCCTGATCCGGTGGTACAGGGTTAGAAGCCAATTTTACGACGATTCGAAATTCTCGTCCTCGGCTCAGAAGTACTCTCCCCACAGACGGCGCCAAATGTTTCGGGGTTTTTTGATGTGTCCTGCGGGAGAGTTACAATTCCAAGAATGCCCTTCGACCGCCTGTACCTGCAAAATCACGAAGACTCCGGTTGGGTGGAGCTCCGCCTCCAACGATCAAGTCAGTGATGTACGGGAGGAAGAAAGTGTGTAAAGAGTAAAAATTACTTCTCGCGTAATGGGAGAATTCCGCAATTAAGATTGCTCAGTTTCGGTGTAAGTGTATTTATGATTTTATTCCATGCCCCATTAATGAGGATTCTCCCACTATTTATAGTGGGGAGCATTGGTTCCCCATTTAGGGTTCCTAGGACACGTGTCAGCAGGGAATTGGAGCCCTGCTGACCAATGGCAAGGTGCCACGTGTCGCTCAGCCATTGCGCCACGTGGCTGGGGTAAGTCTATCCCAAACAGAAGCCATAAACCCTAAAGTGAATCTCTAATGAAGTTAATTGATATAAATTAAAACCTTAAAACAAATTCAACATATCATGAACTGAAAATTAGGTTAAAACATTACTTGAATTAGTGATTAATTGCGTTGAATTGCTTGATTTTTCTTCTCTTTGATTTTTGGATGAGTTTGGCGGGAAAATAAATGAGGGAGGGGTGTTAATTGGGTGAGAAAGCGAAGAAGTGGGCCCCACTAACATCAAAATTGGACGGAAAACGATATTGGGCAGTGCTAGACAAACGTTTGTTAACTTACAGGTAGTTCTATTAATATAAAAAAAAAATAATCAGGTAGTTGTTCAAAAAAAGCCTATTTTTAAGGTAGTTCTACACAAAATTTCCTTACTACCGCGTATTAATGTCATTGTTAAAAATTATTACCACAAATTAAAAATTTTGTGAATAGTAAAAAAATCAAAAAGTTTGATTTTACTACTAGACTCCACTTTAGACCATTTATAACGTCATTTTTTCATCTAAACCTACATTTAACCTTAGTTAACCATTTAAATGAACCCAAAAAAAAAAAAAAAAAAAAAAGAAAAAACCTTAAATCCTCCTAACCCATAGTTACCCCAACTAACCCAACCCACATTTCTCTCCCACTTCTTCACTTTGACCCTCTGACTTCAAATTTCATTGAAGAACACTCTGTAAAGTGACGAATCTTCTTCTCTTATCTAAAAAATTGACTAGAAATTCAGTAATGGAGGAAAAAGGAGGGACCAGTGATGGAGGAGGACCGAAATAAAAAGAATTTACAATTTGATTAAAAATACCAAACCAAATCACATATTATGCTTATTTGATAGTTTAATTCAAAGAAAAATACAAAATTCCTATGTTAATCGACCAAAATCGTAATCCATAAACCCTAAAATGCAAAATCTCTAATATTTGAAAACCCTAGAATTCGAAACAATAAAAAAATTAATTTATGAGAAACAAATTAAACGTTTACCTGGAGCAATTGGAGGATAGATGAGAACAATTAGTGTGAATTTGGAGCAAGAAGCTTGAAGGATTTTTACCAATGGTGAAGGAGGAAAATCGATGAGGGAGATAGAAAAGGAAAAGGGGGGTTTTAGTTAAGTTAGTTAGTTGGGGTAAGCATGGGTTAGGGGATTTTATTTTTCTTTTTTTTATTGTCGTTTAAATGGTTAACTAAGGGTTAAACTTGAGTTAAGGGGGAAAGATGACGTCACAAATGGTCTAAAGTGGAATTTGGTAGTAAAATTAAAAATTTTAGATTTTTTACGGTAGTAATTCACAAGATTTTTAATTCGCGGTAGTAATTTTTAAAATACATTAATACGCAGTAGTAATTGACAAATTTTCCAAATTATTGCTAGAGAAGTGCGAAACATTTGTCAAAACAAACTTTTTATACCCGTAATTACTAGGAGTCTAGGATAGCTAATGCGAGAAAATACAAATAAATCTTTTGTATCAACGAAATTTGTTAGTCTAGTGGTTGAATTTTAAATAAAGCACCAGTTCCCACAACTCATAAAATTGCTTACTCACATGATGAATCGATATTTCTCCTTTCTTCTCAAGCTTCCCCTTCCTCTCATGAAACCCAGCCAACAACCACCACATTCCTCTATCTCCTCGTTAGTGAAGCATCGATCTTCACGTTGCTCACTAAAACCCATCACCACCACTAATCTTCCTATTTATTTGCTTGCCGAAACCCATTACTGTCACCACATATCTTCTCGTTTTCTCAGCGAAACCTATCCCCGCCACCATCAATCTTCTCACGGGATGGAGAACATGATCACCCCTACCATTTTAAGAAGAAGGAAATTTCTAGGGTATTACACTAAATTACCCTTAATAAAATTAAATGAGTAAGGAGAGAAGAATTTTGGTAGGAATTGGCAATGGGAGTGTAATTAATCTTATTCTGCTAGAGGTCGTATTTTGCTTAGATGGCAACCTAATTATTGATGTTTCAATTGTGGATTTTTTACGAAACTAAGCCTTATTAGTAAACTATTTACGAATATAGACGCATGACCAAACTATTTACGAAATTGAGCTTCTGAGGTAAAATGCTGCCTCGGTCAGCGTTTTTCCTCATTTTTATTTATTTTGTTTTAAATTATGTATTTTGTGAAATACAAAATAAAAAATAAAAAAACTGAAATACACAAAAACGCTGCCTCAGTCAGCGTTTTTGTGTTAGGCTATAACAGGCCTTAAAACGCTGACTCAGGCAGCGTTTCATTAATACTAGAAACACGTTGCCTCAGTCAGCGGTTTTGCCTGGTATATTCTTCCAGGCAGACGCAACGCATTCACTCTTCCTCAAAACTAAAAACTCAAACTCTCTCTTCCTCAAAGCTCTACCGTTGCCGTCGCTGCCGCTGCCGCCGCCGCCTGCTGCCTGCCACCGTCGCCGCCGCCTACTGCCTGCTACCGCCGCGCCTCTCCTCTTCTTTATAATCACATTTTTGGTACTTCTCACTTATTTGTTTTTAAAATTTTAAAACCTAGGTTAGTTTGATAATTATATAGTACATTGTTTTAATTTGATAATGTTGTTGATTATTCTAAGTTAGTTTGATGTAAATTGATAATTATGTTGATAATTCTAAGTTAGTTTGTTGTAATTTGATAATAGTTTAGTATAAAAGCCCTAAATTGATGTTAGTTTAGTAAGAAAGTTTATGATGAAATTGTGGGAATGTTTGGTAAAAATGTTGAAAATGTTGATGAAATTGTTGATATTGTTGATGAAATTGTTGTTTTAATTTGGTAAAATATCCTACATTGTCGTTTAATTACGAAAATTATGTTATGTAGAATACGTTGGTTGTTAGTGTGAATATGTTCGTTGTGTACTTTGTTTTGGTTGTTATGTGAATATGGTTAATTATGTTTGTAGTGTGAATTTCTTGGTTGTTATTGTGCGAATTGGTGGAGATTGCATGCAATTAAGATGTGTTTTTGGTTGTTGTATAGAATATGGCTGCACAAAACGCAGCTTTGTTATGCCGATGGGGGGGTGAATTTGTGTCTGATGGACCGAATGTCCAGTATAGTTGTGGAAATATGGAACCATTGCCACTTGGACCAGACATGACTTTCAACGATCTGATGAACGAGGTTCATAGCATTATTGGCTTAAACCGAATGAATGTACAACTTAACATTCAAATGAGGTTTGAGACTAATAATGCGGTTCAAGTGTTACCTTGTTCTAACGATAGACATTTGAAAGCTTTGAGGAGCGAGGGGTTATCCACATGAGATATATGTAGAAATAGTGTCTACGTGTACGCAACAAAGTACTCGACCAGATCAACAAGCTACCTATTTTTCCGGTTACACAGAGTCCTTCCGAATGCCCTCACAAGACATTCCATCAACTGAATATGGGATGGGGTCCTTCAGCAGACTGCTTCATGACGATCGGTTCCAGATGCCGTTGAGTTCACATATAGCTTCACCTGTATATGGTGGAACATCCACGACAATGTTTGGCCAATCTAGGCCTTCGACACCGAACACAGTTATATTCTTCTCCCATGCAACTCCAAAGTTATTCACCTACGCAGCATGATGATCATACATCACCGTCTCAACCATTGGTGAATCATCTTGAAAATCTATAACATATGGTGAATAACGAGTTGTCTCTGTATGATGCGCTCCGGGAAACAAATGATGAGGCTGAGAGCGAAGAAGAGGAACCAATTCTGGATAACATGGATGTTGATTCTACAGACATGGAAGGTAGGGAGGCCATGGTTAGAACTCCTATTCCTTGGTTAAGTCAAGTAAATGAGAATTATGAGGTTGATCAATATTGGGCCGAATCAGGTAGTCATACAACATTTGTGATCGGGGGGGAGTTTGAGAAGGGTATGTTCTTTGAATCTAAGAAACTGCTTCAGGAAATGGTGAAGAAGTATTCTATACAAAGGAACCAATTCTACACCACAGTGACCTCGAATGAGAAGGTCCTTCATCTGCGGTGCAAGAAGAATTGTGGTTGGTCGCTACGAAGCACCAAAAAAAGTGAGCACTCAGATACCTTTACCATAGTCACATACAAAGGTCCGCACCGGGACACCTGTGTCACTGAAGTGTTATCTACAGATCATGCACACTTGGATTCATCCTTAATTTCCGATTTTGTGAAGTCTTTTGTGCAGAAAGATCCATGCTTGAAAGTTGAATTTATACAGGAACTCATATCCAAGCATTTTCAGTTCGACGTTACTTATCGAAGAGCATGGTATGCTAGGGAGAAAGCCATAGCTGAAGTATTTGGAGATTGGGAGAGTTCTTATGGTCGACTTCCGCACTTCATGGAAGCACTCAAACAGTCAAACCCGAGAACCGTTGTTGTATGGAAACACAAAGCTCTGGTAGACGATGTTTATTACAACAACGTGGAAGTGTTTGAACGAGTATTTTGGACCTTCGGCCCTTGTGTTGAAGGTTTTAAACATTGTATGTCTGTCATCTGTATCGATGGGACGCATTTGTACGGGAAATTTAAAGGAACATTGTTGGTTGCTACAGGTGTGGATGCAAACTTCCAAGTATTTCCGCTTGCATTTGCGTTAGTCGAAGGGGAAAACATTTCCAGCTGGTCTTGGTTTCTGGGCTGCATTCGGGTTCATGTCACTCAACGGGATGGCTGACAGGGGTTAAATCGGTCGCTACAATCTAACTCTCAATCAAACAATACTTATACGAACACCCTATAACCAAGTACAATGGCAAATAAAGGTTCGGTCCACGAGGAACGAGAGTAATTGCAAATCAATCTTAAACCTAAGCTAGTTCGAAATCAATGGAAAATGGTGTTCTAAAATACTACTAACAAGATGGAATAAATCAATAAACTAAGACACTAGGGAGAACGGGAATCCGCCTAACCATTGGTAACTAAGCAACAAGGAATCACAGAGACAAACGGGATATGCAAAGACTATAAGTCTGATCAATATCATGTGATAGGAAGACAACGGGCAATACTAAGCTTGGATTTCTCATGCACTTAACATTACTCGATACATAATCAAACCACATTCAATAATGAAATATTCAATTCACAATCTCTTGTTCAAATCAAGAATATCATGCAATCAAATTCAAGATTCTAGGTTAGCTACTCCTATTATAATGAATTAACATGCAATCGCATATAATCAATTTAATCACAATCCGTTTATCAAAATCAATCCTCAATTACATAGATTACCTAGGCCGGGTTTCATCCCGAAACCCTAGCTAGGAGACTACTCACACATATTCATAATCAAAGCAATAATGAATTCCAAAAGCATAATAGATATAAACATGAATTCTGATTAAGGAATAATAAAGCTTGATTAATAAACAAGAATGAATAATACCAATTGTATTGATGCGAATCAATGGAAAATTTCAAAACTTTGATATCCGTCGTCAATGAATAATACAAAGAACCTTCGCAAATCTTGCTTCAAATCAATCCAAGAAAACTAAAATCTCTAGGAAATTCTCTAAGAAAACTAATGAATCTCTAATACTAAGAACGTTCTCCAATAACTCTCTACAAAAGCTCTCAAAACTATCTCTAAAAACTCTCTTTTAATCCTCTTAAAGTCGGGCCTTATATACGTCTTCTAATTCGGAGAAGTCAAGCGCGCAGTTAACCCTGGATCAGCACGGCCGTGCTAGCTTGTCAGTAAGTAAACCGGGTTTCTTCTTCAAGTTGGCACGGCCGTGCTATATATGGCACGACCGTGCAGCTTCCTGGCACGGCCGTGCTAAAAATGACACGGCCGTGCTGAATATGCTCTAGCACGGGGCTCATACTGAAGCTGACACGGGCACGGGCAACATCTGGCACGGCCGTGCGGGTGCGTGGATACTGACACGGCCGTGCTATTGGCTCGCACGGCCGTGCTGCCTTGCTTGGGGTTGCTTGCTTATAGGCCAGCACGGGTGTGCCTATGGTAACACGGCCGTGCTGCCTGTGCTATGTAATCAATGCACGGCACTTGAACTTCCTTAACTCCTCGGACTCCGGTCAAGGCTAGCTCGGTTACGCATCAAGGGCTCGGGATCCGATTAAACTCGGTTGATATTACCTGAAAACACATAAAAAACAAACCGAAAACCCGTGAAGCACGTAATATGGGGAACGTAAGCATAACAAGGTAATAATCGGCCAAAGCGGCCCCAAATACATCCAAAATCATCCTAAAATAATGCTCTAAAGCGCGCCCTAAAGTGCGCTTGTCAAAACCCCCCAAGCTACACTTTTGCTAGTCCTCGAGCAAAGACCAAGGGATACACACACACACAGGATCAAATAAACTATTGCCATTACATATAAATCCAATTTAGCACGGAATGAAGTCAATGGATCCTACTTAGAACAACCATGCACGGAATGAAAACTCACTCAAACAAGCAACGAGACACACAATCCAAGGTATCGTTGATCAAAATGCAAACAAAACCTAAACCAAGCATAGAGAACAAAGAAGTCATGCTTCCCTCTAAACCCAACCAAACCGGCCACGTCCTCCCCTTTTGCTTCAAATCACCACCCTAATTGGCCCCTCGTGATTCCTCGAAGGAACCGGAAAAAGTGATATTTTGAGGAAATAACAAAGGTATCCCGACATCTCGATTACGCATAATCTTTCCATAGGGTTGAAAGGTATCTCCCTCCACCATTTGAGAACCGAACACCTCTATAGTCTAAGGGTCTTAAAGGGTTGTAATGTATTGGCAATGGGTAAGGTAGGTGAAAACAATTTAAAAAATGGGGTTAATTCCTAAATGAAGCGCAAGAATCACAATTCTCAAAAACAATAGTTCAAAAGATGCAATTCACATTCCACAATAAACATTGATCACACTTTTACACATCCCAAACTCTCTATGTTATACACACTCAAATCACCTTTTTCAAACTTCAAAGCTTTTATTCATATGTCCTCGCCTTTTTCACAATTCGGACGGCTTTTCTCCTTTTTTTTTTGTTTTTGATTTTCTTTTCTTTTTTTTTTCTTTTTTTTTTCAAAAACAAATTTTCATATTACATCTTTACAATTAAGCTCACTTTCAAACTTGCTCAAACCAACTATCGATCATTATTCTTGATTTATACACAATAAGCTCAAACAAACCTTGCGAGGTAAACGCTTCACAACTAAGGGTTGGTAAAACATCGGCCATCGGGTTTGTAACATGGGTAACCAAGAATGGAATTAAAGGCTCAACATGGTTAGCAAGTAAGATGATGTAAAAAGAAAATTAATTTGTAACAAAACAAAAGGAACAAGAATAAGAAAAATGAAAAAGGTGCCCTCTTCCTCCCTTAAAAGTGTCAAGTCGGTCTTGGGAGCTACAAGTCAACACAAAGATCGAAACATGCGTAATCAAGGATCCAAATATGCCACTCAAGAAGAATGATGAAGGCTAGAACAATAAAACCTCACGGGATTCAAAAACAAAGCAACTACCAATTAAGGGGATCAAATCCACAAATGGGAAGCGACTCCATCTTACCACAGCCCAAAGGCATAGAGTTTCACATGACAAAAGTGTTCTAACCAACTACCTTCGCCTAGACTCATCTACATTGATCAACAATAGACTCAAACTGTGTATTCATCACTGGCTTAAGTAGAAATAGATATTCCACACACATTCATTCACGTTTCGAATCCAAATATGAGCATTATTCCAAAAGTTTATGCAATTAGACAAGTTTATCACGATCCAAAAATATAGGAAAAGACTATGAGGCAAATCATATAAACTAGACTATACATTCTCATAACAGAAGCTTTTCCTATATTGCACACAAAAACAAAAAAAAAACTAAAGGAAAAAGGGAAAGATTTCACCAAATGCTTCTTGAAAACACACTAAGACAACATGAGATGCGGCGAAGCTCCTAATGCTACCTCCACGAGTCTTCATATCTGCACAGGTTAGATAGAAACAAACCAAAAAGAAACCAATAGAAACTCGTTTTTTTTTTATTTTTTTATAGGAATATGAAGAAAAACAAGGGAAAATCAACAAGGAAACCATTCACCCCCCCAAGCTAGTATAGACATTGTCCTCAATGTCAGGCATCGAGAGACTACCTAGAAGGCAAAAAGGGAAAAAGAAAAGTACCTCATTGACTGGGTCTCGGGTTGCCTCCCGGAAGCGCTTCTTTAACGTCATTAGCTTGACGCAACACATGGATTACAGGTTACCCATAATCAATACTTGCCATTGCAGTGGAGATAAGCTCACCATTCTTATTCTTGACAATAGTCACCGCCCCTTTCTTAGGTACTACAAACACAGGGGAAACCCTTCCTTGATGTGTTGGAAGGGGTTTAAGCTTTACCTTTGGTGCTTCATTAGCCTCCTTTGCAGTGGCCACATCTAATGCATCTAGAAATTGCTCCTCCATGTCCCTGTTTTCCTTGTTCTCATTCAACTCAAAATCATGATTAGTATAGAATAATTCGTTACGCATATCAGAGACAATGGAATCAACAGTGTCAACCATCATGCAATTATCAGAATTAGAACAAGGATATTTCATAGTTTTATTTAAATCAAAATCTAAAACCTCCTTTCCTACTTTCAATGAAATCTTGGCACCCTTTACATCAATAAGGGCCCCCGAAGTAGCTAGGAAAGGACGTCCTAGAATTATAGGTATATGAACATCCTCATCCATATCTAGGACCACAAAGTCAACAGGTATGACAAACTTCCCCACCCTTAGGGGAACATCTTCCACTTTACCCTTTGGAAATTGGATCGATCGATCGGCTAATTGAAGGGATATGTTAGTGGGAAGAAGTTCTCCTATATTTAATCGTTGATAAACAGAATATGGCATGAGACTAACACTAGCTCCAAGATCACACAAAGCATTATCAATATTCATTTTGTTTATAGCACAAGGGATTGAAAAGCTACCCGGATCTCCTAACTTAGGAGGCATTTTGTTCATTATTATAGCACTACAGTGTTCAGTGAGGTTAACAGTTTCTACCCCTTCACAGTTTCTTCTACCACTCAATATATCTTTTAAAAACCTAGCATAGTTAGGCATTTGCTTAATAGCATCAGTGAATGGTATAGAAAGGTGGACTTCTCTCAAAGTCTCCAAAAACTTCCCGAATTGGGCATCTAGCTTATGTCTCACATGTTTTTGGGGGTAGGGGAGTCTATGTAATAGGTCGGGTTCATTGGTCTGTGCTCCCACCTGTTCCTTTGGGACCTCAATAATTTTATCTTTTTCTCTGGTCCTCTCATCCTCACTTTCTACAACATTATCAGTGATAGGTGGAGTCACAGGTTGACTCTTTGGTGGTATTACATTATCGCTCCCTATCAAAGTCTTTCCACTCCTAGTGGTGATAGCATTCACAGAATTTTTAGGTTTCAATACCTTGAGGCGGTAATTTTGAAACTCCAACCCCATATTTTATAGCACTAGCCAACTGAGAAATCTGGGTTTCAAGCATCTTATTATGTGTCATCACTTCACTAAACTTTTTATCAGTGGTGGACATAAAAGTGTTGAACATTTTGGCCTGGGACTCCATCATTTCCTCCAAGCTAGATCTCTGTGGTGGTCCTTGAGCATAATAATTATCATTTGTAGCTCGGGAACCACGCACATTAGATTGTTGGGGATTTTGATTAGAGTACCCCTTATTATTATTCCAGTTTCCCCTGTTATTAATGCCGTTTCCCCCTTGATTGAATTGCCCTTGGGAATTATGATTCATTTGATTACCCTGTTGGTATTGGTTTTGATTTCCAAAACCACCATGTTGATTATAGGGTCCTTGGGAATTTTGGTCCCTTTGGCCCCTATTTCCCCACTGGTTTTGATAATCAAAATCATTACCTCCCTGATTATAATTGTTCCCTCTTTGATTAGGTGGCAGATATCTATTATTGTCATTCCTAGGTCCGTTATCATAAGACATAGCATTGACCTGTTCATTATTATATCTATTACCATCATTATTATTAGGATCATATGAGGGATCAAAATTACAAGCATTAGTATAATGATCATAAGACCCACAGTTTTCACAGAAAATACATCCTACAGGCATATTAGAAACGGAAGGATTAGGATTCATACCTCTCCCCTTAGATTGGGAAGGAAGATCTTGCAATGGCACGGAATCGAGCTTGGCTTTAATCACTGACATCTCCTTCCCGAGGTTCGTAATTTGTGATGTCAGGTTGCTAATGGCATTGAGGTGGTCCACTGAATAGACCGCTCCTCCACTCTTGTTCACATCATCTCGCTCGCCGTCTTGCCAATCTATGTGGTGTCGTACCACATCTTCGATAATATCTATGACTTGCTCTTCAGTTTTGTTCATTATTGGGCCACCTGCTCCCGCATCCAAACTGGTCTTCCCTTGAGGACTCAATCCTCCATAGAAAATCTGTAAAACTTGATATGTTGGGATTCCGTGGTGTGGGCACTCTCTTTGGTACTCCTTGTACCTTTCCCATGCTTCATAGATCGACTCCCCACTCCTTTGCCGAAACCCTTGAATCAAGGCTCTAGCATCGGCCGTCTTCTTTTGAGAATAGAATCTTCCCAAAAATGCTGTCGTGACATCATCCCAAGTGTGTAGAGAGTTCGGCTTCACCTCCTTCTCTAACCATTCGAGAGCTCTCCCAATAAGTGAAAAGGGGAAAAGTTTTAATCTCACGAACTCTTGATTCACCCCATTAACCTTGATGGTATTGCAATACTTCTCAAATTCGTTCAAATGAGCCAAAGGGCTCTCATGCTTGGCACCACTAAACTGCCTTCTCTCAATGAGGGTGATCATAGCCGGTCGGATCTCGAAATCATTGGCCTCAGTAGTGGGTGGAGCAATCCCACTTGAAGCTCTATACGCCCCAGAAGTTCCCAACTCCTTAAGGGGTCGTGGTGCTGGCCGATTGGGTTGGCGCGGTATGTCTGCCATTGGAACCTGTTGTGTGTTGTGTTCCTTTCCTTGAGAGTTTGATGACGTCAATCGAGATTTACGATTGCTCTTCAAAGTTCTTTCGATTTCTGGATCGAAGGGTATTAATTCTCTCTGTTTAGACCTGCGCATACACACTAACCAAACCAATTAAATAGCAGGGCTACAAGTGTAGCCAAAAGGGAAAAATCTTTTTGTGCTTTTTTTTTATTGATGAACTAGACTCAAGAAATCAAAAAGCAATTAACAAACACCGCTCCCCGGCAACGGCGCCATTTTGACAGGGGTTAAATCGGTCGCTACAATCTAACTCTCAATCAAACAATACTTATACGAACACCCTATAACCAAGTACAATGGCAAATAAAGGTTCGGTCCACGAGGAACGAGAGTAATTGCAAATCAATCTTAAACCTAAGCTAGTTCGAAATCAATGGAAAATGGTGTTCTAAAATACTACTAACAAGATGGAATAAATCAATAAACTAAGACACTAGGGAGAACGGGAATCCGCCTAACCATTGGTAACTAAGCAACAAGGAATCACAGAGACAAACGGGATATGCAAAGACTATAAGTCTGATCAATATCATGTGATAGGAAGACAACGGGCAATACTAAGCTTGGATTTCTCATGCACTTAACATTACTCGATACATAATCAAACCACATTCAATAATGAAATATTCAATTCACAATCTCTTGTTCAAATCAAGAATATCATGCAATCAAATTCAAGATTCTAGGTTAGCTACTCCTATTATAATGAATTAACATGCAATCGCATATAATCAATTTAATCACAATCCGTTTATCAAAATCAATCCTCAATTACATAGATTACCTAGGCCGGGTTTCATCCCGAAACCCTAGCTAGGAGACTACTCACACATATTCATAATCAAAGCAATAATGAATTCCAAAAGCATAATAGATACAAACATGAATTCTGATTAAGGAATAATAAAGCTTGATTAATAAACAAGAATGAATAATACCAATTGTATTGATGCGAATCAATGGAAAAGTTCAGAACTTTGATATCCGTCGTCAATGAATAATACAAAGAACCTTCGCAAATCTTGCTTCAAATCAATCCAAGAAAACTAAAATCTCTAGGAAATTCTCTAAGAAAACTAATGAATCTCTAATACTAAGAACGTTCTCCAATAACTCTCTACAAAAGCTCTCAAAACTATCTCTAAAAACTCTCTTTTAATCCTCTTAAAGTCGGGCCTTATATACGTCTTCTAATTCGGAGAAGTCAAGCGCGCAGTTAACCCTGGATCAGCACGGCCGTGCTAGCTTGTCAGTACGTAAACCGGGTTTCTTCTTCAAGTTGGCACGGCCGTGCTATATATGGCACGGCCGTGCAGCTTCCTGGCACGGCCGTGCTAAAAATGACACGACCGTGCTGAATATGCTCTAGCACGGGGCTCATACTGAAGCTGACACGGGCACGGGCAACATCTGGCACGGCCGTGCTAATGGCCTGCACGGCCGTGCGGGTGCGTGGATACTGACACGGCCGTGCTATTGGCTCGCACGGCCGTGCTGCCTTGCCTGGGGTTGCTTGCTTATAGGCCAGCACGGGTGTGCTTATGGTAACACGGCCGTGCTGCCTGTGCTATGTAATCAATGCACGGCACTTGAACTTCCTTAACTCCTCGGACTCCGGTCAAGGCTAGCTCGGTTATGCATCCAGGGCTCGGGATCCGATTAAACTCGGTTGATATTACCTGAAAACACATAAAAAACAAACCGAAAACCCGTGAAGCACGTAATATGGGGAACGTAAGCATAACAAGGTAATAATCGGCCAAAGCGGCCCCAAATACATCCAAAATCATCCTAAAATATGCTCTAAAGCGCGCCCTAAAGTGCGCTTGTCAATGGCCTCTGTGTTATATCTGATCGACATGCTGGGATCATTGCAGCAATGAATGACCCTAACGTTGGATTCACCGATCCGCGAGCCTATCACAGGTTTTGTGTTCGGCACTTGGCTTTTTAGATTGAAGTATGAGATTTGAAATTCTGTATTTTATTATCGCTTATATGTAATTTTTACTTTATAATTGTTGGATTATAACTGTTTATGAACAGATACCATGGACACCCTAGATAGGACACCCGAACCCACCGACCCTTCTGTCCTTACACTACATGACACACATCGTAGCGTTGACATTTGGAGTCAGTCGGTTGATCCGGCGGGCATATTGACATGCAGGCACTACACTGTTGCGTTCCTTGGCGATTGGGTTATCGATCCCCGCATTCTGCCTTTCGTGGAGTACGCTGGCTTCATGGGTATACATCGGATGGCGTTCGAAGAGGTCTACCCAACGCTTGTTACTGCGCTTGTGGAGAGATGGAGGCAGGAGACGCACTCCTTCCATCTACCTGTTGGGGAGGCGACCGTGACGTTGCGAGACGTGGCAATACTCACACGGCTTCCCATTCATGGGAGTCCGATGTCTGGATCTGCGTTGGCTGATCCCCCCGGTTATGTAGCTCAGGTTCTCGGGGTTCAGCCAGGACCGGACGATATCAGGGGCGGCGGATTGAGGACAGCTGGATACGCGACACTTTTCGTGTGTTGCCTGATGGTGCTGATGAGGCCACTATTGCGAGAAATGCTCGAGCGTACCTTTTTCTGCTCATCTCGGGTGTGTTGTTCGGTGGCAAGGGTGGCAACCATTTACAGATCATTTACCTGCAGCTGGTAGACCACGACTGGGAGCATATTCGTGGCTACAGCTGGGGCAATGCTTGTCTGGCGATGTTGTATCGCCATCTGTGTAGAGCATCCCGCCGGGGTTCTCGTGAGATCAGCAAACCGTTATTTTTGCTTCAGGTAACCTACCTATCTGTTAACAATTTAATTCGGAAAGTTCTTACTTAGTTTACAATTAACCTAGTTTTGTGTGTTTGATGTCCAGTATTGGTCTTGGGAGCACATCCATGTAGGCAGGCCAGGTAGGCCTGCTATACATCGTCAGGGGCAGCAGGATCAGGACCAGCAGTATGAGCGGTACATTCCTCCACCACGGCCTTCCGCTGACGAGGCGTACGCTTGCAGATGGGCGGTCCCCAAGCTGACATATGCGCATGCGGCGAGGGGCCTGCCGTACTACCGAGACGCCCTTGATCGACTGACCGAGGATCAGGTGAAATCTTTAATTTGTTTATGAAATTGTTATTTATTATGTATACTCTTAACATATTTAATATGCACTAACCTGTTTATTATGTTACTTTTTATGTGTTATCGCAGATGACATGGGACCCGTATGAAGCTGATTTAGTTGCTGCCATGCCTCCACATCTGCTAGATCATCAGGCGCAGTGGCGTTCTAGGGTCCCCCTGATCTGTTTTGAGGTCGTCAAGGGTCACCTACCAGATCGAGTCATGCGACAGTTTGGACTACGACAGACTGTCCCCCAGCAGTGTGACACTAGTGCCCGGCTGCACCGCATTGACCGTCGGGGAAAGAGCGACAGCAACTGGCGGACGGAGCATGCCCAATACATTAACTTGTGGCATCGACGGTTGGAGTTCGTCGTCACTGGTGACCCCATCCACGGCGTAATGGATCCATACGATCCATACATGGAGTGGTACATGCGGATTACACGGCGTTTCATCAACCCCAGCTACACACCGCCATCCGCACATTACCATCCATCCTTTGACGTGATCAGGGGATATGTAAGTGTATTTGATTAACTTATTTTTATCAATTTTAAATTTGTATATCATTCAACTAACTCATCCTTAATTACTACAGGCGTTGGATATGACGGCGATGGTTGACGGCGATGGTGGATGTGGAGGAGGAGGGTGGTGGTGGATGTGGCGGAGGAGGGTGGTGGTGGTGGTGGTGGTGGTGGATGTGGAGGAGGAGGGTGGTGGATGTGGTGGATTTGGAGGAGGAGGGTGGTGGATGTGGAGGAGGAGGGTGGTGGAGGAGGAGGGTGGTGGTGTTGGTGGATGTGCACTGGCTGCTGTTGGGGGCTTGCTGTTGCTGCCTTCAGCCAGCAGATAAAACACTGACTGAGGCAGCGTTTTATGCTTAGGTAAAAACGCTGACTCAGTCAGCGTTTTTCTCTGTTATGTATACAAAAAAAAACGCTGACTGAGTCAGCGTTTTACTGTATTTCCAATTTTTTTTTTAAATTTGTATTTCACATAATATGAAATTTTATAAAAAAAAATAATAACCAAAAGTAAAATGCTGACCGAGGCAGCGTTTTATGTCAGAAGCTCAGTTTCGTAAATAGTTTGGCCACGCGTCTAGATTGGTAAATAGTTTACTAATAAGGCTTATTTTCGTAAAAAACCCTTCGAGTGTTAGTACTCATGAGCAATTTATTCATTGTGAGATTAAAGACCTTGATAAGAAAACTTGTTTCTTCTTTTCTGCTATCTATGGTTTGCATACCATTGAAGATAGGAAAAGTATGTGGACAAATTTGGGGAATGTAATAACTTCGGTGGGTAATCAACTAATGGTTATTACTGAAGACTTCAATTTTATGTTGCATGTGACTGATAGAATTAATGGTTCTTAGGTTGCCATTGCTGAGATTAGGGTCTTTTCTAATTTTGTTGATTTGCATAGCTTGACTGAAATTAAGTCTGTTGGTCACTATTTTTCTTGGCATAAGGGAGGTGGTACTGACAAGATAGCCAACAGAATTGACTGGTGCTTTGGAAATATTCCTTGTATTTCTGCTCACAGCGATGTTATCTTGGAATATCTAAACCCAGCAATTTCTA
This sequence comes from Chenopodium quinoa, assembly GCF_001683475.1. Taxonomy (NCBI): domain Eukaryota; kingdom Viridiplantae; phylum Streptophyta; class Magnoliopsida; order Caryophyllales; family Amaranthaceae; genus Chenopodium; species Chenopodium quinoa. The sequence continues at coordinate 2,827,609 of NW_018744284.1, forward strand.
ATAATAGCCTTGTTCTTATCAATTATCTACTTGAGAGTGCTAGTGGAGGTAGGCCTTTTCGGTTTTTCAATTACCTAGTTAAGTATGAAGACTTTTCTACTATCCTAGATGAATGCTGGCAAAAGGAAATTCAGGGTACTAGTATGTATAAAGTCTGGGAAAAATTGAAGATGGTTAAAAGTAAACTTAAAGCTCTTCATCACAAGGACTTTAAGGGTATTTAAGAGAAAATCGTTTGTGCTAGAGCTCAGCTTGACAATATTTAAAGTCAGTTGCAAAATGACTACAGTGACTCTGACCTGCTTTCCCAGGAGCATCTCAAGGTTGTTGATCTTAAGAAATGGTTCAAAATTGAGGAAAGTGTTATTAGGCAAAAATCCAGAATCAAATGGCTCAATATTGGAGATTCAAACCATAGTTTCTTCTTTTCGTCAGTTAAAGAGAGGAATAGAATTAATCAGATTTCTCTAATTTATAATGAGCAAAATGAAAGGCTTAAGACTAACGAGGACATCCAAGCAGAAGCTCTTAAATTCAAAGGCTCTCTGTTAGGATCTTGTGCTTCTCAGCTGCCCAAAATTGACCTTCCCACTATGCGAGTTGGGCCTTCTTTGTCTTACACGAACAAAGCTTTACTTTGTCGACCTGTTACTGTTAGTGAAATTGAATTTCCCCTGAAAGCTATTGATGATTTTAATTCTTTCTTCTTTAAGACAGGATGGAACATATTGAAAGCTGACTTGGTGGAGGTTGTTATGGACTTCTTTAATAATAGTCTTTTGTTGAGACAAGCTACTTGTACCTCTGTTACTTTAGTCCCTAAGGTGTACCTCTGTTACTTTAGTCCCTAAGGTCCTAATCCTACCAGATTGAAGGATTTTAGACCCATTGCATGTTGCATAATTCTTTCCAAAATCATCTCTAAGATCCTAACTAATATACTTCAGTCTGTTGTTAGAAGTATTGTTAGTGAATGTTAAGCTGGGTTCATTCTTGGAAGACATATTTCTGATAACACCTTATTGGCTACCAAGCTTATTAAAGGTTATTCCAGGAAGCACCTTTTGCCTAGATGTATGATCAAAGTAGATCTTAAAAAGGAGTATGATTCGATATGATTGAATGGAGCTCTTGAGGCATAATGAATGAATTGGGGTTCCCTGAGAAATTTGTGAATTGGATTTTCATCTTTCTTTCCTCTGTGTCTTACAATTTGAAAATTAATGGCAAGCCTAGTACTCCCTACCCTGCTAAAAAGGGGTTGAGGCAAGGAGACCCTCTCTCTCCCTTCTTTTTTGCAATTGATATGGAGTATCTCTCGAGAAATATGATGATGCTTAGAAAAAATCTCAACTTTAACATCCATCCTAACTGTGAGAAGCTTTATATCTCCCATATGATGTTTGCGTACGACTTGCTTATGTTTTCTAGGGTCGATATTATTTCGGTGGAAAAGCTTTTTACTGCTTTCAAGAATGTTTAAGGTAAAAATTACCACACCACGTAGACCAATCCTATAGTGACACGTGTCCCAATAAAAGGGTAACACGTGTCCCAATAGGAAGACAACACGTGACAAAGCATAAGAGCACCTAAATGAGAGAAAGCCTCCTCACCTCAGGAGGCCCAATTCCCGAGATATGCGCATATAAACGACGCCTCCTAAGACACGTGTCCTACTCTAATTGCGCCGCCAATCAGCGCCCACCATTCTAGTCATCAAACCTTAAATGGCACACACTCTCACCCCTATAAGTACCCCTATCATTAATGATGGGAGGGATAGATTGAGACATCATTCTAGGCATATTAAATTACTCTAAATTCTCTCTACTTTCTCTCTCTAGTTATTTTCGTTTTCCGATCACTAACTTGATCGTCGGAGGCGAATATTCCGTCTACTAGACTATTGATTGTTTTGCAGGTGTCTGCGACTGTCTGGCTATATTCACGACCTGTATCCCGAGGGATTCCAAAAAACCCCGAAGCATTTGGCGTCGTCTGTGCGGATACACGTCTGAAATGGATAAAGATGGTCAGACACCTGGTCCTGGTCAGGACGGATATGTAGAGAATATTGCGGTTACTATCAATAATAGCGATCCTCTGATCGCCTCGTTTCATGAGGCCGAGGATCCCCCTGTAACGGCCACGTCCTTGCAGGCTGCCTTAACCAAGCTCCGTAAAGAGCTTGAGGGTAAGATACCCTCTTCTTCTAGGCAGTCGCCTAGAAGAGAAGGAGAGGGCATCAAGAAAAAACCCCTTGGCAAGATGGTAAACCCAATTCAGAAGGCAGCTGAGGTCCCCAAGGGTGCCTCGGACGAACTGGTCGAAGCTTGTTGAGAAATCGAAATCGGCTGGGGGTAGACCAGGCAACCTCTCAGGCAGCCAACCGAGCCGTCCCAGCGCCTCAAGGATGCTAGAGACTATCTCCATCATAAGCGGCAGGAGCGAGCCCAGTCCTACTACTCGGACACTACTTCCACTCCTACAATGCCGGATGAATTCTCATACTAAACCCTCTCCAAGCATACCAGCTCGGCTAGGACCAGTAGAAGTCAAGCTCAAAATACTCAAACTCCAATTCCCTTACCTCAACCGCCTCAGATCCATGTTCCCCATAACTATGATGCAAATCTACCGCCTACCCCCTAGTGTACGGGCAGTACGGGCAATATGGCTAGCCGTATGACTAGGTAGCTTACCTAGCCTGACCGGCCGCCCAACCTCAGCTTATTGATTGGCAAATGCGCTTGTTGACACTAGGTGACAAGTTGCCTCCATTTTCTCAGGAAATTCTCAACTCTCCCTTCCCTCCGAAGGTGAAGAGTGTACTTGTGGGTGCTTATGATGGTACGGGCAACCCTGAAGAGCATATCTCCTCGTATAGAAATTTTATGTACTTGCAAAATGTGGATGATGCCACTTGGTGCAAATGCTTCCCAGCCACTCTCAAAGGTTGTTGTTCGGATGGTCGGATGTATAAATTGTTTCACAACTCTTAGCTTGTTGTTCGTTGGAAACTTCTCCTACAATATACCACCTCAAAAGACTAGTCTTAACTTGGCAACCATTGTCCAAGGCAAGAAGGAGGGGTTACGTTCATACGTTCAAAGGTTTAATATGGAAAAAGCACAAATTCAGAAATCTGCCGGATGAAATGGCCTACTCGAAGTTTCTTCGAGGTTTAAGGCACAATGATTTCAAGTTTGACTTGATCAGAAAAAATATTTGGACATACGCATGTGTTCTGCGGGAGGCCGAATCATATATTGAGGCAGTTGACTTTGTTCTCTTACAAAAGTAGAAGAGCCGGCCAAGGGCGCCGAGAAGAAACCCTGTTCTTAGCAAGACTCGGTCGTCAAAAAGAAAGAAGAAGACAACAAAAGAAAAGAAGTCTGTGTGGCTGATGGCCAACTGACCAAGTCCAAGAAAGCCAAGGCATACGAGCCACAATACAAGTTCAACAAATTTAAAATTAAGGACAATTTTGAGTTTGAGAAGCCACAACCTTTGAGGGGGCGGGCTCAATACAGAAACAAGAACAAGTATTTCCACTAACATAAAGATGTGGGGCATGACACGAATGAGTGCAATAACCTGAAACAATTGTTGGACAAGTTGGCCGAGAAGGGCATGCTCAACTCGTACGTTCTGAAGTCTAAGTTCACTTACTCTCAGATAATAAGCAAATCTGAGAAGAAGAAAGAGAATAAAAAAGATGATGATGATGGAAACAGTACAAATTCAGGGTTTGTGGTCGTTATCTCAGGCGGCTTCGCTGTTGGTGGCCCAACCATGAAGAGAATCAAGGAGGATCCTAAGCAAATAGGAAAAGTGATGCATGCTGAGAATGTTAAAGTAGAGCCGTTTCTAGAAGTGACTGACTACGTGACGGATAGAGGCCCATAATGACCCCATGGTGTTCATCCTGAAAGTTGCAAATCTGAAGTTCGGAAAAGTATTAATAGACGCATGCAGCTCATGCGACGTAATCAGTTTAGCTTGTTTGCAAAATTTGAAGTTTCCAAAAGATGCGTTGAAGGATATTTCCTATCCGCTGGTTGGTTTTGGAGGAAGTATTATCCATCCTGTGGGCCGAATAGATTTTCCTGTCTGATTTGGTCCAAGGAAGGAAGGAATGGACATGGTTGTCCGCTTCCTAGTTGTTAAAGAGCTTACTAGCTATAATGTTATCATTGACCGTTCGATCTTAACTTCAGCAAAGGTCGTAATTGTCCCTCACTTAATATTGATGAAGTTTGAGCGGTCGGACAGGAAAATAGGCTCCATTCAGGGAGATCAAGCAATGGCCAAATAGTGTATTCAGCTTGCTATGAAGCTTACCTCACTTGAACATAGCAGAGCGTCTGAGCAAAACTCAGAAGGAGGGTCACTCCAAGCACAGCAGGTCGGCCGGAAGCAAAAATCAATTAATTAAGAAATGGCATAGCAACTAATGACCGTCGACCGGCCAGAAGAGTTAAGGCCCCAGTCGGCCGGCGATCATGTGGACATAGTACTAGACCCGGACCAGCCTGATCATGCGGTCAAGGTTGACACTATGGCCATAAACTTGCTTGGATATGACTTGATAAACTTGTTAAGAGAGTTCAAGGATTTTTTGCGTTCGAAGTGCATGAGATGTCGGGTATAAGTCTAGAATTGGCCATACACAAGCTTGAAAGGAATGGTGTCCTTCCAACAAGTGTATTATTCCGATAGAGGATTCAGAATTATTAGAAAGCTAATTCTTCAGTGAGGTCAAGTGATCGGAATGCCTAGGTGGAGGCCACTTCCGATCAGTAATATTAATGCATAATTAATATTACGGCTTAATCTTGATTGAACCCTTCGGGTCGCACCCCAATCGAATAACCGATCTAAATCGACGAATCAATTCGAAGGATTAGATGAGTCATTAGAGTATCACGAACAAAGACGTCGGATATTGAGGTTAGAGCGTCGAGACCGAGCGTTGCAAGTCGAGTCGAATTTAGAATTCGACGAGGCGTAAAGTCAAGCAAGCGACAAGTTTGAGCCTAGTCGTAGCCTCGCATTGGCCTAGCCATGCAAGTGCTAGGCTAGGCGAGGTCACCAACCTATGCGCAACATGGGTGCCTAGCATCCCCTAGCACACCCATATCGCATGGCACAAGCATCGTAAGATGCGTGCATGCGTGTGGTGTGGCTGTGCATGCGTGGCTAGGCATGCTAGCATAGCAGCGCTAGCCATCGCATCATGCTAGGCATGGGCTAGCACAGCCCGCAAGCATCGCAAGCATGGTGCGTTGCGTGCTTGCTAGCATGCTAGGCCAAGCACCCAGCCATCGCTAACACCAAGCATCGCACATGCTAGCAACGTGCTAGGCCTTGCGTGCTAGGGCCTGGCGCCCAGGCCATCGCAGCCTCGCACCAAGAAGCAGCATCGCATAGCAGCGTGCTAGGCATGCTGGGCTATGCGTGCGTGCTTGCATAGCAGCGCCTAGCAGCAGCACAGTAGCATCACATGCGTGCTGGCTGGCTGTGTGCTGGCTAGCTGCGCATGTGCTACGGGCTGGCTGGCGATGTGCTGACTGGCTTGCTGTGCATGCGTTGTGGGCTGGCTGACTAGGCTGCCCAGCCTTGGTGCTTGGTGCCAGCTGGCAGCCAAGGCAGGCTGCCAGCTAGCCAAGTGGAGGAGTGGTCCGGTTTTGAGTGGGGATCGGTTTCAAGGCCTTACTTAATGAGCAAGGTTATGGTCCCCCCCCTTGAAATGGTCCTCACCTAATTCTTCCTCTCCCATTGCCACTTGTAGCTTGTTGATTGATTTAGCATTTTATTTTGTTTTTGATTAAAAAAAAATAGGGGAAAATGTAAATCTCCCATATTGATTGAGAATGGGAAATCAAGGTTCATTTCCATATAAATACCCAAGTTTTGGGGATTTAGGAGAACAATTGAGTGGAACTAAAAAGGCATCTCCTTAGTAAAGTGAGAAAACCTTAAGTTCGTAATACTCTAGTTTTTATTGGTCAAGTCCCGACTAACCTTCGGGACTAGGACCGGTTGGGTCGGGTCGAGGGTGCGAGTCGTAGGAGGCCGTCGCACCTGCGAGGCTCGGGCTTTGAAGTAAGAGCTCGTGAATCGAGCGAAGCACGCGTTAAGGGTAAAAATGTCTTTTCTCTTTCTCTCTTTTATGTTGTTAATTATGTGATTAAATATTTAGTTGCTTTAATTAGTGAGCGGGTCTTGGGCGGGTTTCTCTCATTTTAATTTTTGTAACTAATAATTAATTGAGGTGATTTAAGATGGACTTAAATTCTGGTTTTGCTTTCTAATTAGATTAGAGGCTCGTTTTAATTAGTTTTAATCTCGTATCTTACTAATTTTGGCCTACGAACCCAGATTTCGACTCAAAAATGGTGATTTTTGGGTGGAATCGATGTTCTAAATCATTTTTAACCCTTTTTAAGGACTGTCCAAAAGCCAAAATCCGCCCAGAAACATATTTTTCGAGGGGTTTTTCGTTTTTGACGAAAAAATATAAATCTTTAAACCTTGATTAATTATGGTTTGTTAAAGGTAGATTAAATGTATGGTTGCATCACTAATCTACCGCAATTATAAACCTTATTAAGCATGTTTATAAAGTCATAATTGACGCTTAATTTGGTGAGTTCATTTATCACATAAACTTGAAATTTTCACATTTTTGCAAATAAATTGCTTCAAGTGTGAATGTTTATGGTGAATTTGTAATTTTGAAGTCCCTAATATTTTAAAGATCCAATCTTTAATTGTTTATTTGGTTAGAACTTTGATTGCTAAATTCCATGTTGAACTAATTTTTTGGATTTAATCATTTTTAAGTTGATTAAAGTCCTAAAGTTCAAACTTGTTATTGAAATTTAATTAATCTTCATATTGGAAGATGTATTTTTTCAATTATACACAAGTTATTGTTGGAAATTTTTCATTGGATGAAAGGGTTTATTTTTCCAACCTCCTTAACTTTGTCAAATCTCATTTTTAATTTATATTTGATTAAATTAATTATGAGTGTAGCCCTTCAATTTTGTAGCATCAAGATAGACCTAAATTGATTTAAAGAATGGTTCTTGAATAATTTAGGCTTGTGCACTATTAAAATTGAATTTAATTAAGTTGGACTTGTTTTATTTTCATTTTGCTCTAAATTGTTCTAAAATAAATATAGAATTAATTTTATGTCACACATATATCGAGATTAAAGTCCCGAGATAAAAGCACGCAAATCGAGGTGAAGTCACCCAAGCGCCACCAAGGCTAGCTGGGTTGCTCACGCAGCCCACATGTGGCTGCCTAGGTGTGCATGGTGGTGCTTCTACCTTAACTTGGTGTTGCTGTGTGGCGGGTTGGGAGTGTGCACTTGGTGCGTGCTGCTGTGTGGTGCATGGCTGCTGGACGTTGCTCGCAAGAGCTGCTGGGCAGCAAGGCAGCGAGCCCTAGTAGGCCTAGCCACACACTGCCAGCGCCAGCACGCATGTTGTGATGTTGCTGGTGCTAGCAGGCGTAGCATGGCTTGCTAGGCAAGCATGCCTGCGCCCAAGCACGCACCAGCCCAAGCCTTGGTGCCTAGCAAGCCTAGCCCCATGGCTAGGATGCTACGCACTCAGTTTTAGTGGGCTAATTTTTATGTTACGTGGGCTATGAGTTTTGCGAATTTTTTGCCGTTTTAATTTTATTTAATTATTTTAATGAGGCTAGGCCTCGGTTCTTCCGGCTCTTGCAAAAATAATTTTGACAAAATTTGGGTTAACCGACTTAATTAATTGGATTAATTAAGTTGGATGCGGAATTTAGTGGGAGCTTCGTTAATTGCATGAACTAATTGCATCTTAATCACATAAAATATTTAACAACTTTGACTAGTTTTAATTAGGCGCGTTAATTGGATTAACCACCTAAGTTAGTTACTAGTTTGCGCGTGTTATGCATTGTTACTTGTTTATCGTTGTAAAATGCATGGGCCATTCACATATAGTGAATGGATGAATGGAATGTATATTGTTTCACAGGTTTTGTGAAAATGACAACTAGTGGGGTCCGATGAGGATAGTAAATACGGACTGCGATCCGTTATGTATTTTTGTAAATTTACATACGGTCTGCGTACCGTTGCATATTTTTGTACCTTAATATTTAGATTATTCTTAGTTGTACTAGCTAGTAGATGCATAGTTGGCGGAGATGTCTGAAAGACAGCGTTTCTAAGAAGACAAGCCAAAGAAGTTGCATCGGAGACCCTTGAAGATTCGAAGATTTCAAGGGGTCATGCTAGTTGCCAAATGCATCTTATACTTATAATTTATATATATATTGTGTTTATATATGATTGAATTGTATGATAGATGCATGTTTAGGATTTCAAATGTTGTGATGATTAATTAAGTTCACTTAAACCAACTAATATAAAAACCCTAGGTCACTATAAAATTGAACCAAATTTTCCATTCCAAGAACGACACTTACTGAACTAATGTGCGTGGTGATGGGTTACGCCAAAGCGTGGCGTCACCGCTTCCCTAGGAACGTAAGGTATACTAGGTATACAAGTTGTCTTGGTTAAGCTCAACGATATCAGTAAGGAGTCCTTAGATGTCGTGGCAATGGAAATAAAATGTCAAGGAAGCATTAGATGCGACGTTTTATTGAACCAAGAGTAGCTTGAAGCTATTAGTAATTGGATTTCTTACCCTAAAATATTAAGTGTTAAGACAAGCCAAAGCATGCTTAATCACTTTTTTATTTTTGGGATCTTGGAATCATTTTATTTTCGCCTAAAAGGTACTAATGTTAATGCGTGGATAAAATGCTCAATAAGATTGAAAATTTGCATGAACGCTTTAAATTTCAAACTTATTGGTTTATGAATGGTTTTTCATTTCAAATTCTTTCAATTGTAGAAACATGTCTTCAAGTAACTCAAACAACAACTCTATGTGCCCGGAACTCCCCGACAAGTTGGCTTTTAACCTTAACTTGGTCAACTTCAAAGGAATGGGAGAAGGAACTCAGGAAAACTCTTCGGAATTGTTCCTTGAAGGAACTCTATGTGCCCGGAACCAAGAGTGACAATGACAACTATGATGGACTCGTGTTTGATTTGACTAGGTCACTCTCAAACATGAAGATAAAGCCACCGGACGTGGGTTGTCTTGCAAAGGAAAGGCGCTGGCTTTAGTCAAGGGTCTACAATACCAAATTGATACCCGGTATTCCCCTCCGATCTCATGTGCTTGGAATGACTAGGCTCTTCAAGCACATGCAGCTTCTCAGAATCTCATTGGAGAATGAGATGGCGGGACATATCTTTCTTGCTTCACTCTACTCGGGCTATGATGCACTTAGAGTGCATATAGCTGCGGGAAAGGAGATACGCTCTTTGAGAGGTGGTGCAATTGCTTAGCTGAGCCACCTCCTATGGAGCGACCGAAAGGCCCTTGAGAGCAAGGAAGAGGGAGTTCAAGAACAAGGCGAAGATGCGATGCTTCTATTGTGGTGAGCAAGGCCACTACAAGAGGGAATGTAAGCTCTTCCGAAAGGGTGAGGAGGAGAGGAATGTGGCATCTATATTCATTAACACTTGTATAAAGCTATTCATTGGTATTGTACCATGTGTAACTCACTTTATGTTTCCTTTTTAGGAACCAAGTGAGAGGGCATCACAAGTGGATGTGCATCGACAAGTGGACGATAAAGATGGTCTTTTGATCGTGCTTGTGGGCACATTTATTTTGTCTATGGCTTGTAATTAAACAATGGTTGTTTTTCATGCTTTTGAACATACTTTTGATCTATGGTGTTGGACACTAAGTTACTTTGATCATAAGACTTAATCAATGGTTGGTTTTTGAAATGTCTTGTTTATATGTTCTATAAAATTGCATGCTTTACATACGTTTAGACAAATTAATGATACCGCCAAAAGAGCTAAGACCATTGAGTCGAATCAAACCTACTTGTGGCATTGTCGTCTTGGCCACAGTAACATCAAACGCATCAAGAAACTTCTTCAAGAAGGTGTTCTTGACTCATTCGACTTAGAGTCGTTTGAAATTTGCGAAGGATGTCTATTAGGAAAGATGATAAAGCAACCTTTCTCCAAGTTAGGAGAAAGGGCAAGTGACTTATTGGGTCTAATACATACGGATGTATGTGGACCAATGAGTACACCCGCAATGCATGGTTATAAATATTTCATTACCTTCACCGACGACTATAGTAGATATGGTTATGTTATGTCGTACAAATCTGAATCTTTTGAGAAATTCAAAGAGTTTCAGAGTGAAGTTGAAAATCAGCTTGGCAAGAAAATCAATGCACTACGATCGGATCGAGGTGGCGAGTATTTAAGCCTTGAATTCGACAGTCACTTGAAATAAAATGGTATTCTTTCAGAGTTGACACCTCCTGGAATTCCACAGTGGAATGGAGGAATCGAACCTTGTTAGACATGGTTCGATCAATGATGGGTCTTAGTGAACGTCCTATCTCTTTCTAGGGACACACACTTCTAACTGCGACATTAACTCTGAACCGTGCTCCGTCAAAAGCTGTCGAAAAGACTCCATATGAATTATGGACGAAGAAACCTTCACTGTTGTCTTTTCTTAAGATTTGGGGTTGCGAATCATATGTCAAGAGATTAATTTCTGCCAAACTTCACCCAAAATCTGACAAGTGTTTCTTTGTGGGCCACCGAAAAGAAACCAAGGGGTATTACTTCTACAACAAATCCGAGATCAAAGTGTTTGTTGTTCGTGATGGTGTCTTTTTGGAGAAGGAACACCTTTCCAAAATGACAAGTGGGAGGAAAATCGAACTCGACGAAGTTCGAGAGGTCGAGCAACAAACTGACAATCCAAGTGCTTTAGAAGCAGCTAAAGACATTGGTCAGAGTCAAACCGATAATGCAAATGCTCAACCTATTACCTGCGTAGGTCGCAACGGCCAAGATCTCAACCAGATAGATACCTTGGTATTGTCTTAACCGAAGATCAAGACATCCTAGTTGATTAGGGGATTTTTCCCCACCAATCACCATCTGACAAGTGGACCAATCAGGTTCCGCCATGTGTCCGTCACATGGGCCAATAGGAGCCTGCCACGTGTCAAGCAATGATCCGTCCACTATGGACCAATTACGACACGACACGTGTCCTTCCCATGACACCTGGGATAACCGGTCACCTAGGCCCAACTTGCGAGGGAAGCCCAATCAGCCCAAGGTTAACCTAAACCTAGATTGACACGTTTCCCGAGGTTATAAATACCTCCCTTAATCCTCATTAAGAGAGATTACACGCTAAAAAGCAGATTACACACATTAAACACTCTCACCTAGAGAGACCCAATCACTTTAATTTCCGCATTAATTACTCCTTAATCAAGTACTAACTTGACCGTCGGAGGCGGATCTCCAATCATCCGGAGCATCCGTTTTTTTTGCAGGTACAGGCGTCCGGTTCCAGTCTCGGAATTGTAACTCTCCCGCAGGACATCAGAAAACCCCGAAACATTTTGGCGCCGTCTGTGGGGAGAGTACTTTTGAGATGGCATCCATGTCTGTACCGACTCCTGAAGAGAGGCGTCCCCTAGACGACCCTCAAGTTCAGTCGGACCACGATACTGAGAATGAATTTGAAGTTGAAGCTCACACAGCTTCAGACGGGACCCTAAGGGCCCGACGTACCCGTCATACCGAAAGGAGGGAATGGGAACATCTTCAAACTGGAAGTGAGCCAGCAGGCGCACCGCCTGTTCGGCAGCAGCCGACTGATGGATCTGCTCCCATCACAAGGAACGAACTCATGACCTTCATGAGGGACTTCAAGGGAGAAATTCAAGAGTTGATCAACAAGAAGCCGCCTGCTCTGGACAAGGAGCAGTCGGCTAAGAAACCCTCCACTTCACTGAAGCGGAAACCAGTTCAAGGGCGAGAGGCGACCCCTCATCCTAAATCTATGAAGTGGGAGCCACCTGCCCTTGATTTCACAAAATACCGTTTTCCTACTCCAGGAAATAGGAAACCTGTTCGTCATACTCAGGCGGACGGGTCGAGGAAAACATACACAGACGCTTGGCTACTGCTAGAGCAGAAGAAGAGTGACCGATTGTCAGAGTCGGCCTCTACCTCAAACTTCCAAGACAGTCTGCGAAATACCTCAATAAGGCATACTCAGTCGTATCATGAGGGTCAGTCAGGCGGCACCTCCCGTCAGTCCGGCTTTCATAGCGACCAGGCAGTACCAAACTTACCGTTTGTACCGCAACAACAGTATTTTTTACACCCACCTCCGTTTTGGTGGACATACATCAAAAAATGTCCAACCTATGGAGTGGCAGCTACGGTTGCTTAAACTTGGTGAACAGCTGTCGGCCTTCTCCAAGGAAATTACTGAAGCCGCTCAGCCGGCCAAAGTTAAAAATGTATTAGTAGGCGCCTATGATGGCACTACTAACCCAGAAGACCATCTGATGGCATTTACCAACCTGATGTATCTTCAAGAGTTGGATGATCCCCCTTGGTGCAAGTGTTTCCCAGCGACTCTCAAAGGAATCGCACAACAATGGTTCGGCAACCTGCCGACTGGTTGTGTAAATAACTTCAAGACGCTTGCTTACTTATTCACCTCCAACTTCGCCATGAACATCCCTGCGAAGAAGACGACCCTTGATTTAGGAACAATTCAGCAGGGCGAGAAGGAGGGGCTTCGTTCTTACATCAGGCGGTTTAACCTGATGAGAATACAGATTCAAGGGTTACCGGATGAAGTAGCCTATAATGACTTTTTCAGAGGTCTCAAAGACGGGTCGACCTTCAAATTTGATTTGGTCCGAAAGAGGGTGGCGACTCTTCAAGAGGCCTTGATTGAAGCGGAAGCCTATATACAGGCGACTGATCTTTGTAGTACGGTAAAAAAGTCAGACGGGAGAAGGTCCGACAAAAGAGAAGGACGACAGAAACAGTCGTCAAACAAAGACGAGAAGAGAAAAGAGGTCTGGGCAACTGATTCCTCTAAACAGCCGTCCCAGAAGATTAAAAAAGAATTCAAACCATACTCCCCAAAGTATGCGTTTAACAAGGATAGCCAATTTATCTTAAAGGAAATCAAGGGACGGATCTCAATTGAGAAGCCGGTCCCCATGAAGGGTTCTGCAAACAATCGGAACCAAGAAAAATTTTGTGCTTATCATGAAGATGTTGGTCATCGCACCAATGAATGCATCAGTCTCATGCGGTATCTGGACCGCCTAGCTGAGCAAGGTGATCTTGACACTTATGTCAAGAAATCTACAAGGAACACTTCCTCAAAAAAGCAGTGGACCAAAAAGAATCAACAGGCCGACAACTCCGATACAGATGATGCAGTCGTCTACACCATTGCAGGTGGCTTCTCAGGAGGCGGCCCCACTATTAGGGGCAACAAAGACAATATCAGACGGTTAGATGTAAATTCCGTTCACCAAGAACGGCCCTCCAAATATTCATTTCCTGAGATTGTCATCACTGAAGAAGATCTAGGAGGGGTAAGAGGGCCGCATGACGACCCTATCGTTATTGAATGTAAAGTGGCCAACCAGAGAGTTGGCCGAATCCTCATAGATACCGGAAGCTCCTCAGATCTCATCAGTAGCAAATGTCTGTCAAAACTAAAATATCAGACTGATTGCATACATCCGGCATCCCACCCTTTAGTAGGGTTTGGAGGAGGAGTCGTCCACCCAATGGGACGAGTGGATCTACCCATCCGCCTGGGCGAAAAAGGGGAAGGACGACACATGGTAGTCCGGTTCCTGGTAGTAAAAGAACTCTCGGCCTACAACATGATTCTGGGACGTCCAACCCTGAATAATTCCAAGGCTGTTATAATCCCATCTCTTATGTTGCTCAAGTTTGAGAGGGATAATGGAACAGTCGGGTCCCTAAGGGGAGATCAGAGGATGGCCCGAGAGTGCTATCTCTCGGATGTCAAGCCCACTGTTATGGCCACTGGGTCGAGTGGTGGAAAAATAGACCTTGACAATGTCAAGGAGAGTGCGCCTGTTCAAGAAGCAGGCGGCAAGAAGAGAAAGACATCCCTGACAGGGGCCGCAAGAAAAGACAGAAAATAGCAATCATTGGCAGAGGAGCGGTCGGATGAATTCCGCCCTCAGCCGGCTGGTGAGCATACGGACTTGATCTTAGACGATTCACGTCTTGAGCGAACAGTCAAAGTTGGGACGATTGCTCTGAGAGTCCTGGGTGACGACTTTCACACACTATTGAAAGAATACAAGGACATCTTTGCATTCGAAGTCCATGAAATGCCAAGCATTAGTCCTGATCTGGCAGTACATAAACTGGTCGTGGATCCGAAAAAGAAGCCGGTACGGCAGAAGAAGCGGAACCATGGCGAAGAAAGAAGTCAGGCGGCAGCCGCCGAAGTTAAAAAATTACTTGATGCAGGGTTCATTCGGCAATGTTACTTCCCAGACTGGGTTGCAAAGGTGGTGCTTGTTAAAAAGCCGAATGGCACCTGGCGAATGTGTGTAGACTACACAGACTTAAACAAGGCGTGCCCCAAAGACAGTTACCCTCTGCCTAAAATTGATAACCTGGTCGACTCAACAGCCGGCCATGCGTTGATGAGCTTTATGGACGCCTACTCTGGTTTCCATCAAATTCCTTTATGGAAGAAAGATCAGGAGAAGACGGCCTTCGTCACTGATCAGGGGTTATACTGTTACTCTGGTTTCTTAAGAATGCCCCGGCCACTTTCCAGCGAATGATAAACACTGTGTTCTTTGATCAAATTGGGAGAAATGTCGAGGCATATATTGATGATATGATTGTCAAGTCAAAACTTCAGAAAGATCATCTGTCGGACCTCCGAGAAACTTTCGCCACACTCAGGCGACACCATGTCATGCTCAATCCCAAGAAATGTGTCTTTGGAGTTGAGTCTGGGAAATTTCTCGGATTCCTTATCAATCAGAGAGGAATAGAGGCGAACCCTGAGAAGGTGCAGGCGGTCATTGACATGCAGTCGCCTCGTACCATCCGAGAGGTTCAGAAGTTAACAGGTTGTCTGGCGACCTTGGGAAGATTTCTAAGCCGATCAGGCGACAAATGCCTATACTTTTTCCAGGCAATTAAGAAAAAGGCAAGGTTTTAATGGGGGCCGGATGCTGAGGCGGCCTTCCAGAAATTGAAAGTTCACTTGCATTCCTTGCCGAGGCTGGTCAGCCCTTTGCCCAAAGAAGTACTCTACATGTACCTGGCCGTCTCTGATCATGCGTTAAGCGCTGTTCTCCTTGCTAAAAGAGACGGCTGTCAGCTCCCGATCTACTTTGTCAGTCATGTACTGAAAAATGTCGAGTTGAGGTATCCCTTAGTGGAGAAATTTGATCTTGCACTCTTCATGGCTGTTCAAAAATTGAAGCCCTACTTTTTGGCACATGCAGTCGTCGTGTATACAGACCAACCTATCAAGCGGCCACTGACCATCATGGAGTCGTCAGGCCGAATGATCAAATGGGCCGTAGAAATACAGAGCCTCGAAGTTACTTTCGAGCCTAGAAAAGCAGTGAAGGGGCAAGCCTTTGCTGACTTTATTGTTGAGATGACTCGTCCTCCTGACTCTCAAGTTACAGACCAAGTCTGGAAGGTATATGTGGACGGAAGCTCTACTTCAAATGGTTGTGGAGCAGGCGTCATATGTCAGTCGCCAGAGGGCGACAGGTACGAGTATGCTTTACGCTTCAGTTTTCAGACCTCAAACAATGAGGCAGAATATGAAGCTTTACTAGCCGGAATCCGCATGTGCAAGGCGGCAGGAGCAAGAAAAATAGACGCCTGTTCCGATTCACAATTGATAGTGAGTCAGTACAATGGCGAATACGAAGCAACCAATCCGGCCATGATCAAGTATTTACAGGCGGTCCGACAAGCAGTCGGCTCCCTTGAGGATTTCCATCTGACCCAAGTGCCGAGATCAGAAAACAACCAGGCGGATGCACTGTCAAAATTAGCATCATCCGCCTCCTGTGATACTCCTCGAACTCTTTTTTGGGAAGTAATGGAGAAGAGAAGCATCGAGGAAGACCCTATTGGAATCCTAGACAGAAGCTCAACCTAGATGGATCCAATCAGGGCATATCTGACAAACGGTACCCTGCCGGATGATCATCAACAGGCGGCAGCACTGAAAAAACGAGCAACCAGTTTTGAAATAATAAAGGGAACTTCACAAAAGGGGGTACCTTCAACCCTTCTTAAAGTGTGTTACTCCAGAAAAGGGACGAGAGATACTAGACGATCTTCACTCTGGTTACTGTGCTTCCCATATAGGCGGTAGGACGCTTGCTCAACGGGCAAGGCGGCAGGGCTACTTTTGGCCTACTTTAGAAGCAGATGCGATGGTGATGGTGAAAAAATGTGACAAGTGCCAAAGGTTTGGCAAACTAATTCACCGTCCGACTACTGACCTTACTACCATTCATAGCCCACTACCGTTTGCTAAGTGAAGCATGGATATTCTGGGTCCATATACGCCTGCTACAGGCGGAAGGAGGTACATACTTGTTGCCGTCGACTACTTCACTAAATGGGTAGAGGCGGAGGCTGTAAAGGGAATCAAGACGAAGGATGTAATTTCATTCATTTGGAAAAATGCCATCACTCAGTTCGGGGTTCCCATGTCTATGGTTTTTGATAATGGTCCCCAATTTGAGACGCCTGTTCTCAAAAGCTGGTTGGGTGACCAAGGAATTGCACACTACTTTGCATCTGTCGGCCGTCCACAAGCAAACGACCAGGTAGAAGCCTTTAATAAAATCATCTCAGACGGTCTCAAGAAAAAGATTGAACGAGCAGGCGGCCTATGCGGATGAATTACCACATGTTCTCTAGGCCATTAGGACGACTGAAAAAGGGGCGACTAAAGAAACTCCATTCCTCGTAACTTATGGTGCGGAAGCTGTTCTTCCAATAGAACACTACGAGCCGACTCTTCGAGTAATGCTATATGACGAAGAGGCAAACTGGGAAGCCATGCGCCTGACATTAGACTCACTTCCTGAAAGGAGGGGCAATGCTGTCTTGCGCCATGAAATTTACCGCCTGAGAATGACTAGATCATACAACAAAAAAGTACACAGGCGTCCACTCAAAGTGGGGGACTTTGTACTTAGAAAAATGGAAGCAGTTGGTAGTGCTAATGAGTCTGGAAAACTAACTCCCAACTGGGAAGGACCCTACCGAATCTGTGAAGAGGTCAGGGGCGGTACCTACCGTCTGGGAACACCAGACGGACAACCGTTGCCTCGAACGTGGAATGTAGATAATCTTAAGAAATATTTCTTTTGAATGATGTAAATAGTCAAGGGCTACTTAATTAAAGTTTGCACTTAATATTCAATTTTGTACTAAGAGGGGCACGCCTACTAACAAACAGTCGGCTACTCTCCATATTTAATTTTTATTCTTACTTAAGAGGGGCAGGCCGCCTATACATTTACAGTCGGCTACTCTCCATTGAGTATTTTACTCTATCTTCATAGGGGCATGCCGTCTGTACCTTTACAGTCGGCTACTCTCCATTGAGTATTTTACTCTATCTTCAGAGGGGCATGCCGCCTGTACCTTTACAGTCGGCTACTCTCCATTGAGTATTTTACTCTATCTTCAGAGGGGCATGTCGTCTGTACCTTTACAGTCGGCTACTCTCCATTGAGTATTTTACTCTATCTTCAGAGGGGCATGCCGCCTGTACCTTTACAGTCGGCTACTCTCCATTGAATATTTTACTCTATCACCATAGGGGCATGCCGTCTGGACATAAAGTCGGCTACTCTCCATAGAAGAGGGCCGACTGGTTCCAAACACACAGCCACCCCTCTTATACTTAACTAAAAATGATCAGGGCCTGGCCGACCCTGTGCCTAAACAGGCGGCTACCCTCCTTTTACTTAGCACCTACGTTCACCAAGAACTAACCAAGGCCACAGGCCGAATGATCAGACCAGGCGCCAAGCCAACTGATCCAATCTTCAAAACTAATACGACCTGTCCCAACATCATAGCAGGCGTCCGGCGGCATCCCTCCGGATGAAATTCGTCGCAGAGAGCAGCTCCCTTTTGGGTGGAACATTGCTCTATAAACTAATTACACGGCACCTATACGACTGTCCCCAAGGGCAACCACGTAGCCGTTTTTGAGACAAGGATAACTCTATCACTAACCAAACCAGTGGTAGCAGTAGACATCTGAGTCAGATGACCGCCTGTATTACTTGGGATAAATGCAAGGGGTACCTCTTGAGTTAATAGCCAACAAACATTGGCGAATCAAAAGGTTCAGCCGGCCTCCGCCGCCTGGTACCTTTACTACTCAAGCAGGAGTGACGGCGACTGAGTAACTCCAAAGTTAACTCATAGTCACTCTCTCAAACTTAGTATGGAGCCTAAAAGGTATGAGTCGTCCGCCTGTTTTTAGCAAACAGGGGCTCTCAACCACTACTCCTGCTAGGTTAACAACCTATGAGTTAAAAGCCAACAAACATTGGCAAATAAAGGGGAACAACCGGTACCCACCGCTTGATTCCTCTACTACTCAGTTACTTGGCGACTAGGTAACAATCATGTTTACTTGGTCACTCCTTAAAAATTTAGTATGAAACTAAAAAGGTGTTCATACAGCACCGGCTTACACTAGATTAAATATGGCGGGGAACAGTCGGCCTAGACGGCCTAAAGTCTCTAGCCTAAAAACATGACAAGTAGGAAACCACTTTCCTACTTGGTTAATTTTATATGACGGAACCGACTGCCTAAAGGGGATCCAGTCTTTAAAATGGTTCGAATACCGATTGGATAAATGGCCAACTGATCGTCTAGCCTGGAAACAGACAACCAGTCGTCCAGGGGCATAGGCGGCGTGACTAACTATCCGTACCTGTCTGCAACTATCGGCCATGTAAAACAGTCGGTATAGTGTACAATTGGATATCAGAATATTCAATACTTAAACAAATTTGAAGCAAAACAAAAAATTCATTAAAAAGAAGCCGGTCATTAAAGACCGGCAAAATATTCAGAGCCCCGGCCCCCTGGCAGGGTAAATACA